>NW_028301553.1:4035000-4357500 GCF_042242905.1 Orbicella faveolata
TTCAACTGACAAAACCAGGAGCCATAATCGGGGACGGAGACCGTAAGTCTTGGGATCCGCGCGCACCTATGATATGGGACAATTTTTCTATTTTTAGAACAAATTGCGCCATCCTGACGTCATATATCCGCGCGGATCCGCGCACATGTCGGGGGCTCTCGCGTGGATGTTGTCACGTTGCATGATCAAATGGTGAGAGTTGAGAGATCATCTTGCGTATTTTTTACAGCGATGGCAGGGAATAAGGCAGGGAATACGAACCAGGGCGCTTATATGTAGTTTTATGCTCTGAGCTAATGGAAAAGGTGGGTTTTTCAGGGTCAAAACAAGACTTCAATCTCGCGCTGGGAATGAATAATAAGATCTGCTCGCGCTAGTTGTAACTTGTTACGCGTATGTTTTTGCGTTTGTCCTGACTGTAGAATATAGCAAGAAAACTCTCTACTCTGGTATCGAGTTAATTTGTGAGTTTCTCAGACAATGGTTAATCATAACCAAAACCTGTTTTGATGGTTTCTTATTGTTTCTGCTTGTTTGGTGAGTTTGCAAAGGTTTTTGAAAGGAAAGTCTGACGCGTACAACTACCTCATTTGCATAGTGCAGCTCGTGCACTTTCAAGTCCGAGTCGGTGTTTTCAATTGTTAACAAATCTTGACAAAGATTCCTTTCGTTATCTTTTGTGCTGAGATGCTGCAACAAATTTTACGAACGCAAAAAAGGCTACTAACATCATATTTGTTTCTTCAACATAAGCATAGTGAAGTTTAACACTGCGAAAATGAAAATAGACAAGGAGTATTGATAACTCGATCAACAAAATCGAAATCGTTATTCCAAGTTGATTAAAGAAAGCGTCATCGTAACTTTGCTGATTATTTCTGCTTTATTCACTTATTTTCAGCTTAGCTTTTAATATGTTCTTAAACATTTATCAATCTTAAACATATTTAAAAACTATCGAGTTATTGTTTGAGTTCGATGTACGCTTTCACATGAAAGTGCGGAGGAAGTACAATTTGTCATGTTTACTGACTGTACAAACACGCATCGGCGGGCGCTCTCATTCATCGACAACAGAGAATTTACTGGATCTTTACACGAATAAAACTGAGCAGTATCTACGGACGTAAAGTTATTGGGCCTTGACGGAACATCAAACGTTGATTACAATTCAGACGAAACTCAAACTAGCAATTATTTTGTTTTACTTTTCGGTCGCGATAGACTGGCAAATTCCTCGCAAGCGTGTAAGAAGAGGAGCTAGGAAAGTATGAAGTCCTGAAGCTCTGCTATATCTAAATATATCCAGCTAGTTTTTTGCTGTGCAATGGAAAAGCTGTTAATCTTAAACACATGTGAAATTTAAAGTGGAGTAATGTACAGCTCATGTAAAAGAAGCATCCGTCGGAACACAACTTGGTCAGCGATATATATAAGCTTAAAGCGGAACGTCCCTAAATTCGACACTGTCTTACTTCACTCAAACTGGAGCAGCTTACGACGAAAATACGTAAAGCAAAATTCCAACAGACGTAAACGCGTTGAGTTGTGGGCCAAAAACAAAAAAAATTTCGGGAATTTCGGACGCCATTTCCTCCGCGCGACATTCGTAAAAATCCTCGCAGCATGTACGCGCGTGTGCCGCAGGCGATAGCGCAATTTGTTCTAAAAATAGAATAATTGTCCCATATCATGGGGACAACCCCAATACTAGAAATGGCGCGCGCTTACGGTCTCCGTCCCCGATTATGGCTCCTGACAAAACTCAATATCAAGGCAAATCCGCCATGTTTTCAATGTGCGCGTGCATGAGCGCGCGCTAGTGACGCCATAAGTTATGCGCAGTAAGGATGCGCAATGCAAATGTGAGGAATCACCTTAACTGCGTCGTAATATGATTCCAAGCACCCTGAGAGCCAGAAACTCACCACAGTAGCTTGTTGCTATTGTGCTACTTACGAGTCTTCTCAAGAACCACGCTCTTACCAGGGCCAGGTTCACTAAAAGATGGGTAACTTAGCCTGTGTGCCAGCGAGCAGGCTCTCGTGTTTGGCCCACGGGCGCGAGTTGCGAAGCTGCGAGAAGGCACTCGCTCACTTGCCAACGAAAAATCACTAACCCTGAGTGGATAGTGATTTACCCAATGGATAGCTTTATCCAGTTTTTGAACAACAGGGCCACATGTATAGCTAAGGGTTGTTCCGAACTAGTCAAGATTTTTGTTAACAATTACAATTTCTGGTTGAAGTAGACAGACATTGGATTTCATTTGAGACTGCGATGCCGCTATCAGGATTACAAATTTGATGAATTAGTCTTTTTTCAGCTTCTTTCAGTGAAATTATAACTTTGAAGTCAAACGCAGTTGCACATACTCAAATACAGGTCTTAACCAAAATACTCAAAATAGAAAGATAAAGAAAATAGGCTGTCAAATTTGCTTTTGTATTGTGTAAACATCAGGAAAGATTTACGTTATTTTATTTCTAAAGAAGGGGACATTGGGGGGTTCTGAACACCGCAATACCTCAAAAAGATTCGGCAAATACCGCAATATCGCAAAAACACTCGCCAAATACCGCACTACTCTGAATGTCAAGTTTGCATCATTAGATAACACGGAAATAACAATTAGGACTTTGTTGGTCAACCTTATTGTCAGGTAACCGTTGATTTAGACAAAATAAGTAACATCCACTGGCATGTTGGCTAATAATTAACAAAATGCAGAGATATTATCTATCCCAGTTGCCTTTCCAGTCTTGAGGCTTTTAAACGGCTGATCTAATTTCCATCCCGGACCATGAAGCGGTCTGCCGTTATCGGGAGCCCTTCTCCAGACTGTAAGACAGGTTGGTTTTAGGGTGGAGGACCCCCTACTTCGGAGATACTTCGCAGCCCCCGGCACGGCGGCTGCGAAGTATCTCCGAAGTATTTCCATCCACTGCGCGCGAGAAAAAACCTCTGGTACCCAGGGTAATAACTAGGGAGCATATAGCATACACAAATCTTGTTCCCAGGGCTTTTTCTTTAGGGTTTGAGAGGGGCGTCTCTAAAGGAAAAGCCCTGGGAACGAAGTTGGCCATTTACGTATTAGCACACGTACAGCGAAAGATATTCTTCAGCGGGGCCAAAATTAAGCACATTTTCTTAGCTATTCCCTTGGCACCTCACTATTTCAGCAGAGTGGTAGATTCTTATTGCAATATAAGAGTGTTAAAATGGTTCTAATTTTACCATACTCTCAAGGTTTTACAGATACACCAACGATAAAATGATACAAATTCTTACGTATCTCAACAAGTGTCTCAACATGAGTCCTCTCCATAAAGGAAACTAAGAGCTTTGAACTTCTAATATACTGTAAATATTTCGGACGGTTATTTTTTCGGACACATTTATCGTTCGAAATTAAAATCGTCCGAAACTTTTTCATGCAAGTAATGTAATCAGTTTAAAAAGCGCTATTAAGATCCATAAATAGCCCTTACCGAGGGTGATTTGACTAGCGACAAAGCTTTTGAATAGCACAGTCCTCCACACATTGTCACACAAACAGAGAGTGGTATACTTGTGGAAACACAGAGCAGACGTTTCTGAGACATTGATTGATTGATTGATTGATTGATAGATTTCAATAAGGCACAAACACAAGGCTTCTAAACTCTTCTTAAAGAGTAGATTGATTGACTGGTTGATCAAACTTGACGGGACCGTCAAACTTTTCAAGCACACGTGTACAGTGTTTGGTTTCTCAGGCATTCCCCAATCAATAACAGAAAAAATTGTAGATCACGAGGTGTGATCGCGAAAAGCCATTTATTTTAAACTGGCACAGTACCGCTATTTCAAGAACCCATCATCAATTTTAACACTCTAAAGATGGCTCGCACTGTGTGATCTTGCAAGTCTTGTAAGCTGTATAATTTGTTTTACTTGAGTCTTACTACGCTATACTTCAAGAAACCTTGCCTCTATACATGTAAATTCATGTACGCCCTCTCTGGTCTTAAATCTGTTTGGAAATAAAGGTAATGACACACAATAAACTTTGGTAGTTTTTTTGCCTTTTATAGCTATAATTGAGCCATAACAAAACGGCTCCATCGAGTTCTGTAACATTTGTAACAAAATATTACAGGACAAAAGACACAACAACGAATATTGTCGGCTGATTATAGCAATCCCCCTCTCGACGCGGAGGTCCTTCCACCTGCTAAATCTACAGGAGCGAAAAAAAAAACGGTGAAATTAGGCTTTGCACATCGTTATTTACACTAGAAATATAACAAGAAGCTCTGAAAGTCGCCGCAATTTCCTGCTGAATTATCAGTGGTAAATGGTACACCATGATCCCAAATGAAAGATCTCCTGCTTGGTAGCAAATCCCAGATAAACAGTGCTCCGAAAGCAAAAGCTGTTCGAAAGTGCTGAACTCAAACGTCAACTGACTTGTTAAGTCCGAAACAATCGGAAATAATATATCGAAACATACAATAAGACGGGAACCAAAAGGATCTCTTATTTCTTTCGAACGGAGCCCATTCATACAAAGACAAGACATTACCTGCTCCGGTGTAGCACAAATTATTTTAGTTCAACAAGCATTATCTGGCTTTATTCTTTTAAATATATTCTCGGAGTTTACGAAGATGGATCGGCCCACAGTTGTTGAACGTTTTAGCCATCCAAAAGGTACAACCCTTCGGGTGGAGTAACAACAGGAAAAGGCTGCTAAATTCGAAAATAGCTATGTCAGTCCCGTTGTCTATTGTTGATTGCAGGAGGGAGGGGGGAGGGGGAGTGGAATTATTGGCTTAGTTTTTATATGAATTATCTATAATGTATCAATTGTTTACGATCCAAGATAACGGTGATCATTGTAAATGATATACCATGATCCGTGTCAGGACCTTGCATGATAAATCCTGATGCGGATCATAATGAAAGAATTGAACTGGACTTGTTTCAACTGTCAGGGAATCACACGTGCTTTTATTAAGCTCTAAATCATTTATCAGTCAGTTAGCGTGATACAGAAAAGTTCCCTGTTTTACAGAGAACAGGACAGTCAGTGAGAGAGCTTCCTGTAATTTATTATTATTATAGGCACTACGTGTAGAGACGATTGTTTGAGACTGACAGACTGAAGAGGGTCTCCCAGGGGTTTTGGGGAACAAGGGAACATTGGCAAAATATCGAAGGGAACAAGGGAACATTAGCCATTTTTTGGGAACAGGGGAACAAAATTCGAAAAATTACAAAGAGGAACAAATAACGAAAATGTGTGGGAACATGGGAACATAGGGCAGTTTTGGAAGGGAACAAGGGAACAAATACACCCCCCCCCCTGGGAGACCCTCACTGAATAACAAGCTAACTGACTGACTAATTCATTGTCTGATTGACGTACGCTGATCTACGTTTGAAGGAATCTCAATGATGCTTTTACCTGTGAGACTATAGGACTGCTTCTTCTGCTACAAGGCAGCGAGGGTCACACTGCCTGAGAGAAAGACAGACTCCTTCGCATTTCAAAGAAAAAAATGAATCAATAAAGGTGTCTGTCATCATACCTCTCTCCGGGCTGACTGTCCCTTGTGTCACGTCAGCCGATATGTATCACGCTAATGACTGATGAATGATAGTGCAGCCCACCCTTACCTTATATGGGGTGTCCTCTAATATCCACCTCAAATATCCACATAACTAAATTCGCGAACCACCCTTGTGTGCAATTGTTTAGCGGAAGCAGTGAATATGGCTCGCAGTTATTTCCACGTTGCCATAATTGTTGTGGCTCTCTTCATTGCTCGAGGAGGTAAGCAGGGGTGTTAGTTTCGTGCACCTAGGTTAGATCTCCTACCATGTCGAAACATCTGTTATGGTTTACACCCAGATCTTTCATTCTCGCTCAGATTCAACCGAGGTCATCTCGTAGCTCGACTAAGCGTCGGAGACAAACGAAAGTAAGCTACCGCCGAAACTTCCATCGATCAGTATCATTGAGGGTGGCCGAATACCTAGTACACGCGACTTGAAGAAAGTCATGAAATGTAAGAGCGAGAACGCGTCGACACTCAGGAAAAATTTGAATGGTCTTTATGAGAGTAACCGAGTGTTGACGAGAGTCGACAAGAAGATCTGTTAGATCTTATAACCGCGCTTTTAAAATTTAACTGTTTGCTTAGCACTACCGTCGGAACGCAGTGCACATTCCAAAGCAGTCATTGATGATTCTTTTCTTACTGTAGACATCACATCACTTGATCAACACAAACTGTATTATTGCACCATCAGTGGTAGCCGTTGACAAATCTCCGATGACGTAATGGTCTTAATCTTTGTAGAACTTTCTTCGGGATATGTATGGGCATGAACGATATAAATGACACGATAATAACACTATTAACAAGAGCTTTCTTTCTTAAAAGTCATGATTAAATTTAATTGGTGTTTTCCACGAGTAAAGGGCTAGCAAAGTAGTCACACAAGTCATATAATTTAATAATAAAACTCTATCCCGACCGATGTATCGATTTTGGTCACTCCAGTGACCACAGATTGAAAACGTGACAGAAAATTGACGTTACTTTCGATTCTCACCAAATTTAGACAGTGGGATGATCTCATCCTTAGCCAATTACAGGCTATTTTTCAGCTCTTTTCGTCATATCCCCCCCTCGGGAGAATTTTGTCAAGTTAGCTAATTTAGTATGCAAGCCACCGTAATGGCGGTCACCGTCGACGAAATGTTTATTTGCTCAAAATTGGGGCAAAATCTTTCGGAGATGGAAGTCAGGACATTTGTAAGGATACAGAAAGTAATTTGGGACCGGTTGCTGGCTTCTAAGGCTGAATTTATCCAGAAGTAAGCTGTAATTTCGTTTTCGTGCCGAAAGCCGTGCGATGAAATGTTATCGCCTTGTTCTGCTGTCTTGTTCTGTTTTTCTCTTGGTCTTTTTTGTAGCCCGTCGAGGCCAGTCTTTCGTCTAAATCAGTTGAAAAAAGTTCGAAAAAGATGTTCCCAGTCAAGTTTAAGCTCTCAGGCGATAATTCTGGAGTTTTTTGGCCGAAGCGTTCGGCTTTGTTATGTTGGTGTTTTTCGGTTGCTATGGGCGACCGTTGCTTCCTTTGTTAGGTCAAGTCTGGGGAGTGAGGTCACAAAAGAATTCTAATTACTAGTAATTCTGGTTTTGTTCGATTTCGCTGAAATTTTAACACGATAAGGCTGGATTGTTAACGAATAGATTTACCGCCTGCCGATGTGTGGTAGCTATTAACGCTGAACAGGAGCCATAATCGGGGACGGAGACCGTAAGTCTTGGGATCCGCGCGCACCTATGATATGGGACAATTTTTCTATTTTAAGAGCAAATTGCGCCATCCTGACGTCATATATCCGCGCGGATCCACGCACATGTCGAGGGCTCTTGCGTGGATGTTGTCACGTTGCGTGATCAAATGGTGGGAGTTGAAAGACCTTTGGGGATTATCTTGCGTATTTTTCACAGCGTAGGTAGGGAATAAGGCAGGGAATACGAACCAGGGCGCTTATATGTAGTTTTACGCTCTGAGCTAACGGAAAAGGTGGGCTTTTCAGCGTCGAAAACAAGACTTCAATCTCCCGCTGAGAATGGATAAGAAGATCTGCTCGCGCTAGTTGAAAGCTTCCGCGTATGTTTTTTCGTTTGTTCTGACTTAAGAATATAGCAAGAAACTCTCTACTCTGGTATCGAGTTAATTTGTGAGTTTCTCAGACAATGGTGAATCATAACCAAAACGTGTTTTGATGGTTTCTTATTGTTTGGTGTGTTTGCAAAAGTTTTTGAAAGGAAAGTCTGACGCGTACAATTAGCTCATTTGCATAGTACAGCTCGTGCACTTTCAAGTCCGAGTCGGTGTTTTCAATTGCCAACAAATCTTGACAAAGATTTCTTTCGTTATCTTTTGTGCCGAGATGCTGCAACAAATTTCACGAACGCAAAAAAGGCTACTAACATCATGTGTGTTTCTTCAACATAAGCATAGTAAAGTTTTACACTGCGAAAATGAAAATAGACAAGGAGTTTTGATAACTCGATCAACAAAATCGAAATCGTTATTCGAAGTTGATCAAAGAAAGCGTCATCGTACATCTCGTACTTTGCTGATTATTTCTGCCTTATTCGCATATTTTCAGCTTAGCTTTTAATATGTTCTCAAACACTTATCAATCTTAAACATATTTCAAAACTACAGAGTTATTGTTCGAGTTCGATGTACGCTTTCACACGAAAGTGCGGCGGAAGTACAATTTGTCATGTTTACTGACTGTACAAAACACGCATCGGCGGGCGCTCTCGTTCATCGACAACAGAGAATTTACTGGATTTTACACGAATAAAACTGAGCAGTATCTACGGAGGTAAAGTTATTGGGCCTTGATGAAACATCAAGCGTTGCTTACAATTCAGGCGAAACTCAAACTAGCAAATTTTGTTTTACCTTTCGGTCGCGATAGACTGGCAAATTCCTCGCAAGCGAGTGGCAAGGGGAGCTAGGAAACTATGAAGTCCTGAAGCTCTGCTATATCTAAATATATCCAGCTAGTTTTTTGCTGTGTAATGGAAAAGCTGTCAATCTTCAACATATGTGAAATTTAAAGTGGGGTAATGTATAGCTCATGTAACAGAAGCATCCGTCGGAACACAACTTGGTCAGCGATATATATCTAAGCTTAAAGCGGAACCTACCTAAATTCGACACTGTCTTACTTTACTCAAACTGGAGCAGCTTACGACGAAAATACTTAAGCAAAATTCCAACAGACGTAAACGCGTTGAGTTGTGGGCCAGAACATGAAAAATGTCGGGAATTTCGGACGCCATTTCCCCCGCGCGACATCTGCAAAAATCCTCGCAGCATGTACGCGCGTGTGCCGCAGGCGATGGCGCAATTTGTTCTAAAAATAGAATTATTGTCCCATATCATGGGGACAACCCCAATACTAGATATGGCGCGCGCTTACGGTCTCCGTCCCCGATTATGGCTCCTGCGCTGAAGTGTTATATCGCTTCGAAGTCAGGGTTTTGAAGAGATTTTTTTGCAACGTGTGGGTTCGGCGTGATTTTGTAATCGGAGGTTTTTGTTGACCCCGAAGGAAAAAATATCCGGAAAAGGTCATTTCATCGACGATTCAAAGGTATACAAATATTTATATGTTCCGAGCTAAATTTCTGCTGAAAAAATATAATGTTTGACGAGCGCTGGGTTTTTAATTTTTTCCCGCGAAAGTCAGTATCGGAGATGAGATTTTTTAATGTTTCAACAGCTTTTGGCGAGTAAACATCACAGGTTGCGTGACTCAAAATTTGGCCGAGTGGAAGCTTGGGTCTGGTCGCAGAAAAAACTGCGAAAAAAACAAGAAGATCTGTTAGATCTTATAACCGCGCTTTTAAAATTTAACTGTTTGCTTAGCACTACCGTCGGAACGCAGTGCACATTCCAAAGCAGTCATTGATGATTCTTTTCTTACTGTAGACATCACATCACTTGATCAACACAAACTGTATTATTGCACCATCAGTGGTAGCCGTTGACAAATCTCCGATGACGTAATGGTCTTAATCTTTGTAGAACTTTCTTCGGGATATGTATGGGCATGAACGATATAAATGACACGATAATAACACTATTAACAAGAGCTTTCTTTCTTAAAAGTCATGATTAAATTTAATTGGTGTTTTCCACGAGTAAAGGGCTAGCAAAGTAGTCACACAAGTCATATAATTTAATAATAAAACTCTATCCCGACCGATGTATCGATTTTGGTCACTCCAGTGACCACAGATTGAAAACGTGACAGAAAATTGACGTTACTTTCGATTCTCATCAAATTTAGACAGAGAGAATTTTGTCAAGTTAGCTAATTTAGTATGCAAGCCACCGTAATGGCGGCCACCGTAATGGCGGTCACCGTCGACGAAGTGTTTATTTGCTCAAAATTGGGGCAAAATCTTTCGGAGATGGAAGTCAGGACATTTGTAAGGATACAGAAAGTAATTTGGGACCGGTTGCTGGCTTCTAAGGCTGAATTTATCCAGAAGTAAGCTGTATTTTCGTTTTCGTGCCGAAAGCCGTGCGATGAAATATTATCGGCTTGTTCTGCTGTCTTGTTCTGTTTTTCTCTTGGTCTTTTTTGTAGCCCGTCGAGGCCAGTCTTTCGTCTAAATCAGTTGAAAAAAGTTCGAAAAAGATGTTCCCAGTCAAGTTTACGCTCTCAGGCGATAATTCTGGAGTTTTTTGGCCGAAACGTCGGCTTTGTTATGTTGGTGTTTTTCGGTTGCTATGGGCGACCGTTGCTTCCTTTGTTAGGTCAAGTCTGGGGAGTGAGGTAACAAAAAAATTCTAATTAATTCTGGTTTTGTTCGATTTCGCTGAAATTTTAACACGATAAAGCTGGATTGTTAAGGAATAGATTTACCGTCTGCCGATGTGTGGTAGCTATTAACGCTGAAGTGTTATATCGCTTCGAAGTCAGGGTTTTGAAGAGACTTTTTTGCAACGTATTGGTTCGGCGTGATTTTGTAATCGGAGGTTTCGGTTGACCCCGAAGGAAAAAATATCCGGAAAAGGTCATTTCATGGACGATTCAAAGGTATATAAATATGTATATGTTCCGAGCTAAATTTCTGGTGAAAAAATATAATTTTTGACGAGCGCTGGGTTTTTAATTTTTTCCTGCGAAAGATGAGATTTATTAATGTTTCAACAGCTTTTTGCGAGTAAACATCACAGGTTGCGTGACTCAAAATTTGGCCGAGTGGAAGCTTGGGTCTGCTCGCACAGAAGTCGGAAAAAAAAAACCACCGGTAAACCATGAACCGCGCTCGGCCCATGGGCGCGCGGTTAAAAAAACCACGGGTAAACCATGAACCGCGCTCGGCCCATGGCCGCGCGGTTAATAAAGACGTGCGAGAGACTGCACGCTAAACGAGAGCGGGGGTTTCAGCTCTCTACTGATGGACTGCCCTGATTCTTCTCTGTCTATTAAAATTTAGCCTGTTTTCTGGAAAAAACGCCCACCCCTGAAACTCGTATAAATGGGCAAAGCTCAAAGGGATTAGCCCATCACCGCAGATATAAAAGTAAAACAAAATAAGAAATAAATGTAACCAAATCGCTATTGGGATAAAAAGAGTCTGGCCCTAAAACCCTCAACAATCGATCGGCTAGTCTAGTCTTTCACTTTACTCTTTAGCAGGAAGTGAAGTTCCCCTCATATCAGGTATAGTTCTTGTGTGAAAGCTGAATTTGTAAGGGTGCGTTTCTTTAAGAAAATCCAATACTGTATTGGATCCACACTGGGAGTGGATTCTGCGTTTCCTTTGACGGACCATGATCCCAGAGATCTTGGATTGATCTGTTTTCGGATTCTTTCGGATTTAAGAATCCAATCTTGTATTTTCTTAAAGAAACGCACCCTAAGTATAGCTGGCAGGAGTTAAATGTTTAAATGCGGAAAGAAAAGTCACATAGGTATTAAGCTGAGTTTGGTTGTTGTTGATATCGATATCTATTCTGAACAGGAAAGAGATATGTCACGAACAGTCACGCGTAACAGTTATTTATCTTTTTCTCAGCTCGTGAACGGACAGAATTGAACAAATCCTGCAATCTGATTGGTTCCGGTAGCGGGCGGAATTTTCTCATCCGGACCGCCACAGCGGGCGAAATCCATCGAGTTGATCTATTTTCGTGAACGAATTAGCGGTAACCGTCAATTTTTCGCCTTTTTTACACTTCCATCGACGATTAATCAACGCAAGTTTATCTCTATTCACCTTTAAATGGGAAGGAAAGTCACTGTAAGTAAATTCAATTGAGTTTTTTGAAGTTGTGAGAGTTTGTTTGGCTGTTTGTAGCTCGGCGCTGTAATGTAATCCTGCGTGTCTCTCTCTATACAATTTTAATTAAAAAATGACTCAATTTCAGTCGAGTTTAACTCTCTGATCGTTGCTGTATTTGAGAGAATTTCTGTGGAATACACTTAACGAATTTCCTCGCTATCTGCTATTCAATTTACGGTAGAAAACTCTGATTTCGAGTGATTCGCAACGACTGACAGAAACTGTTTTTGTAGTACAACTTCAATCTTTGCACGAAATTTCACACCGGAAAAACACTTTCGGAGAACTTAATTGGTGAACTAAATGCCACTAACATAAAGTAGTTGGAAATAAATCTGTTCTTTAATACATCTTACCTTGTCCAGGATCTGAGTTACTCGCTCGTTCGCTAGTTGGATTTTTTTAGGATTGGTTTGTGCACGGCGCGTAAGCCAATTCAATGACAAAGTTGCGTAAACAAACCCACTTGTAAGCCAATTTACCGCAAGAAAAAAAGATAAACATGTTATTGTCCGGCTTAGGGTTGGTCCGTATAGGGAAAAACTGTGACTTCGGGCTTGAAAATGCTGCCCTCGGCCTGCGGCCTCGGGCAACATTTTCAAGACCTCGGTCACAGTTTTTCCCTATACGGACCTCCCAGCTGGCCAATAACATATATGTAACATTTAGTCACGAAGTTTTCGTTTTGTTTGTACAGATCGTACTGGATTTCAACTTGGTTTTCCGGTTTTTATACCATGATCAGATACTTGTATATATTTTACGACACGTGTGAATTTTGAACGGATATGTTTTCGATCGATCAATAAACGAATTCATAAAATCAACGACTGTTGTCTGGAGTTCATAACAAGATATGTTTACGTCAAAACATTTTCAATGCGTTTTTGCATTTTGATAATATAAGCACCGCCCTCAAACAAGTGCCACATTAAAACGTCGAGAAGATTAATAAGCGTCGTGGCGGAGGTTCGGCAAAGTTTTTAGCTAAAATTTTTTCACTTTCAGGTTTCTTAAACTGAAATTCTTAACCGGGAGGCTAGAATTGAAGGAATTTCTTTTTGGTAAATTTAGAACTCCTCAAAGAACTCCTTACGAGGGCCACCAGTTTGTCAGTGCTAGCTGTTTACGTGTGTTTTTACCCTCGTTAAATAGTTATTCCTCTACTTCTTCTCAAAAAGCCAGATTTTAGTAAAAGCTGCTAAACTTTGGGTCTTTAAAAGAATTTGGTATGACATGTCTTTATGGTCCATGGCAACCGTGTTTTGACAGAGATGTCTTTTTCAAGTTTGGTTTTTATTGTTTTGTGTTTCTTTTTTACTATTTTTTTTTTTCATACTTTTCTGATGCATTGGTTTTTTTGGTTGTAACATTGTTGTATTACGCAATTATCTTTTTCATTTTAGGCATTGTTTTATTGATTTTTATATTTTTGGGTAGTTCTAGATGGTTTTCTGACATTATATCAAGAAAGTGGACCCAAGATGTGAGGCTGTTGGGGCACCATTTGTCATAATGTCATAAACTCATGTGTCAAACCTCAAACCTACCTCATACATACTCTACTCCACGTCCATAAAATTTATTCTTGAACAGCTATTGAGAAGGAGACAGTTTCTCCTTTCTGCACCCATGGTAGAAGATGAAAAGCCCTGTCTGAATAGAATTAATGTTTTGTCATTTCTTACGTAGATTCTCTGAGCTGCTACGAGTGCACCAGCGAAGATTCCGCCATAGACTGCAAGTCAAAGATGAAGTCAATAACATGCCCATTAGGAACATCACAATGTGTCACAGGTACTCGGACATGCACTCAGGGCAGTACCACTGAAACTATCTACTACAAGAGATGTAACGCCCCAAATTTGTCGAGCTGTGGAGCCAGTTCACAAGATTTGCCCAGATGCCCCACGTCCCCCTTCTCATGGGGTACCACCGAAATAGACAGCTGCTGCACTGGAAACAACTGCAACTCAGGATCATCACACAGCATCAACCAAGTCATGCTAGGAATATGCATGACATTTGCTTTCTTGGTTCTAGCCTTTATTCATTAAGTCTTGCTCAAAGACTGGTTTGAGATGCTTTTAATGTCTGATCAACTTATAATTAGCTGAGTTTTTGTAACACAAATTACTAGACAAGTACTTGTAGAAGTCTTGCTGTCGTTATGTATGAAATGTAATAAGACCATATAAATGGTGCCATAAACAGTAGATAAACAGTAGTGCAGATTCAAAGGTGCTCCAAAGGAGAAGCGCTGGCAAAGGTGTACAACAGTGGGCCCAGTCTTCGTCCATTAAGGGGAGGTGAGAACCTGGACTACTCCCAGGTAGAATCTGTTTGGTAGTCAATTAAAACCTTATATGTAGACTTTACTTGAGTCACACAGAATAGAACTCTTTACACTATGAGTAATCCCTCTTTTGCTTAGCCAACATGAAATGTAGTAATGCACGATTTCAACAATAAAGAGAATAGCAAGGTTCAATAAATATGTAAGAGAATAGCAAATAGACAAGCGTGTTTCACTGTCTGAAAATTCTAGGGGGGTTTCTGTCCCAAATTTAGGCCAACAGTACAACGTTTATCTCCCAATCCAAATTTACTTGAAGGTTTGGTTAGTTCAATTTGTAGTATTCATGTCTGCCTAGCTAGAACTTAATTCTTATACATTTCTTGGAAATGGTAAAAACCCTCTCAATTATTTACAGCATAGAATAACAATGAACATACTTGAATAATGAATCATACCAAAAAAGGGGAAACTTGTAATTCAACTTTGCCACAAAAATGTCAGAGAATCAAACATTTGTTTTCAATTTTTCAAGTTATACCTTGAGTTTTTTATGGGTTTGGTTGGTCTTGTTTGATTTGATGGGCAAAAGGAACATAACCATTCATTTTCAGGCCTGAAACAGCTGTGCTTTCATTTTAATATTTGTCACATCCAATTTTAGCCATTTTTACCTCTTTGTTCAGCTGGAATAAAATATTGTCCACAGACATAACCAGACACTGTAGAGATGAGACACAGAGCTGCAATTTGCGACAGATCAGAGAGCAAAAAAAAAAAAACAGACTGCTATCAAATTGAGCAATAATGAGTCAGTTGCGTTAAAATTGGCTGCCGTTATTTTGCCTCGGCAAAAAAGAAAGACATGACATGTTTGCATGGACAGTGGTCTGATGTTATAAAGTTGTTGCATTACATTTCAACCCACATTCACTCAAAAAAACATATCAAAGTATAAAATACTCATTATGCCACAATATTTTTATTAATGATAAAATATTACACTTGCATTTGTACAAAATATGAAACAACATAATATTATAATATTATCGCACAGTCTTCATCAGCGATGTCGCTGATGAAGACTGTGCGATACAGTCGAAGGCTTCATTTATAAAATTTTTCAGACCTTGTGACAAGAATAATCATTCATTTAATATAATATTAATCTTTACATAATTCTGCTCCTTTGGAAGCTTCCAAATACTATTTCACAATTGTACATGTACAAATTTACAAATTAAACTAAGCCATAGCCCATTTTACAGATATTGAACGCCATATTGAATAAATCTATTTCACACAGGACTATTGGTCGAAAAGGGGGCATAATTTGCAAGATAGCATTGCTAATGTTTGTGAAGACGCAGAAAATGACTAAGATAACTTTAAAAGCTGGGGAGTAGAAAAGTTGAAATCATACTTATTAGCCCCTGTAGGCAACACAAATAAACAAGGATTAATAAACCTTGCTGTTTTCGTGCATAAATTGGGGCTTAAAGTAGTCAAAAGTGTTCAAGAAAGTCAAAGAAAAGTGGAGAGTGAATGCTTAACGAAATTAAGTCTAGAAGGAGGAAGAATCATTCTTCTCGACCCCGATACATTAATTGAAGGGTGGGAGGAAAGTGCATTTAGCTACCCTGAGCTATCACAGATCAACGTGGAAAAATATTGGGACAAAAGTGAGTAAAGTATAGTCTTCTACAATTTAGCAGCTTTTAGATACAAATACTATCCAGGTGGTAGCATAGTTAGTTTCTTTCACACTTGTCTTCTGGATAGCAGTTTACATGTATCTGGTGGACCATGTCATCAATTCTATCATCATCTGGGGCCTGATGTCCAGTCCCGGGGGGAACACTGCCATATATGGGCTATGTAGGTATGTGCCGCTGTGGAGGGTATGGTTTTCAAGCAGTTTACTCTAGGATAGGGTATATAAATCAGAGCGTTTGGGTCTAGAATAGGGTAACATTTTTCACAAAACTGACTGGTTGGTTGAAGATTTTATCTAAAGTAAGGAAACCAGGAATTGCCACTCAAAAATATAAAACAATCAATCGGCAAGTTTAAATATTCGCAAATCAGCCTCAACAGTGTCGACAGATGGGGGGATTTGGGGAGTTTACTCTAGTATAGGTTAGCAAAATTCAGCTGGACTAGCTCTGGTATAGGCTAAGGGTTCCAGGGTCCAAGTGGCACATCCCCACCCAGAAATTCCCAAAGTACCCCCTCCCCCTTGGGAAATGCTCGAATTTCTATTGAGGGAGTGATTGGCAGAGTGAAGGACTTTAACATCTTAACATCTGAGTTACCCTTAGACATGTTTGACCTATTTGACCATATGGCAGTAGTAATTTGTGGACTTGTTAACCTACAAGAACCGATCATACTTCTACATCGTCAGTAGGTTTGTAGTTAGGTAACACTGAATGAACTGTCATTCTTACAATAGTGGTATTCAACACTTTGAACTTTTCTATTCAACATATCAACACTGAACTGGACACCCAGCGGCACATACCTATATAGCCCATATATGGCAGTGTCCCGCCTCCCCCCCCCCCCCGGGTGCATTTCCCACCTGCTTAGTGCAAGCATCTTCTTCCTAGGAAAACTGCTTCTTTTTCTTCAGAAAAGGGGCCATAGCAAGTTTTACTTAATAAGGAAGCAGAAGTTCTTGTATATTGAAGCGGTCAGTGTAAAACGCAGACTGCAGACCGCGCGTAAAATGCAGACTGAATGTAGAATGCAGACTGCAGACTGCAGACCAGGGGTAAAATGCAGTCTGAGGGTAAAATAAAATATTAATTAAATAAAACGAGGATCAAATCCGGATCAAATGAAGACTTGAGAGTGTTCGTACGCGCACCCGTGATTTTTTTTCCAAAATCCCGAAAACTCAAACGGCGTTTCCTAGCCTTAGTCAAATATTATATTATCAACCTCGAATTCTTGAACTCCCCATTTTGTTGAACCAAGTTTCCCACAAGGGCCCGAACCAATCGCAATTCCACATCGTACCTTTGTTTGCTTGTCGGCCATTTTGAATTTTGTTTACGCAATTACGTCTGGGACCGACCAATTATTCCACCGGGCTGTGACTAAAAGTGGGACGGGGACGGGGGACTGGGACGTGGGACTTAGTGACTTGGGCCACGTGGACGTGGGACACGTGGACGTGGGACTCGTGGACGTGGGACACGTGGACGTGAAACACGTGGACGTGGGGACGTGGAGACGTGGGGACGTGGGGACGTGGGGACTCGGGGACGTGGGACTCGGGTACTCGGAGACGTGGGGACGTGGGACTTGGGGACATGGGAACGTGGGACTCGGGGACGTGGGGACGTGGGACTCGGGTACTCGGGGACGTGAGAACGGAACGGAGGTATCGAGTCTAGTTTGTGAAAGACATTCAATCTTTGCACTCGACTTTAATATATCAAGAGGTTTGTGAATTGGTATTTGCTGAAAGGTGACAGTTGGCTATCCAAACACGTATGGGTTATTGAGCAAGTGTGAGTCCAAGATGGCTGGATATTGGCCAAGTTCTTTTTGCGTGTTTATGGACCGAGACGGAGTCGAGGTCCATAAACTCGCAGAAAAAGAACGAGGCCAATATCCAGCCATCTTGACCGAACAAGCTTGGCCAATCAAGGATTTATTACATGGCTTTCGGGGAAATTTTTTTGCGGGACACGGCGGGGTAGTCCCGAGCGACCAAGAAAGCTCCATCTTGACCGCTCGGGTAGCCAATCACAGCGCAGGATTCATCTTGCCCGCTCACGGAGCTAGCCATATAATAAGAGAAATTGTAGCATTTCGGCGTCCTCAAATAATCGTTAGTATGACCATTTTGACAGAAGAGAAGCCAAAACTGAGTGAGGCATTTGTGACTCGTTTTTTATTATTTTAAATATTTTATTTTACCCTCAGTCCGCATTTTACCCTGAGTCTGCATTTTACCCCCAGTCTGCAGTCTGCGTTTTACACTGACCGTATATTGAAGCCCCTATGTGCAAGGACAGTGTCTCCTGGTTTAAATTTGGATAGTATCTCACTTTCTTTGACAAGCCTTTTATCACTCATTGCACCTCCTGCACCACATGAAACAAAAGAAACAGTTCCCACCTGTGTACAGGCAACTAGTAGCTTAGCAGTAGGCCTTTCTTTGTAGAATAAATAAACCGGTCATTAGCTAAGGCTAATGAAGGCCTCTGAATGGGCACTTCAGTACAGTCAATGATGGCAGTGACATTCTTATATTTCTTAAAACAGTCCGGGTAGTAATTCTGTGCTTGCTCTTGTGTTGGCCAGAAGATAACAGGCTTAAGTTCCAATGATAGAAGAGGAAGCCAGGTAGACAGAATAACTGTCACAAGACTTGGAATTGGCGATTTAAACTAAGTCGCAGTTTCATCAGTGTTAGTAGCAGCTGATTTTCAGGAGACAAAACCCCTTCTGGACCTGGCTTCTTACTTCTGCCTATCTGACACCTCTTGAGTTTGTGTGAATCTGGTCCCTTGTAATATTGTAAGAATGGCACTTTTTCTTTTACTTGATTGTAAATCCATTCTAATAAATCATAATTGTCTAGTCCAGTGTATAATTTCATTAAGGAATCAGAATATTTCACTTTGTCTACAGAACAATTGTCTCTCTTGGTGCTTTCAGTAATTACTTGGTTTGCTACAGTTAGAGACTTTTGTAGCTGTTCATTTTCATTTTTGAGCCTTTCATTTTCCTCAAGAATGTTCATAATTTCCTTTCTACACTTACACTTTGTAAACTGTCAACCCGGCATTTTTAACCTAGTGGTTATTTCGGGTTGCCAGAACCCTGATTTTTAGCAATATTTTATATATTTCTGTATTAATTAATGAAAAAAGGGTAATAAAGAGGATGTTGTGTTGTTGTGTCAAGCATGATCTAGTTTGACAACCAAATTCTTCCATACAAGTTTCCGTTTGCCCATACATAGAGTATGTGTTATCATTTTCCATGGCTTTTGAAATTGATGACAGAGACTCAGCTGATTCCTTTCTACTGTCAGTGTTTTCAGGTAGAACTTCAAGTTTTTTAGATTTGGTACTAGTCTGAGAATGTGTCGCTTTTCTTTTAATGGCACCTGTTCAAGTGGTTATGAACACGTCACTCCGCTCATCGACATTATTTCAGGACTCGATAATTCTTGAAACATTATGACTATGAGTCTCTTTATCTGTACCATATCCCCTTAGCCAGAGTTCAGGATGTGGGTGCTCTCCCATTGGTTTACCGTGTACAAAATGATTACTGCAGAACCTTCTATTTGCTGTCACTCGAACGTTTTTGCGGTTGACAAGTCGTTCCCATAATTTAAAGTGCTTTGGCTGTGGCTTATATCACTTCATACATTGAACATGTGGTTTTATAACACACCTGCAATAGTAACAAGCATTTGCATCAGCCGTCAGAAGTTTTGTATATTTTATTTAATATCGAAGAAATGCTTATAGCTTAGATATGATCAGTTTAAAAACGAATGAATGAACCAAACTAATGTTAAGCATAAAAACAGCACACCATAGATCCAAGCAGCTTGGGTTGTTGAACTTGTAAACTTCACGAAATTCAACATCAGTAAAATCGCAAACAAAAATTATTACCTTTCTGGCTTTCTTCGATCATTGGAACAGCCAAACACGGCGCAGTGGTCACCTCCACCCATATGTATTTCGCGATACCGTCGGACTCGACAATAATGAATCAAATCTCCACAATAAATCTCCAGAAGTTCACATTACCACGAGCCAGCATCAAAACCATTGCCCCCTTCTCGACCCATAGTCCTTTGCGAAATAAATTTATTCAATATGGCGTCCTATTTTATCTGTAAAACGGGCTATATGTGTAATCTCAGTAAAAATCTAGACCAGATATCATGCCAAGAGTAGAAAATGCATGTTCATTTGTCATGTTTTGCGAGACCAAATTTACATCTGTAATAAGGGGGCACCATGTATACAAAGTACGATGGACTCCAGTGATTGGGGAAAAGCTTGCGTGCAAGAAGGACAAAAGAGAAGAAGCAAAAGCGTATGACGACTTTGCGGTCAGTTTATATAAAGATGGAAAAGACAGCAGTGGTGGCTCTGATGTTCTAGTTGGGCATGTACCTATTGAACTATCCCATCTTGTTTGCACTTTCCTGAATGCAGAAGATAGCAATGAAGGCGATGCCGAGGTTATTGGAAAGTGGACTTTAGAAAATGGACTTGTTGTTCCAGCGATTTCAGGGCAACCCTAAAACCTGGACACCGGAATCCGGAATCTGGAATCCGGAATCAGAAACCGGAAACCGGAATCTGGAAACCGCAAACCACAAATCAAAGAAAACAAGTTCTTCAAATACGCGAAAATTATTTTGCATAGCTTTTGTCTGTAAAAACATAAGAGGCCAAGTAAAAACTACCTCAAACTTAACCTGTTTTGAAACAAAAGGTGCAACCATTATTTCTAGTGAGGAATATGATTATGAGAATCTAAATTAAGGTAATTCCCCTGAAATAAAACTGTCAATAGATTTTTGTTCAAACTTTGTCCACTGAATATTTATCATATGAGAACTTTAATTATAAAGTGAAAAGGGGGGTTGCCCATGCTCTTTAAGGGGCAGTGAGGCATTGAAATTGTCCCATTTTAGCATTATTTAATGCTCATTACAAGAACGCATTCCAAGTTATTGTGAAATCTTTGTGAGCCTAGACTTATGAATACACGCCTCAAACTACAGTCAATACTTGTGTCGGACACAAATAGACTTTTTACGTTTCATTTTGACAGACAGCTGAATCCTGTTAAAATATTGGAACCAAATTGCTTGCCACGGCTATCAAACTGCAAATAGAAAAGAGTACAGTGAAGTTGCTATTTTCTTTATTTCGTCAATTTTCAGCAATAGAAATCAGATCAGTCTTTTTATCACGCAAAGCTAATGATTAGTTCATTAAAACGACTGGAAAAAAAAAATTGGGATGCCCGAGCTCGTTAGTGAGCTATAGCCATTTTTCAACTGACAGAACTCAATATCAAGGCAAATCCGCCATGTTTTCAATGTGCGCGTGCATGAGCGCGCGCTAGTGACGCCATAAGTTATGCGCAGTAAGGATGCGCAATGCAAATGTGAGGAATCACCTTAAGTGCGTCGTAATATGATTCCAAGCACCCTGAGAGCCAGAAACTCACCACAGTAGCTTGTTGCTATTGTGCTACTCACGAGTCTTCTCAAGAACCACGCTCTTACCAGGGCCAGGTTCACTAAAAGATGGGTAACTTAGCCTGTGTGCCAGCGAGCAGGCTCTCGTGTTTGGCCCACGGGCGCGAGTTGCGAAGCTGCGAGAAGGCACTCGCTCACTTGCCAACGAAAAATCACTAACCCTGAGTGGATAGTGATTTACCCAATGGATAGCTTTATCCAGTTTTTGAACAACAGGGCCACATGTATAGCTAAGGGTTGTTCCGAACTAGTCAAGATTTTTGTTAACAATTACAATTTCTGGTTGAAGTAGACAGACATTGGATTTCATTTGAGACTGCGATGCCGCTATCAGGATTACAAATTTGATGAATTAGTCTTTTTTCAGCTTCTTTCAGTGAAATTATAACTTTGAAGTCAAACGCAGTTGCACATACTCAAATACAGGTCTTAACCAAAATACTCAAAATAGAAAGATAAAGAAAATAGGCTGTCAAATTTGCTTTTGTATTGTGTAAACATCAGGAAAGATTTACGTTATTTTATTTCTAAAGAAGGGGACATTGGGGGGTTCTGAACACCGCAATACCTCAAAAAGATTCGGCAAATACCGCAATATCGCAAAAACACTCGCCAAATACCGCACTACTCTGAATGTCAAGTTTGCATCATTAGATAACACGGAAATAACAATTAGGACTTTGTTGGTCAACCTTATTGTCAGGTAACCGTTGATTTAGACAAAATAAGTAACATCCACTGGCATGTTGGCTAATAATTAACAAAATGCAGAGATATTATCTATCCCAGTTGCCTTTCCAGTCTTGAGGCTTTTAAACGGCTGATCTAATTTCCATCCCGGACCATGAAGCGGTCTGCCGTTATCGGGAGCCCTTCTCCAGACTGTAAGACAGGTTGGTTTTAGGGTGGAGGACCCCCTACTTCGGAGATACTTCGCAGCCCCCGGCACGGCGGCTGCGAAGTATCTCCGAAGTATTTCCATCCACTGCGCGCGAGAAAAAACCTCTGGTACCCAGGGTAATAACTAGGGAGCATATAGCATACACAAATCTTGTTCCCAGGGCTTTTTCTTTAGGGTTTGAGAGGGGCGTCTCTAAAGGAAAAGCCCTGGGAACGAAGTTGGCCATTTACGTATTAGCACACGTACAGCGAAAGATATTCTTCAGCGGGGCCAAAATTAAGCACATTTTCTTAGCTATTCCCTTGGCACCTCACTATTTCAGCAGAGTGGTAGATTCTTATTGCAATATAAGAGTGTTAAAATGGTTCTAATTTTACCATACTCTCAAGGTTTTACAGATACACCAACGATAAAATGATACAAATTCTTACGTATCTCAACAAGTGTCTCAACATGAGTCCTCTCCATAAAGGAAACTAAGAGCTTTGAACTTCTAATATACTGTAAATATTTCGGACGGTTATTTTTTCGGACACATTTATCGTTCGAAATTAAAATCGTCCGAAACTTTTTCATGCAAGTAATGTAATCAGTTTAAAAAGCGCTATTAAGATCCATAAATAGCCCTTACCGAGGGTGATTTGACTAGCGACAAAGCTTTTGAATAGCACAGTCCTCCACACATTGTCACACAAACAGAGAGTGGTATACTTGTGGAAACACAGAGCAGACGTTTCTGAGACATTGATTGATTGATTGATTGATTGATAGATTTCAATAAGGCACAAACACAAGGCTTCTAAACTCTTCTTAAAGAGTAGATTGATTGACTGGTTGATCAAACTTGACGGGACCGTCAAACTTTTCAAGCACACGTGTACAGTGTTTGGTTTCTCAGGCATTCCCCAATCAATAACAGAAAAAATTGTGGATCACGAAGTGTGATCGCGAAAAGCCATTTATTTTAAACTGGCACAGTACCGCTATTTCAAGAACCCATCATCAATTTTAACACTCTAAAGATGGCTCGCACTGTGTGATCTTGTAAGTCTTGTAAGTTGTATAATTTGTTTTACTTGAGTCTTACTACGCTATACTTCAAGAAACCTTGCCTCTATACATGTAAATTCATGTAAGTCCTCTCTGGTCTTAAATCTGTTTGGAAATAAAAGTAATGACACACAATAAACTTTGGTACTTTTTTGCCTTTTATAGCTATAATTGAGCCATAACAAAACGGCTCCATCGAGTTCTGTAACATTTGTAACAAAATATTACAGGACAAAAGACACAACAACGAATGTTGTCGGCTGATTATAGCAATCCCCCTCTCGACGCGGAGGTCCTTCCACCTGCTAAATCTACAGGAGCGAAAAAAAAAGAAAAAAACGGTGAAATTAGGTTTTGCACATCGTTATTTACACTAGGAATATAACAAGAAGCTTTGAAAGTCGCCGTAATTTCCTGCTTGATTATCTGTGGTAAATGGTACACCATGATCCCAAATGAAAGATTTCCTGCTTGGTAGCAAATCCCAAATAAACAGTACTCCGAAAGCAAAAGCTGTTGGAAAGTGCTGAACTCAAACGTCAACTGACTTGTTAAGTCCGAAGCAATCGGAAATAATATATCGAAACATACAATAAGACGGGAACCAAAATGATCTCTTATTTCTTTCGAATGGCGCTCATTCATACAAAGAAAAGACATTACCTGCTCCGGTGTAGCACAAATTATTTTAGTTCAACAAGCATTATCTGGCTTTATTCTTTTAAATATATTCTCGGAGTTTACGAAGATGGATCGGCCCACAGTTGTTGAACGTTTTCGCCATCCAAAAGGTACAACCCTTCGGGTGGAGTAACAACAGGAAAAGGCTGCTAAATTCGAAAATAGCTATGTCAGTCCCGTTGTCTATTGTTGATTGCAGGAGGGGGGGGGGGAGGGGGAGTGGAATTATTGGCTTAGTTTTTATATGAATTATCTATAATGTATCAATTGTTTACGATCCAAGATAACGGTGATCATTGTAAATGATATACCATGATCCGTGTCAGGACCTTGCATGATAAATCCTGATGCGGATCATAATGAAAGAATTGAACTGGACTTGTTTCAACTGTCAGGGAATCACACGTGCTTTTATTAAGCTCTAAATCATTTATCAGTCAGTTAGCGTGATACAGAAAAGTTCCCTGTTTTACAGAGAACAGGACAGTCAGTGAGAGAGCTTCCTGTAATTTATTATTATTATAGGCACTACGTGTAGAGACGATTGTTTGAGACTGACAGACTGAAGAGGGTCTCCCAGGGGTTTTGGGGAACAAGGGAACATTGGCAAAATATCGAAGGGAACAAGGGAACATTAGCCATTTTTTGGGAACAGGGGAACAAAATTCGAAAAATTTACAAAGAGGAACAAATAACGAAAATGTGTGGGAACATGGAACATAGGGCAATTTTGGAAGGGAACAAGGGAACAAAGACCCCCCCCCCCGCCCCTGGGAGACCCTCACTGAATAACAAGCTAACTGACTGACTAATTCATTGTCTGATTGACGTACGTTGATCTACGTTTGAAGGAATCTCAATGATGCTTTTACCTGTGAGACTATGCGACTGCTTCTTCTGCTACAAGGCAGCGAGAGTCACACTGCCTGAGAGAAAGACAGACTCCTTCGCATTTCAAAGAAAAAAATGAATCAATAAAGGTGTCTGTCATCACACCTCTCTCCAGGCTGACTGTCACTTGTGTCACGTCAGCCGATATGTATCACGCTAATGACTGATGAATGATAGTGCAGCCCACCCTTACCTTATATGGGGTGTCCTCTAATATCCACCTCAAATATCCACATAACTAAATTCGCGAACCACCCTTGTGTGCAATTGTTTAGCGGAAGCAGTGAATATGGCTCGCAGTTATTTCCACGTTGCCATAATTGTTGTGGCTCTCTTCATTGCTCGAGGAGGTAAGCAGGGGTGTTAGTTTCGTGCACCTAGGTTAGATCTCCTACCATGTCGAAACATCTGTTATGGTTTACACCCAAATCTTTCATTCTCGCTCAGATTCAACCGAGGTCATCTCGTAGCTCGACTAAGCGTTAGAGACAAACGAAAGTAAGCTACCGCCGAAACTTCCATCGATCAGTATCATCGAGGGTGGCCGAATACCGAGTACACGCCACTTGAAGAAAGTCACGAAATGTAAGAGCGAGAACGCGTCGACACTCAGGAAAAATTTGAATGGCCTTTATGAGAGTAACCGAGTGTTGACGAGAGTCGATAAAGACGTGCGAGAGACTGCACGCTAAACGAGAGCGGGGGTTTCAGCTGTCTCCTGATGGACTGCCCTGATTCTTCTTTATTAAAATTTAGCGTGTTTTCTGGAAAAAACGCCCACCCCTGAAACTCGTATAAATGGGCAAAGCTCAAAGGGATTAGCCCATCACCGCAGATATAGAAGTAAAACAAAATAAGAAATAAATGTTACCAAATCGCTATTGGGATAAAAAGAGATTGGCCCTAAACCCCTCAACAATCGATCGGCTTGTCTAGTCTTTCACTTTACTCTTTAGCGGGAAGTGATCGAAGTTCCCCTCAGGTATAGTTCTTGTGTGAAAGCTGAATTTGTAAGGGTGCGTTTCTTCAAAAAAATCCAAGATTGGATTCTTAAATCCGAAAGAGTCCGAAAACGGGTTTTCCGTTTCTTTACTAAACAGATCAATCCAAGATCTCTGGGATCATGGTGCGCCAAAGGAATCGCAGAATCCACTCCCAGTGTGGATTCTTCGGTTCCTTTGACGCACCATGATCCGACAGATCTTGGATTGATCTTTTTAGTAAAGAAACGTAAAATCCGTTTTCGGATTCTTTCGGATTTAAGAATCCAATCTTGGATTTTCTTAAAGAAACGCACCTAAGTATAGCTCGCAGGGGTTAAATGTTTAAATGCGGAAAGAAAAGTCACATATAGGTATTAAGCTGAGTTTGGTTGTTGTTGATATCTATATCTATTCTGAACAGGAAAGAGCTATGTTTACGTCAAAAACATTTTCAATGCGTTTTTGCATTTTGATAATATAAGCACCGCCCTCAAACAAGTGCCACATTAAAACGTCGAGAAGATTAATAAGCGTCGTGACGGAGGATCGGCAATTTTTTTAGCTATTATTTTTTCACTTTCAGGTTTCTTAAAATTTTTAACCGGGAAGCTAGAACTGAAGGAGTTTCTTTTTCGTAAATTCAGAACTCCTCAAAGAACTCCTTATGAGGGCTACCAGTTTGTCAGTGCTAACTGTTTTAAGTGTTTTTACCCTCGTTAAATAAAGTTCTTCTTCTTCTTCTTCTTCTTCTTCTTCTTCTTCTTCTTCTTCTTCTTCTTCTTCTTCTTCTTCTTCTTCTTCTCAAAAAGCCAGAACTTAAGCATTTGTAATTTTTGTAATATTTTAGTAATAGATGCTAAACTTTGGGTCTTTAAGAAAAATTGTATGACATGTCTTTATGCTTCATGGCAACCGTGTTTTGACAGGCATGCCTTTTTCAAGTTTGTTTTTTATTGTTTTGTGTTTCTTTTCTTCCTTTTTTTAAAAAAAAAAAAAAATACTTTTCTGATGCATTGTTCTTTTCGCTTTTAACATTGTTGTATTAACGCAATTATCTTTTTCATTTTATCATCATCATGTAGTCCTCTTTGTCCCATGGGGGACATAGGGCGTCCACAATTGCTTTCCATTTCTGTCGGTCCTGAGCCGCTCTTTTGGCTTCGCACCAGGTCATGTTGATCTCCTTCAGGTCCTTCTGTATGCTTCTGCGTCATGTAGTTCTGGGCCTGCCACGTTTCCGTGTTCCTAGCGGATTCGAATCCATCGCATGGCGCGCTATGTTTCTCTCACCCTTCCTTAGGGTATGACCAATCCATTTCCAGCGTCTTCTCTTTGTGGTGGTAACAATAGGCTCTTGTCCAGTTCTTACCCATAAATCTTTGTTGGAAATCACCACAGGCCAATATACTCTCAGAATTCTCCTCAGACACTTGTTGATGAATGTTTGTACTTGCTTTGTAGAAGCTGTCGTCACTCGCCATGTCTCTGAACCGTACAGTAAAACTGCCTTAACATTGGTGTTGAAAATTCTAATTTTGGTAGCTGTGCGCAGGTCTTTGCTTCTCCAGACTGGTGTAAGCATGGCAAAAGCTTGCTGCGCTTTCTTTCTTCTTGCTGCTATGTCTTCATCCGTTCCTCCAGTCTTATTCATCACGCTACCGTGGTAGGTAAACTCTTCAACCTCTTCAATGTACGACTGATCGAGACGAACCTCTCCTTGTTGAATGGCATTGATCCGCAGCACTTTAGTTTTACCAGGATGGATCTTAAGGCCTACTATTTGTGCTGTGGTGTTCAGTCGTTCCATTTGATTGTTGGCATCCTGTAGCCTATGCGATAACATGCAGATGTCATCAACAAAGTCTAGGTCCTGTAGTCTCTGGATCATCTCCCACCGACTTCCCCTTGGTCTGTTGAATGCTGTTTTAGTCACCCAGTCACCCAGTCGCAATTTGGTCTGCGCAGGACCTTCCATTTCTAAATCCTGCCTGTTCTTCACGCAGTCTTCCATCTACATGCACCTTCATTCTTTCGAGCATAATACTGCTAAGCACTTTACTGGGGATGGACAGCAGAGTGATTCCTCTCCAATTTTTGCAATAGCTAGTGTCTGCCTTTTCTGGCAGTTTTACTAGTAGTCCATCTAGCCAGTCTTCCGGAATCTCTTCGGTTGTGCAGATAGTATTGAACAGATCATATAGTATATCGATGGACGTTTGTCCGCCTGCCTTTACGGCTTCTGGTGGAATGTTATCTGATCCCGCAGCTTTTCCGTTCTTTAGTCTTGTCAGTGCCCGTTTAATCTCTTCTTTCGTGATGTTGCTGGTGTTGATCGGTAATTGGTGGTTAACTTGTAGCTCGGGGGATCTACAGGTGGATCCCTGTTAAGCACTGTTGCAAAGTGGTTACGCCATTCTTCAAGTTGACTGTTCAGTTTGTTGAGCAGACTTCTAGTGTTTTTCATTTTAGGCATTGTTTTATTGATCTTGATTATTTTTGGGTAGTCCTAGATGGTTTTCTGACTTTCTTTTACTCTCAAGAAAACTATCCAAGAAAGTGGTCCCAAGATGGTGGCTGTTGGGGCACCATTTAGCTTGATGTCATAAACTCATGTGTCAAACCTCAAACCTAACTCATACATACTCTACTCCATGTTCATTATTCTTGAAGCTACAGAGAAGGAGACAGTTTCTCCCTTCTGCCCCCATGGTAGAAGATGAAAAGCCCTCTCTGAATAGAATTAATGTTATGTCATTTCCTACGTAGATTCTCTGAGCTGTTACAAATGCACCAGCGAAGATTCCACCAAAGACTGCAAGTCAAAGATGGAGTCAATAACATGCCCATCAGGAACATTAAAATGTCTCACAGGTACATTTAAGTGCACTCAGGGCAGTACCAAGACAACGATCTACTACAAGAGATGTAATGCCCCAAATTTGTCGAGCTGTGGAGCCAGTCCACAAGATTTGCCCAAATGCCCCACGTCGCCTGGCCAATGGGAAACCACCGAAATAGAAAACTGCTGCACTGGAGACAACTGCAACTCAGGATCATCACACAGCATCAACCAAGTCATGCTAGGAATATGCATGGCATTTGGTTTCTGGCTTCTAGCCTTTATTCATTAAGTCTTGCTCAAAGACTGGTTTGAGATCCTTTTAGTGTTTGATCAACCTATAAATTAGCTGAGTTGTTGTAACACAAATTACTAGACAAGTACTTGTAGAAGTCTTGCTGTCGTTACGTATGAAATGTGGTAAGACCATGTAAGTGGTGCCATAAACAGTAGATAAACAGTAGTGCAGATTCAAAGGTGGTCCAAAGGAGAAGCGCTGGTAGAGGTGTACAAGAATGGGCCCAGTCTTCCTCCATTAAGGGGAGGTGAGAGCCTGAACTACTCCCAGGTAGAATCTGTTTGTTAGTCAATTAAAACCTTATATGTAGACTTTACTTGAGTCACACAGAATAGACCTCTTTACACTGTGAGCAATCCCTCTTTTGCTTAGCCAACATGAAATGTAGTAATGCATGATTTCAAGAATAAAGAGAATAGAAAGCTTCAATAAATATGTAAGAGAATAGCAAATAGACAAGAGTAAGTCACTGTCTGAACACTCTAGGGCAGTCTCTGTCCCAATCAAAATTTACTTGAAGGTTTGGTTACTTCAATTTGTAGTATTCATGTCTGCCTAGCCAGACCTTAATTCTTATACATTTCTTGGAAATGGTAAAACTCCTCTCAATTATTTACTGCATAGAATAACAAGGAACATACATGAGTAATGAATCATACCAAAAAATGGGAAATTTGTAATTCAAGTTTGCCACAAAAACCTCAGAGAATCAAACATTTGTTTTCAATTTTTCAAGTTATGCCTTTAGTTTTTCATGGGTTTGGTTGGCCTTGATTGATATTTTGATGGGCAAAAGAAACATAACCTCATTCATTTTCAGGCCTGAAACAGCTGTGCTTTCATTTTAACATTTGTCACATCCAATTTTAGCCATTTTTGCTTCTTTGTTCAGCCAGAATAAAATATTGTCCACAGACATAACCAGACACTGTAGAGATGAGACACAGAGCTGTAATTTCCGACAGGTGAGAGAGCAAAAAAAGAAAAAAAGACTGCCATCAAATTGAGCAATAATGGTCAGTTGCGTTAAAATTGGCTGCCGCTATTTTGCCTCGGCAACAAAGAAAAGACATGACATGTTCACATAGACAGTGGTCTGATGTCATAAAGTTGTTGCATTACATTTCAACCCACATTCACTCAAAAAAACATTTCAAAGTATAAAATCCTCACTATGCCACAATATTTTTATTAACGATAAAATATTAAACTTGCATTTGTACAAAATTTTGAAACAATATAATAGTAATCTTTACACAATTTCGCTCCTTTGGAAGCTTCCAAATACTATTTCACAATTGTACATGTACAAATTTACAAATTAAATTAAGCCATTCCCAGCTATTTGGCAAAAATTAATACATTAGTAAAAATTTTTCCATTTAATAATATCAATTCTGTACATAGAAAACGTATGTCTATGTACAAGGAACCTTAAAACATTTTACTATATTAAAACTTTAAACATTCGTGTGCGTGGAGGAAAATCTTAAAGATATTTCGAGTCCTTCGGTCGTTTACAAAGATGCGGTCAATGAAAATTGTGTACAGCAATTAAAACACTTCTGTAGGTCGTTTGGTATAGTCTTTACTAACCCAGTGGTATCGGTCGAAGTTTTCTTTGTTACTTTGGATCCGTGGAAATAGCGTCTGCTGGAAGCTCGACTGTGAACACTGACGATAGCTCCCGTTGAAATAGACGGGCTGAAGGAGCCTTTGAGAACGATTGCTACCTTGCTGTTGCTGTTGTTGTGGTGGTTGTTGAGGAGTGTTACAATAAAGTGGGCAGATAGAACCTTTTCCTATTCTGCAGGACACTTCTCCAGGATCAATCCACAAAGCAAGTCCACCTGGGAAAATCTCCAGCAAGACTGAAGGTGAAATTCCGCTTGCCTTCGTCGCTTTTAGTAACACGGGGTCGATTCCTGTCGTCTCTATGTTGATGCATCTAAATGCGTTCCCTTTTAATGGTTTGTTCGGATGCCAGTGGTTCTCGAATCTCGCGATGATTAACTGTTCTAATGTGTCGTTAAATGTTTCAATCTGTTCCTGATTGACTTTAGAGTTCCTTGAAACAACCTCGGTGAGGAACTTGATGGCGGAACGAACTTCGTCCTTCATGTTTGTTGTGTTTCGTTTTATTTCTTGGCAACGTTTTCGTAAGACTTTGAAGCTTCGCTTTAAAATTATCTTCCGTTCTCGCTTCTACTCAACCGGATGGTACTGTAAAATTTCAATATCAGCTTGGTAAGGGACAGAACTACTTTCGTTCCTTGAGACGTTCTGAACTTCACAATCCTTCGCCCTTCTCTGATCGTGCTATTTATTGAAAGCTGGCCACGAATTTATTCGTGTGAAAAACACTCCAGCAGGGGAAATTTGCAAGCCAAAAATAGCCTCTGCGTCAGACCGCACCAATCACAAGCCAGTTCGAACAATAAGTATTCATGGGTTACTGTGGTAACCAAGGGTGGGTATCTGACGCAAGACTGTTGAAAGCACACGTGTTTTCGAGTGCGTAATAGCTATTGTTGTTGACGGAAAATATTAGTTGCAAATGGCGCTTTTCGCCTTAAAAACCACATTTTAAAGCTTAATGAAAACGTTTGTGAACATTTTATCCATTGTAGAAACGTTCTTCGTCGCATTTGAGAGAATTGTGGGCGATTTAAGAGCAAAAAATCATTGTAACAACTTGGCAGAAGACTCGAGAGTGAAAGCCACTCCGAAAACGTGACAAGTATCAGCTGATCTGCACACGCACTCTGGCGCGTTACGTCAAATGGGTTTCTTTCGCTAATCCACACCTAGATTATTTTCAAACGATATTATACACGTAAACGAAAGAAAGAATACAAATCTAGGGATTTTACGACTAAATTTCGATGGAGCACTATCAACATATCGAAACATACGTGTGGCATGCAGATGGTGTATTTTCGCATTTCCGATTCTCATCAAACGACTCTTGTTTACATTTGAACACATCAGTTGTCAGAACTGAACTCTACCTGAAGGAGAAAGGACGGAAGACGAATCCGTTTTCGTCATTTCTTTGAGACTGTTTTTACCCCTTAATTCTTATTGTTTTGTTTTGCGGTGGTTTTTTCACTTTCCTTTCGACGCTGGCCACCTGACCACCTCAGGTTTTGCCGGAAATATATTGTGCATGTAGTTGGATCCTGGTGCGGGGGTGGGCGGGTGGGGGAGTGGGGAGGGCACTCTTTTATCTGGGTCATAAATTACCTGAAACTCTTAGAATTTGTCAGTACTGCTGTTCTAACCAAATTGAGAATGAAATGCATTTCTTATTTCATTGTGACCGATACAATAATATTAGACAACAAGTCACAAATGGCGTCATCAAGAAATATCCAAAATTTGATTCCTTTACTGAACACAGAGAAAACAATATTTTTATTTAACAATGCTGACACTTTTATTTGTAAAAAACTAGGTTACTTTACATATGAAGCACTACAAATTAGAGAACTTTGTGACCCTAGAACCTAAAATGAAGAATCTTGTAACTAACAAAACACAAACCGCGGTGATAAACATGGAACCAAAACGCATTTTGGTTCCATGTTTATCACCGCGGTTTGTGTTTTGTTTCTTCTAAAGCTACGATGGCCAAGGAAAAAGAGTGTTTACGATCTTGTAACTAACTATGTTTATTTTTCTTTCTGGTTGCTGTTGTAATTTGTTTCGTTTTTGAATTTTTATTTAGCGATTCTGTATTTAGGTAACACCATCCATATGGGAATACCAATAAATTGTTGTTGTTACAAGGATGTACGGCCCCAAAAAGTATGGTACGTTTTTTGGCAGTTTTCGTCAGAAATGAGGTATCGATTTTGTCCATTTTGGTCCTAATAGGGGATGTTTTTTGCACTCTAGCTAGTTTTAAATTGGGCAAGAAGCTACCCTCCCTTATAAAAGCATATACATTCGAAATTGGAAATGAAATTTTTGGTCAGAGCATAAATAGTCTTTAGAAAGCGGGCCGCACACCCCAGCCCAATTTTTCTGGGAGTTCCCCCCCCCCCCCCCCCCCCAGATTTGGATACTGAACTGCTTCAAAAGTTACACAATATCTGTACTTTTGTCTAGCAAGATCGAGAAACTACTGAGAGCAAACGCTGGGAACCCTTCTTTGCTTCCCTGGTTTTGTGTTGTTTTAGTTTGTTTTTGTTTTTCCACAACTGCTTTTGTAGCGGTGTTTTTCTGTTCAATTGTTATTTCATCACGAATCTTTCCGTGCGTTTGTAAAGTTATTGTAGCTTATCCTCTATTGTCTTTGATATTTGAACCCTAATACCGGACGTGACGACAGGCGAGACCGGACAACGTGTTATTTTGCTACGAGGCTTAGAGGACCAAAACAAAAGAAAGCATACATTCTAGGTTAAGGCACGAATAAACCGTTTATTTTGTTTCAGTTTTCTGTTTACCAGCTTTGATTGTTATAGCTTTCCCAGGAGCTTTCCATAGACTCTTCCTCTTGTACGTTTATTGAGGAGAAAAAAATGGAGGTACTTGCCTTGTAACTCAGTATTACAGTGAACCCCGTTAATACGGTCACCAACGGGCCATGAAATTTGACCGTATTAACGAGGTGGCCGGTAGGGTAAATTTCATGGCTTGTCTATCTATTTAATTTTATAGAAGTCTTGACAAACATCACAGTTGTACTTCTAAGCAACTGTTCTTTAATAAGTATTCGAAATGCAAGAATAATTTTTCAAAAAAAGTTGAAAGTTCAATCAGAACATACAATATTAGAAGTTTACGTCAAAGAATTCTTAAGGAGGATTAACTAAAGGCTTGCATTACTTTGCTCAATGGACCTTTTTACCGACATCACGAACTATCAACAATTTTTCGTACTTTTCATTTTAAGCCAAAAAAAAAAAACCATAAATCAATTTGTTATGCCGAATGTTCATAAGAATCCGTTGCAAACTCATAAGGATATGAGACCCCAAGCTTCACTATTTTTACCTTCCGTTGCCTCCTTGGTATACATTTCTTTGCAAAAATTGGCAAGTTTGGGCTCCCACATTTTTACGAGATCACCAGTGTAGTGAATTCCTCTTAAACTTCGTATATTAACTAATTTCGGCGTGATAAATCGAGCGGTGAGGCTCAGGCTTTGTTTAAATGAAAACTGTTGGAAAAACATCACTTCGGTAAAAAAAGTCCATTACCCCGCCCTTACCCCAACCAGATTTGTACGGCCTGTATGACAAAGTTCTTGCAAACAATATTGGTGTTGTGAAAAGCAGTCAACTGCTGTAATCAACAACAAACCAAATTGCACTTTCGCATTAATAAGATCGGAGGTCGACAATCTTCCTTGTAAGAATGATAAAGCAAAGAGTGTGTGCATGGTTATGGACTTTTGAAGTGAATTACTGGTCCGAATATTGTGCCTTGCCGTTTTTATTGTTTTGATAAAAGAGCTTGCTACCTCGCACCCTAAAAGGTACTTTGACTGCTAACAGTAGTGGTGTTTCGTCAAAAGTAAGACCAAAATCCTTGATTTACACCCCCAAGCGAGACGAAGAGCATCCCAGACCTTTTCACATGGGAGTCTCCCCCTCCCCCGGGTTAAAAAGCAGCTATACTTGAAAGTTGTAGCTATTAGAAGTACGTTCCTGTTTGTCTCCATGTGGAAATGCATGACCCAGACGGGAAATGGCGAGGAGGAGGAAGAACAGAGATCCCTCCTGTCCACACCATCCTGTTTAACTGTTTCTGTAGGCTGTCACGGGAGAAAAAAAAAGAAACTTCCCACGGAGTTTTCGAAATAGTAGCAGCTGTTTAGATGTACGTAGTTATTTTTATATACAGTGGAACCTCCGGTTGCGACCACCTCTCGTAAGCGACCACCTCAGTCTCCTCAGCGACCAGTTTTCCAAAATACCAAAAGTTTCCAAGTCAAATCACTCCATTTGAAACCTTTTGTGAACGACCATCTGAGCTGCCATAAGCGACTACGTAGGCTTGACATTTTGGGTGGTCGCTTACGGGAGGTTCGACTGTAGTTACTTTTTATAGGATCAACTTTGATCAAAGTGAAATTTATAAGGACCTAAACAGGTGTATGCTTTGGTACCATCTTTTTGTAAAAGCGAGCACCTGTGTGTACTTAAGATGATATCTAAGTGACGCGAAGTGTAGCTGTTTTAATTTCAGGGGAAAGAGAAAACAAACAGCGGTAACAAACATAACAAATAGATTACGCATGTTATGTTTGTTACCGCTGTTTGTTTTCTCTTTCTCCTGAAATATTGAAATGGTCGAAAAAAAAGAATTTTTATTATAGCTGTTTCAAATCGATTTTCAAGGATCGTTCCACCTGAGTAACGCGTGTACTAGCTACTAGCTATAAAGTACCTTATTCTACAAAGTTTATTCAACATTTAAAGAAGTTGCTGTGTTCCAGAATTAGAAGCCTCCGTGTTTACTGTCGTTTCCTCGCCTCATCGGATTTAGAAACTAGACCCTGCACCTCTGGAATCTTGTAACGAGTGCCAGCTTCCAAACGGTTAGCTCTACAGAGTTCACCGTATTCCCTGTTTCCGTTTAGTGTCGCCCTCGCGAAGTGTTCAAGCCGTCCAGTCCCAATATTTGCCAAGCTCGCTAACGCTGGTAAAAATTTAGCAATCTGACAGTACTTAACACCCACAGACAGAGAATAGACAAACTTTGTCTTATAGATGTTGCCAATGAGTTTGCAGCTCTCAATGACAATCGAAAAAGCAACTTCGGCACCTTCAAAGAATCGTCCGGGTGACACTCAACTGTTGCGTCTGTTGGGTTTAGCTTAGAAGTTAGTCTATTCATTTAAATTTGGTCAAACGTGATGGCCACTTTGTTACTCGTTGTTTTATAATAATTAAAAACTAACTTCACTGTCGACAGTTTTAGATCCATTTCTAGCCATTTCAGAGGCCTTTGTTTTCCCTCTTGTCTCAAACCTTTATCCTAACTCTTTTGAAAAATCTTGGATCCTCCTCTGCAAGTACTTAGAACGTTTCTGGTATCAAGGATAGCCTCAATTGACTTGATTCCTGTTTGTATTTTTTTCAGTATTCATTCACTTTATTTCTTTTAATTTTGTATGGCACGGTAAAAATCACAGAATTGCGCATTCTGAATAATAATGGTGAACACTTTCTTTAAGGTAATCAAAACAGTAAAATGACCTCAAATCGATATTGTAAAAGACCAGTATATATATTTATTTGATTCAGAGAGAACACGTCCTTGACCTCATCAAGTAAAATCTAAAAGTGTTGCTCTTTAATAGAGGTGAAAAGATGCAATCGATTCAAACACCATACATGTATGAGGGCTATGAAGTAGGGAAGGGGGTATCTAATCCCAGTTATCATCCTAATTTTGGCTTAAATTCCAGATCCCACTCTAATTTTGGGGAATCTGAAATCCCATTCCTAGTGGTTGTTTGCAAACTAATCCATATAATGAGTGAAAACTACACCAATTGATGCCATTTGGATACACGCACTGAAAAAAATCTCGCATTCAGTAAGTAAACACACTTTGTCGTCCATTACATTAGTCAAATAAATTGACCGTATGAAGCCTGGAAGCCGTAGCAGGCAGTGTACTGATGTAGAACTTTATTTCTTTATCAGTGGCGGATCTAGGGGAGGGAGACATGGGGCCCGCCCCCCCCCCCCCTATTTTGGGTAAAGAAGACTCACAGAAGAAAGAAAGGCCGGTAGGGCAAGTAAAAAAAAAAACCGGGCCCCCCTTAGCTCAAGGTCTGGATCTGCCACTGTAAACAATTATTGCCAGAAATTAAGCCTCATTTGAGCAGTAGTGTCAAATTATAGATCTGGAGACCGCTAAAGAAGAGAAATCCTATTCCCTTCTTCGAAATTGTTTCTTCCTTTCCCAGTCCTAGTGCAGTAAATCCCATTTTTCCAGTTCAAAAAAATACACCTCCACGTCCCATTTTAGCCCTTCATGACCCTCGTATATAGTGTTTGGATGGATGGAGATCAAGTCAAAGAGAAATTTTCAATTGAAATAAAACCATAGCAAATGCTCTAAGAAAAATGCAACTGGCATCAACAGCATTATGAACCAATTGGAATTTATAGCAATTACCTGTAACTTGCTCAAAGCCCGAGAAAAATTGAGCATGCAAGATGTGATTGCTTTAACTTTTAATTGATTGAAAAAAATGGCAGATCTTAAAGCCAATCACTGAACACAGCAATTGCAAGATGAATCAATTGCAATGAATGAATTAATCGTAAGATGAATCAACCCCAAAGCGTAGCAACTATTGTAAGCTGAAAACTAATATTGGACAAAAAAAAATGTGTTTTTAGTGAAGAAAAAAAAATTTAACAAGGTGCCTATTGGCATAGAACAAGCGCAAGACACATATATAACTTTCTGCCACTGTGAAAAATGGTTTTTAATACAACAAATTTTACTGTTCTCTACTATCAAAAAAAGTGTAGGAATTATTAATAAATTACGATATTATGTAGATGTTCATACAGTAAGACAGCTGTATTATTCCTTCATCTGTCCATATCCAACTTATGGTATTACAAGTTGGGGCAGTGCCTGTAAAACAAGGCTACAAAAGATCAAAACAAAACAGAATAAATGTGTACGTAGCATATTCTTTGCTCATAGCTGGGATAGTGCCATGTCCTACTTTTAATTTTTTACAAATCTTCACACTCGAAAACATTTATAAATTTAAATTAGCCCTTTTTATACATGAAATTAAAAGTGACCCCACAAACATCCCAGTAATGTTTTCTGGAGCTCTCACACAAGCCTCTGAGATCCATAGCTATAATACCACATTTGCGACTAATTTTAATATTTATAGATCAAGTATAAGTAATAATAATTATTATGGTGCTACTACGTTTTCTTTTGCAGCACAAAATTCTGGGAAACCATTCCCTCAGAATTGAAAAAGCTATCTTATAACCATTTTTATAAACAATACAAACTGTATCTTCTAAATACTCAGTCTGTCTCTTAAGTGTAGTCTGCCCATGGTTTGTTAATTTTATTACTATGTTCTATAACTAATTATTCTATAATAAATCTATGTTAATTTTATTATTACATTCTATAATTAATGTTCTTCATATACATATTATGTAATACACGTATCATTTATATAACCTATTTGCACTTTACTTTCCTTTGTTTTTTTTTTAAACTATGTACATGTTCATGCCAATTAATTGCCCGTGGCAGTGACCAACTCGAAAGCTTAACCTATTTTGGTCACTGCGCACATTTGCTTTTCATCACTTGTGTAATTAAAATAAATTTAGTTTGTTGTTCTATCTCTCTACTCTTGCAATGTACTTTAATGTAGAAATGTTTGGAAATAGTGCAAAAAGAACAAAACTGAACTGAAAGCTGAAAACTGAACTGAATCTTACTTAAGGTGGCTGAACACAGTTTTCGTGCGCGCTTTTGCTGATGCAATTCAGCGCGCGCACAAGGATTGCAAACAACAAACATGTCGTCAATAGAGCGATCATTTTATTTACTCAACACCTTCACTATCTGTGCTATTTTTCTCTATAATTGAACGCAGTGTATTGATGGCTTTAGTCTTTTATCATAAATATATGTTAGAAAAGGTAAAGATGCAAAGAACTCAGCAATTCTCAGCTTTTTCTTTGTTACCGAAAGAACCCAGTTAAATGCAGCGCATCTGTAGTAAGTCAAAAAATTGCGATTGAATGAAAATTTGCACTCTCGGAAATACGCCTATTTCTCGAGAACCACGCATTAGAATTTCATGAAGTTTGGCACGAAAATACTTTAGGAAATAAGTAACTGGAGTATTGAAAATATTTCAACTTTAACAAAGGAAACTCTGGATATTCCAGTAAACCTTCAACAAGGGACAATTAAAGATCTCTCTGTTAAATCACTAGCAAAATGGTCTTAACTTGTAAGAATCGTTACAAGCTTAATGCATGCAAATTATAAAGAAAATCTAAAGACTAGATTTTCTACAAATAAACAAAACCGATTTTAAAGGCCTGTTTATTTTTATTCGTGTTGTCATGGCAACGGCACATACGTCAGCTTAACCATCAAAAAACCAAAGTTTGTGTTGTTAACTTGCTTGCTGCCATTTTTGGCGACCGGGGGATCAAGAGAAAAAGGTGAATGAAACATAGGTATCAAAAACTGTGTTAAGCAACCTTAATTGTGTTATTATTACTTTTGACAGTCATTTCAAAACCTTCTTTGTTTCAAATGGTTACAGATATTAAATACCTTTTAAAATCATGACAGATCTTGTTTGAAAAGAAATCTTTTTCCTTCCAGTTTCATTATCAGTACACTCATTTTCCCAGTAGTCAAGAATTTTCTGCAATTTTTCTTCACTCAACGTTAGTCTCGTGTTGACACGCTGAGTTAGGAAATCCAATACACGACCTCCTTCTTCTGAAGAACTATCAAAGATGTCCGTTAGGTCACCAGCAGTAACTTCTCCAGGACACTCTACAAACCTCCAGCCATTCTTTTTTGCCACCTCTATAACCTCTTTGTTGCTGTAATATGAGCCAGGGCTCAAAATAACGCCTTCGGAAGAGAACGCTCGACCGTATGTAACATAAGGACTGTCTTTGTCTTGAGTAAAGGAGGAAATTATTCCTTTATCCCCAAGCTCGCACTCATAACAATGTTTGAGTGCATTTTCAACAGCAACGTAATAAATGCTGTGCAGAAAGTGAATAACATCAAACTTCGCATCATTTGGTTTTTTTTGTTCAACATATTCTTGGAAAGGCACAGGACACCAGTCAAATTTCATGCAGACCCTTTGGTTCAAACTTTCGGGTAAATCTTCTCCTTTCGCACGAAACGCTACCAATTTAGTTTTCTCAGGTTCAATAGCGCGTAAAAACAACTGAAGTTTTCCATTTCTACCTCGATAGACTTCGCTCAGCTTTTCGATAAAAGGCAAATCGTTGAAACCTTCTCCACTTCCGACACTGAGAATGGAAAACGGCGGCGAATGATCGTCGAGAATGTCGGTTATTAAAGGTAGAACGTGTTCCTATACGCACTTCCACGTGATGTTTAAAGGTTCAAGCGAAGCAATAAAGCTCACTAAAGATTTTGAATATAATTCTGGACAACTAGTGAGAGGAAGACCAGAAACTTCACCCTCGACCATGGCAGCTAACTGTGGTTTTCGTACCCAGGTCTTTTAGAATAGGGACCTTTATTGGAGAGGGTCGTACAGGGGGAGTCTCTGGCACGGTTCACGAACCGAAAAAATAACGAATAACGGATCTACGGATATCAAAATCTCAGTTTCCCGAATCACGAAAATGAGCAAGTACAAATAATGTGCTCTTTTAAATAACCTGCTCTTGCACTAGAAAAACTGTTTGAAGAAAGCAAAATTGTGAAAGGCTAAAGCCAAGGCTCCAATTTGCAAATCGCATACCTAAATCACTCTCGATAGACGACTCTAACCATTCGGAGGACTCGTCTCTCAAAATCACGAATATCGGTTAAAGTTCTTCACGGGTTACGCAAAACCTTCAGGTCACGGATGATGGAAAATAAAATCAGCTAATCACGCATCACGAGAATACCCCTGTACGACCCTCGAGAAAAGTATTCAAAATAACAGAATTCGCCGACACAGTTTTGTTCCTTATCTATCAGTGAATGTTCTGGCGAAATTTCACGGAAAACCGTCGATTCTACAAAGAGGAGGCATTCTCTCGAAAAACAAGTTTTCGCCTTCTAAAGATTTATGAACATGTCACACCTTCTCGGAGGGATATGTCAACTCAAAAGCCACCACCCAATGAAATAACAGAACTGCTGGTGAGCTTTGCTGGAAAACGATAGTGTTATAGTCACGTTTTAGACGCACACGTTCCAGCCGTTTTGTGAGCCCGCGTTCCTTGCCCTACACGTTGCGGGGAGGATAAACAACCTCTAAACAACCGGATTCCCAAAACGGCTGGAAATCGAGCCTAGTTTGAAATGTATTTACAAATTACTAGAGGAATATTCAAAGCAATTACTCAAAGCTTGTAGTCGTCTCAATGGAACAGTTAGGTCATATTAAGATTCATTTAAGTATAAACGTGTAAGTATAAACTTCTAGTTGCGACCGTTGTAACTAAGTTTAGGTTTAGACTAGGTCAGCTTGGGTTCCGTTTCAATAGGTTCGGTTCGGTTCGGTTCGGTCGGAAATTAGTTTCTTGACGCTACTGTTGTTATGTAAATAATTAACAATTATTCACAAAGTGGAGGTAAATATCCACCACTTTCACCAACACTGAGGTGAATAATTGTTTTAGTATATACCATACAAGCTGAATAGCTAGCGGACCAAACAGTAACTTTAATTTATTTGTCTAAGAGTAACTTTATTTGAAACAGGAAGCCATTTTGTTTTTCTTCAGCTGCTCGGAGGTGAATAGTACTTGGCTAACACCGAGCTAGCGAATCAGCGTGCGCGAAAAGTACTATTCAGTTGTGTGGTATATACTAATAGGTTGTAATAGAGTTTATAGTAATAACATGTAAATAAGTAAAGTAGTACTCTTCAATAAACTATGAAGTTACACTCTGACGATGTGGTTCATTGCCTCTCCCGCGGGGTTCTCTTGCATGTTTATTTAAAATTTGCGTACCGAATGTTGAAATTGACACTTTCGATCCCACAGAACATTACACATTAATTGACCACGAATACTCCCTACCCTCCCTACTCCCTAGAATACTACTTACGAGCTAAAAAGTGACAGAAGCAAGACTTGTTCTATAAGCGGCGCTAGATGTTTGCACGTAATGTACATAGTATTCAATGATAATGTCATCGGTAAGATGAGAAGGGGTCTCAACAGTGCTTGTTTTGTTCAAGTTAACCATTTATTGCTTCTAAATCGTGTGAAAAAATTTCGGGCGAACTAACTTTAGGTCAGGGCGAAACGACTTTGAGTTGGGGCGAAACGGACCTGGGGCGAAACGACAGGCTAAGCCGTTATTCCAGAAGAGAAGTTGTCGACTTTCAACGTGAAACAAGCTTGGACACCTTTGTGTGAATTCCTTGGCTGCAAGATTCCTGATAAAGAGTTTCCACGACAAAACGTTAAGGGTGAAGGGGCTAAATGGGTGAACTCTATGATAACCGATACAATGAGGAAACTTTTTGTTATCTTTGCAGTTTTTGTTTTTCTAATAAGTGGTTTTTGTGTGATCGTTTTCCCAGTAACTGTATGCAGTGGTAGATCCAGGGGAGGATCCCAGGAGGCTTGCCTCCCTTCCCCCCCCCCCCCCCCTCTGCTCTGCAGTTTGCAGTCTTGTATTCTTGATCAAGCCCATGCTCCTTGTTATTCACCGAAAAAGGTTGAAACTTGCATATGAGGTATAATTATGCCAGCCAGTAAAAACACAATAGATTACAACAACTTCTCGGGGGCCTTTAAAAATACAAACAAATTTTGCACTTAGCTTGGGTTTTGACCAACCCGTTCAATTCTACCTTGTTAAAATAGAGTAAATGATTCATGGCAATTGCAATAAGTGGTCCAACAGTTCTGTCTATCGCTGTAAATTTTAAATCACAGATTGGAAAAAAATATCATAAACATCAAGCACACAATTATGATTTATGTGTGACTTTTTCAAAAAAGGAAAATAACAAATAAGGAATGAAAGTTCGAAATAACCTTGTAATATTTGTAAGTTATTTCCTTCACTATAGTAAGGATCAGTAAGAATGAAAATATAAGAGAACCAACTACAAAGTCTACCAAGAGATTGAAAAGTCCTTGTGCAAAACAGTGCCTACCCCAATATGTGGAAAGTGTTTTACTCAGTCAGTAAAACACAAGTCTGATTGGTTGATTTTAGTTATTGGCCCTTTGAACACTAGCTTAGTCATGCAATAAATTATCATATCTTTATATTTTGATAGTATATTTTTTGACATCCCTATAATTTTATAGGCATCTGCAAACAAATAAAACAAATAAGAGTGTATGCCTTGAGTGCTCACAATGACTATGTGCTGTTCCAGAAACTATCCATCCTCTTCACATTGAAGGGATCGGAATTTCCTGGGGTTGGGGGGATTTGTAATGCCAAAAAAGAATTTATTGGATTCACAAATAAAGTGTTTTATGCAATTGCCTTGCGCTTTTCTTTTACTTGAAGCAAAGCGAACATCTTTGCTCTTGTTTGTAAAAAATTCAGTCTTGTCTTGTTTTAACTACGAGAGGTTTGGGTCAAGTGTTTGGGGTAGCTGATGTAAAACTATGCTGCCCCTCCCCCCCGACCCCTCATCTAAGGTTTGATTTGATTTGGTTCCATTTGATCTGAGGTTTGATTTGATGTCGCATACATGGCGTATGTGATGTAATGTTTGTTTGTTCAGCAGTGCAGCGCTTTCGAGTAAATACGATGATTGGCGGTTGTCAATCAGCCAATGAAAAGACGCACATTTGAAGCTAGAAATTAAACACAAAACACAGCAGGGTATGTACCTAACGTTTATTTATAAAAGTGCTATTAGGGACCTTACGCATGTACGACGGCGACGGCGAGGACGACACCTTGGAATTACTTTGGAATTTCGCATTTACTAAGATCTATTCAGTGTGTTTGTCGGTATTAAAACTTGCCCCTGCTGAATATGCTACGAATGCGTTCAGTTCCAAACAGAAATACCAAAAATTAGCCGTAGTGGGTCCCATTGTCAAAAAACTTGAAAACTGGTCATTTCACGTCGTTGTTTTGCAGAGGACGGCAAAGAAAAATACCAAGAATTATAACGCACGTGCACAGCTATTATACTGTTCATTCAACCTTTTGTTTGGTGACGTTCTCGTTGCCGTTGCCATCGTGTTTTGAGTAATAAGGTCCCTACTAACAAGCATGCAAAGCGTAAATTGTAGCTACCTTCTCAATGCCCTTAGCTGACTTATTACAAACGGGACATCCTATAAGACATAGCTGAACAAAGAAAATAACGAGTAAACTCTCTCTTAACTTATATGATTTTTAATCTAACTTTACTAAACTACCTTTTCAAGGTCTTGTACGCATGGCCATTACTAACGACCCAAATGACGTCTTAAAAAGACAATTTCATTTAAAGTTATTTTGATTTACATATTAACGCTGAAATGAACCTTACTGTAATACAAGCCACAACAAGGGCCAATAATACCAAGCGCACAACAACAAAGGCTACCAAAATTAAGTCAAAAGTACCAAGTCTCTCTAAGAGCCTCTAATATATTTTAGGATGTGAGAAAACTGCTATCAAATTGATACTTCTTATAATCATCTTCCCAGAAGCCCGTTCAGTAAAAACATGAAATGCATAGGCATGCTCCTGATTACAAGAAACAAATACAATTAATGACACAAGACCACCTGTAGAACCAACTGAAGGGTGCAGTGGGGGGAGGGGTAGGTGTGTTGATGTCTGCATGCCCCAGTCCACCCGCAAGACATCCAAACTGCCTGACTGATAGTTATCTTTTGAATGTTGATTACTTTTATTTATCAAAAAAATTGTGACAAAGATATTTAAATCCGAATCTAAAGGAAAAGCAACGCTCAGTTATAGCTACCACCACCAGATTCTTTCATTCAAGCTTGGTACTGTATTATATATGCAACCAGGCCTCAAAAGTAACCTCTATTTTTTTAACAAAAGTCTTTTCAAACTCCAGTGTGATACCACTTTGTCAAATTTGCAATTCTTTAGAGTTTGAAGGGAGTCAGTGTCCCGGAAAGGGCGGGGGGGGGGGGGGGGGGGGACTCCCATGTCAAAAGAACAGGGCACCTGCTTGTCAGAAATTTTGAAAAGAACCTCCAAGAGCTACCAAGATGCTGTTTTGTGGGTGTGGCTTGATATCTTTTCACTCCTAAGAGGTCAGTACCAATTCTAAAACAAAACATTATCTCATGTTTTATTTTTGTTCGCTCAATATCCTAAGAGGTACTGCAAAAATTCCCACTGTGGACCTTTTAAGGCTTAATACCCTAAGAGGGGTACCGAAACCGCTTTTCTCGCCCCTAAAAGGTACGACGAGTGCCCCCAACCTTTTTATATGGGATTTCCCCTTGGGTGGTTTGTACCTGTGAGTGTCATTTAATTGCCAGGCTGGCAATAATCCTGTTAAAATCAATCTAGTAATGCTCCAGTGATCTATAACCAATAACATCCCAAGAATAATTTTCATCTAGAAAGTTGCTCTTCAAGTGGTTAAAATGCGTTCTGATGAGAAATTTTCCACAGATTATCACAAGTGAAAACTACTCCATGATTAACAACAGTCCGACTGCATATTTTGTAGTGTAATGGTTTAGATTTTGACAAAAATTCCATTGTCCAAGTCAATCATACAGCATAACAAAAAGACAATGTTCAGTTTGGACTGCTAATCATCTAGAGTAAAGTCAAATCACTCATTATTACAAAAACAGTTACTCAAAAATATGCCTGATCATGTTCTTCTACAAACCTACTAACTGTGTTACAAGTTTATTTGCTGCATTCCCCTTGCAGCCAGGATCACAGATTTCAACTCTTGCTCCATCTGACTGTGGTGCGGCATATTCACAGCTTGCGATATCCAGCTGCTTGGTTTCTCTTGCGGCGTTTTCCGATCATGTAACCAATGCCAATGATAATAACAAGGGCAGCCAAAGAACAACCAACAGCAATTGCCACCACATGGCTTTCTGGTTTTCCTGTTGGTGTTGGTGTTGGTGCTGGTGTTGACGTTGGTGTTGCTGGGGAGTTGCATTTCTCCACTATGGTAGAGAAAACAGAAAAATTTCTCAAGGCAAGAACAGTTGAAGCTCCTCTTGCACCTACTCTAATCACACCCTTTAACTTCTTAATGAAAGCTTCTGTAAGTGTCAACTCCCATAAGCAACTACCTTTGGAATTTATGAACTGTGCTCTTACTCTGACTTCATGTTCTCACAAGAGAACATCTCCAAGAGGCTGATTGAGATCACTGCATTAAAAACCTGCATTTCTCTCACTTACATAATTTTAGACACTCACAGACCAGTATAAACTCTGTTATATATGTAGGGAAATACAGCTGTTTAAAACTGTATACTGATGTAGCTGTACTCATAACTAACTTGGAATGTTGGAAGCTTTGATATAGAACCAACTCAACCAGCTCTGGTTAAAAGCACTTCTTTTAAGGACAGTGCCTACTGAATACAGCGGGTTTTGTGCCAGGTTAGGACCATGCAGAAAAAGTAGATCTTTGCAAGGGCTATTGGGATCCACAAAGAAAAATGGGGATAGCCACCCATATTTTTGAGATAACTAGCCTTGAATCTCAGGAAAAATGCTGATGTCAGCATTTTTTCTGCAAAAGAAGGAAAGGATATTTCTTTACAGATTTCCTTAGAATCATAGAAGCAAACACATTTATAAAGATCTTAAAACTACGTGGTAAATGGTAACATAAAAACGATTTTTGGTATGTTTTTAATAACAAAATCGTTGCAACAGGGTTTTTAGCGTCTCCAACTGCCTTCCTCTGGTTCAGCTAAAATACAGTCTAAATACCTTTTGCTCACAACCAGAAACTAATCACATGTTGAATAGGCTTACCACTTCCATTTCATAACATAAAATGTACGGCTAACCATATGTTTTGTAAAGTTATTCATCTTTTTCAAAAACTTTTACAGTGCCCGTTACATTTTTTCCTGTCACCTTCCCAGTAAGTAAAGCATTTGCGTATTTCGCAGTTGTTTTGCGCGCGCACTACACCATCTGCAGGTACATGTTTATAGTTGGATTTCAGTATAATTTTCGACAGGTAACAGCTAGTTTTTCAGCTGGAAGACGTTAACAGTTTGTGGTTAGCGATATGCTGCTATTCTGGTGTTCCTGGTTTAAGTACAGGTACATTAAACTTGATTTGGTCACAGAGCAAAATTTTGCTTTCATTTTAGTCGTGTACTTGGTGGCGTAGTTGATTGCATCATTGTCAACCCAGCGCATGCATGGCACTTAAAGCATGCCTTGCGTAATGTGCAGAACGTGTGCGTACTAACAAAAGTAGGCACCGTCCTTAAATCTCTGAAATAATCCCTCACATCTGGTCTTCAACTGTTCACTGCAATCTCACTGCTTTGTTCAAAAAATAACTAACCATTGTGTTTTTGACAGCTGTCAATCATATCTACTAGATGAAAATCAACAAAAAAATTAATCGAAATCTACCAATCACAACCCACAGATACAACCTTTTGAACCAGTTGAAGTAAATTTCTGTGTCCTGAGAGGTCCACTCAGATGATTGACAGCAATGAAATGTAAAATAGTGGATTGAGAGGGTTTGTGTATTATTGAAAGGCACAGTAATATGTACAGTTATATACACAGTAAACATACACAAACACTGTTCAAAAATGAAACCAAAAATGAACCACAAATATAACCAGCAGTTGTGATAATTTAAATACAGCATATATGAGAGATAAATAAAGGGTCTGTGTCTGCAGAGGAGTGATGTTTGTCAGACATGGTTACACTGCAGACTTTGAGTGGGAAGAAGGAAAACTTTGTGTTATACTTCTTCATGTGAAGTTGAAAACTTTAATTACTCTGATACAACATGTATTGTTGTTTAGCCGATCAGGGCATGTGGGAGGCACGGTGGCCTCATGGTTAGTGCGCTCGTCTCCGGATTGAGTGGTCTGGGTTCGATCCCTGGCTGGGGACATTGCGTTGTGTTCTTGGGCAAGACACTTTACTCTCACAGTGCCTCTCTCCACCCAGGTGTATAAATGGGTACTGGCAAACTTCATGCTGGGATAACCCTGCAATGGACTTCAAACCTTATTATACTACAATTAGAATTTAATGCTCTATCCTTACCATTGCCAAGATGCCCATCCTGTACATCAAAAGGCTTAAAATCAATCTTTGTTAAGGTAACATTAACATTGGAATTGTTGGCATTAAGTTTGAAGTTGATGGGATCTGTCAGGCATTCGTAAGCATAACCGTAATCAGCAGACAGCTGCCTCAGTGGGCCTGTTGCAGAATGGAATGTGTAGAGGGGCTCTGTAAAAAGAGAAAGAGCAGCTTTTCAATCAAACAGAAAAAGCTATCACTAAATTGCATATTGAGAGTACCACTGATGCTGTCATTAAGGGCAACAACCCTTGACACCTGTTAAGACTGAGTATGTTTGATGGACCCTTGAATTCATGGATGTCCAAATGTGATACCAATGGACCCAAAAGTGAGTGTGTAATAGCACCCTCAGAAGTGAGGGACTTATTAAATGAAGGCAATTGTGGAAAACGGGTGTCTTCTTCCACAGAATAAGAAAACTGAGAAACCAGCTGGCTCATTGATATTTGTGCACAGATCCTTAAATCAAGTTTCTATTTGGCTTAGAATGGGTAGTAATACTGTTTAGAACTCCTCCTGGATGGAATTAGCTTTTCAGCAATCACAAACGTAAAACTGAGGACAATCAGGAAATAGTCAATTAATCCAATATACTGATAATCTGGTGATTATCCATTGGTGCCAGAAATGTTCTCCATCTGTATTTTCTATTGTATTACTACTGCGGTATGTGCTTTCTTTCAACAACTAACAGGAAACATTGACATACCATCAGTGCTATTTTTCAAAGAGAATGTCAAGTTGGCAGCTGCCCAGCGACCTTTAGTGGATTTCTTCAAAGTTTTGCCTTCTACCTTGACAAAATGCATGGTGAAATTGCAGCTGTAACCTTCCATTGTCTGCCAGTTCAAGGTAATGTAAGGTTCTTGGACAGATTTATCACATTCTCCACTCACAGCAGCATTGGTTGGTAGCTCAAGGCTTAACTTCTGTAAATATCAAAGGAACATCATGATGTTCTTATATTGTCCACTACAATCTGGATTACCAAACACAAACAGCTGTTTCGCACAAAACTACAACTCTGGACAACTTTAGGTGGAAAACTTGCACAAACTTGAAACTATTACAATCTCTACTTTTAACAATAACTTTAAAATCATACGTCAAGTCATCACCCTCATTCCCACATTTCAAAATTGGGAAATTCAAAATGCCATCATGTATCAGATGGAAGGTCTTCATCAAAATCCAGGGAGGTAAGCCTTACCCACTACCGTGAGATTTTTATCCTGGCAGTGTCAGGTGTTAAAAGGCAATGATATCATATCCAAAGACATCTGAAGACTTCTAAGGACCTTCTGAAAGTTTCTGAAGACTTCCCAGAGACAAGGAGTGGCTTTACCCCCCCCCCCCCCCCCCCCACCACCCCTGTATAGTATACTAGTCCATGACATTGTAGGGGTGGCGAATGATCCTTCCAAAACCATGGGTCTCACAAAATTTTCGCCGAATTTCATGGGTCTTGCAGTCTCGTTTTTTAAGCAGTTATGTGCGTCTCGCAGTCTTGATTTTTATCAAGGCTAGAAAGTTGCAAAGTACCGATTCATTTATTTTTTGTATAAAAGCTTAACTGACATCTGAACATTTTATAACCTGAACATCTTTAGCTCGCATTTAAAACACTTCGAAGTCTCGGTCTCGTAATTGAAAAAGTAACAATTTCTCGAGCTCGCAAAGAAAAATGCTTTTCTTGCCTTCTCGCAAAGTCTCGCATTTACTATTCGGCACCCCTCATTGTTGCCCTCAGGATTAAATTAACCATTCAACATTTATACTTGAGTGGAGAGACCCAGGGGAGGGACTCCCATATAAAAAAGATGGGGGTACTTGTCAGAAATTTTCAAAAGAACCCCTAAGAGATACCAAGATTCTGTTTTATGGGTGTACCTTGAAATTTCTTCTCCCTCTAAGAGGTACCAATGCTAACATAATGCATTATCTTGTCAATTTTTTATATGGGAGTCCCCCCACTGCCACCCCCTCCCCCGGCAGGAGAGATGAACTGCAAGAGTAAAGCACACAATGACCAAAATGCTTATTTATTTAATATTAAGAAAGACAAGAGTAACATAAAAGCCTACAGGCAAAAGATTATCATTGACACATACCGTTGAAACAATCATGATGTCAAATTTGGCTGCCATGTAGGCAAACAAGCAGACAGTACCATTATCCTTCACCGAGAAGTTGCCTGGTTTTGGTGCTGGTGTTGGTGCTGGATGCACGGAAGATGTTGGCATCACAGTGTGTGCTGACGATGGTGTGATTGTCATGTTATGAGGTGGCATGACAGTGCTGTTATGTGGCATGATTGTAGTGTTATGTGGCACGATTGTCGTGTTGTGAGGTGTAATTGTCGTGTTGTGAGGTGTAATTGTCGTGTTGTGAGGTGTAATTGTCGTGTTGTGAGGTGTAATTGTCGTGTTGTGAGGTGTAATTGTCGTGTTGTGAGGTGTAATTGTCGTGTTGTGAGGTGTAATTGTCGTGTTGTGAGGTGTAATTGTCGTGTTGTGAGGTGTAATTGTCGTGTTGTGAGGTGTAATTGTCGTGTTGTGAGGCGTGACAGTCGTGTTGTGAGGTATGGCAGATGACATGTTATGAGAAGGTGTGGTCATCACATGGTGAGATGTTGCATTTGAAAGGCTGCTACCATTCTTCGTAACTGAGGGACTTGGAACAACACGTATGGCTGTAGCTTCATTTACAGCTGCTACATTTGTCCACTCACCAAGAACTAAACATTTCCACAAACAAAAACCAGTCAGAATAAATAAACCAGAACAAGACCAAAATTCTTTGTTAAAAAGCATGGTTCATGTGTACTAAAGGTATCTGCGGTTGAGTGTTGATTGATACCATCGATCAATACCCTGGATTGACACTTGATAGATACTCGATTAACACCTCAGTTGTCACTGGAACGACACTGGACTGACATCTTGGTTGAGAGTTGCCTTATTTTTGCAGACACACTATCGAGTGTGGATCAATACATGTGAGTCAGTTGACTCTCAGCCAACTATCAATCAACTGTCGACCAAGTGTCGATTGAGACGTTGATCAGGTGTCGACTGAGCGTCAGCCGAGTATCAATCAAGATGTCAATCAAGCGTTGATTGATCATGTGCCGATGGAGGGTATCAATCAACAGTCAAATGTAGATGCCTTTAGTACACATGATCCAAATTAAAGCATTTAGGGGCCAAAAGCATAAGTAAACCCATTCTCAGAGTCAATCCAGCACCGAATTAGAAACCCCAGTCATTGCTGACAGCATACTAGCGGTACTACACCTCCTTGAGGTTTCAAACATCCAAATGGTGGGCAGATGACAAGTGACTAAATACAGGATTGTAGCCTAAACAGAGGCCTTCCAAGGGGTAAAAGCAACAGGCGATGTGACCCTGAAAACCAGTGACACGGGAATTTCTAATCAGCGACAAGCGAATTGAATGTGCCACTAAAATTCGACAGTGACACGAGAAGCACTAGAAAAGACAGCGAAATTGACCCTTTTGGACTTTTTCCCTATTTAGAAATTGTATTCTCCAGTCTGTAAACGTCAGAAACTTATGTGCTTTTCCAGTGAATAAGCTCTAAAAAAAATCAACCTTGTAGTGACAGCGACATATGACTTCATGCAGAAAAATGAGAGTGACATTTGCTTCCGCTGGTTAGATGACATCAGCACACAAAAGGATGCGACATGGCTACACGGCTACCCCCCTTGGAAGGCCTCTAAATAGCACTCTTATTTGTATGAACAGCATTCCAGTTACCTCAAGAGCATTGACACCCCCTTGTTAATTCTAAAATAACTGTCACCCTTGAGTCGTGCTTGGTCTGGTTTGGGAATGTATATCATTTAGCTTCCAAGTCAATGAGCCATCAGTCGATTAGGCCCCAATTATAAGTCAATTAGCCCCCAACCTTAAGTCATTAGGGGACCACTTAAATTGATTAGCCCCCAAAACAAACAATAATATTGCTCTCCTTATACTCTACATAATAATAATAATAATAATAATAATGATAATGATAATAATTTATTAATTTATATTGCACTTTTTAGCATATAATGATCAAAAGCACATTACAATATTAAAATATACCACATACTGTATGTACATAACCTAAATATAACAATAACAAAGTAATTAAGATGCTAAAGGCTAAAAGCTAACTTAAAAACATATGTTTTAAGGCAGGATTTAAAAGTTAAAATAGAGTCAATATTGCACAGGTTTGCAGGGAGCATGTTCCATAGTCTAGGTGCAGCTACACTAAAAGATCTTTCACCAAATGATTTTTTCATTTTCCCTCCTTATGACAGAGTCATAAGATGACAAAGGTATCAAATGGAAAATCAATAGAAATGAACCTTGCAGCAAGCTAAATTACAAAAACTTCTGTTTGCTGGGCTATAGTTGATTTTCTAAAAGTTTATGTTAAGGAGATTTAACACCAATTATATCTTGTTAAAACAAAGATTGTCCTATGTGAGGATGTGGTTAAATGGCACAGTCATTAAACTTGGTTGCACTTTTTTTATATTTAAATTACTATTTAACTACTTTCCTATTGAAAGCTGACATTGGTCAGAGGAAAATAAGGGAATGGGGCCAGAAGAGAAAGGGGAGGGATTTGGGACCCTTATAACTGTGGCTTATATCGTGATTGGGATTTTACAGCATTCTACCTTGAAACATTAAATCTGTACTGACTCTCTCGGACCATCTGGGGGTCCCCCTGAATACAGACCAAATCTCCTGGTCTCCCAAACAAGTCACCGAATCTCGGGATATACAAAGGAAAGCACTTAAGATACATTTCATACTATTTCTACCAATTTGCAGCATTTTGAGGGGCAAATCTGGAACATTTGATGCATTTTGTGGTTGAATTGCTGGAGCTTTACTGTTGACAATTATATTTTCAGGGTCGAGGGGTAAAATTGGCAATTTCCTGCATTTTGATTCTCCTACTAGTTTTCAAAAATGCTATTCTCAATATTGTAGATCTAGAGTTGATCGCAAGTTTCTTATGGCAAAATTCTAATTTGTGAAGAACTATAAACCTAGTTTAGAATTGCGGTCGTTTCGCCAACGAGCCGTTTCGCCAACGACTCGTTCGCCAACGTCCTAAATTGACCAGTAGGACGTTGGCGAAGCGACTTAGGACGTTGGCGAATCGACCTAAGACGTTGGCGAACGAGACGTTGGCGAAACGACTCGTTGGCGAAACGACCGGATACCTTAGTTTATATTAGACTCTCTATCGCGATCGCACGCAATATTAAGTTCACAGGATCGAGTTGAAACTTAATCGAATAAACTAACTTACAATTCCATTCAAACTTTCTAAATTGCTGTTCAAACACTACGTGATATCCCAGCGAACAAAACGATAGAACAAAAAACCTTAACAATGATTAATTTGTTTAGCCCAAGCGTAAAATTTTCAATTTCATCCACGTCGCTTTGTCATGCGTGCAAGCTACCACGCATGGTTGAATTTGCCTCTATCGAGGATAAAGCCAGCAAAGAACTTATCTATTGAGAAGTAAACGACCTCACCTGAATAAAGAACAAACACAACAAAGGCACGGTAGAGAAAAGCCATGATCGCCGTCGAAGTAAAGGCAGATATTGCTCTGTGCAAGGTTGCGGAAGTATTGTCTGCTAAAATTCCGTCACCTGATAAGAACCCAGTTTTTTCCAGTCGACCAAAACTTCTCTGGGGTGGCTGGGTGGTGGGTTTCTCAAAGCCCCGGGGGGTACTTCCTTGCATGGGCTATATACGTATGTGCAGCCCTAAAGGGTATGGGTTTTCAGCCGTTTTGGTCATAAATAGGGCATCGATTATTTGAAGCGATACGGGATGTATAAATATCGGAAAGTGTCAAAAATGTTCATGAAAACACAGACGTTTCGGGTATATGACCCTTCTTCAGTGTTAAAAAACCGTTAAAATACGCAGTAGATTTGTAACTACGTTAGATGGGCGCGCGCACGTAGAAAAATTGCGCGTGCATTGTTTAAATGTAGCTGAAGTTTATGTTTAGTCCATGCGGCTGCACTGTTCCTAGCCGAAAAATCAACCTCATCTCCTGTTGCTTTCGCTGGATGTTGGTGCCACTACACAAACGCATACCACGCACCTGGACATCTGTGATACTATGGCCCGTAGAGTTGAAATGTTGGGCCACAGGATATCCAGGAGTGTTCTTGCGTATGCTTCGCAAATGCTCACCAAATCGACTTCTGAGGCTTCGACCGGTTTCACCGATGTAGAGATGGGAGCATCTGCGGTAGGATATGCAATACACGAGATTTTCCGACATACATGTAAAATGTTCTCGGATGGTTAAGGTGCATTTACGACCTGGTATCACGGTGAGAGGAATGATGTACTCACAGGTGTTGCAACGAGAGCGTTGACATGCACATGACCCAGGCTGCTCAGTCGAGGAGTTGTTGGTGGAGCGTACCAGCATGTTTCGTAGGCTGAGGTTGCGTTTGTATGCCACAAAAGGTGCTCGTGGGAGGATTTCACGCGTTTGCAGATCCGTTGATAGAATGCGAAAGTTCTGAATTAGATACCGTTTAATTTGGGTGTTAAAGGGGTGGTATGTGAGGACCACAGGCACTCTATCAACTGCTCTTTCACCACGTTCGGACCCGCTCAGAGCGTCTGGACGACGGATGGTTGTTACCCTACGCAAATCATGCTCGAGGGAAGTACACGGATAACCACGCTGTGTAAAAAATGTAGTCATGTCCCGAGATTTAACCAGGAAGTCATCGTCGTCGGAGCAAAGTCGACGCAGGCGGAGGAACTGGCTGTAAGGGATAGCACGCTTGCAGTGGTCAGGATGAAAAGAAGAGAAATGGAGGTAGTTGTGAGTATCTGTTTCCTTGTAGAAGGCAGAGGTTTGAATCTTATCATCAGAAATGCGTAGGTTGATGTCCAGGAAGGGTAGTTCCGTGTCAGTAATACTGGATGTGAATTGAAGTGCTGGGTGGAAGTTAGAGACGAAGTCAATGAAGGCTTCGAGTTCCTCTCTCCGGCATGACGCTGCTCCAACAATGTCATCGATGTACCTTTTGTGCAGCTGAGGTATGAATCCGGTGTACTGCTCGCGACTTTGTTGTTCTACATGTCCAACGAACAAGCAGGCATAGTTTGGCCCCATTTGCTCCCCATTGCAACTCCACCGAGTTGACGATAGTATTCGTTGTTGAAAGAGAACATTTTACATGTATATCGGAAAATCTCGTGTATTGCATATCCTACCGCAGATGCTCTCATCTCTACATCGGTGAAACCGGTCGTAGCCTCAGAAGTCGATTTGGTGAGCATTTGCGAAGCATACGCAAGAACACTCCTGGATTTCCTGTGGCCCAACATTTCAACTCTACGGGCCATAGTATCACAGATGTCCAGGTGCGTGGTATGCGTTTGTGTAGTGGCACCAACATCCAGCGAAAGCAACAGGAGATGAGGTTGATTTTTCGGCTAGGAACAGTGCAGCCGCATGGACTAAACATAAACTTCAGCTACATTTAAACAATGCACGCGCAATTTTTCTACGTGCGAGCGCCCATCTAACGTAGTTACAAATCTACTGCGTATTTTAACGGTTTTTTATCACCGAAGAAGGGTCATATACCCGAAACGTCTGTGTTTTCATGAACATTTTTGACACTTTCCGATATTTATACATCCAGTATCGCTTCAATCGTTTTTAACCAAGTGTCACGCATCAGCAACGACTTTTTAGTCCATCGATTATTTGGCCATTTTTCTTTTGTTAGTGCGCACACGTTCTGCGCATCACGCAAGGCATGGTTTAGCTCCACGCGTGCGCTGGGGCTGACATTGACGCGATCAACTACGCTATCAAGTACACGACTAAAATGAAAGCAAAAGTTTCCTACTGTGACCAAATCAAGTTTAATGAATCTGTACTTAAACCAGGAACACTAGAATGACAGCACATCGCTAACCACAAACTGTTTACGTCTTCCAGCTGAAAACCTAGCTATTATCTGTCGAAGATTATACTGAAATCCAACTGTAAACATGTACTTGCAGATGGCGTAGTGCGCGCGCAAAACAAGTGCGAGATACGCAAATGTCTTACTTACTGGGGAGGTGATAGGAAAAAATGTAACGGGCACCGTAAAAGTTTTCAAAAAAGATCAATAACTTTAAAAAACGCGTGGTTACCCCTTTATTTTATGTTATGAAATGGAAGCGACAAGTCTATTCAACACGTGATTAGTTTCTGGTTGCGAGCAAAAGGTATTTAGACTGTATTTTAGCTGAGCCAGGGGAAGGCTGCCAGATACTTTAAAAGCGCTTTTGCAACGATTTTGTTATTAAAAACATATCAAAAAAATATCCTTTCCTTCTTTTTTCAGGAAAATGCTGATGTCAGCATTTTTGTTGAGATTCAAGGCTAATGATCTCGAAAAAATGCGCGGCTACCCCCATTTTTCTTTGTGGATTCCAATAGCTCTTGCAAAGATCTACTCTTTTCGCGTGATCCTTACCTGGCGCAAAAACCTTTGTATTTAGTATGCACCGTCCTTAAAATACTAGTCTTGAATTGGGTATGTTGTTTAGAAGCTACTCTTTCATCATTATCGATATGACCACAAAGAAAGGCCCGTCAAAAATTATGTTCAGGGCAACTGTGTCAGCCGCAACAGTCATAAATAAGGTATCGAACTTTTGGCCTGGTCATAAATAGGTAGGGAAAATCGCAGATTTTAGTCATAAATAGGGAGAGGGTTTTGGGAAGCGGGCCGCATACCCCCACCAAATTTTTCTGGGAGGACCCCCCCCCCCCCCCCCTCTCCGGGTCTCAAAAGTTGTCGAATTTCCGAAATGAGAACCAAGTAACCGAAAATTCCGGGAGGAAAACCAAATGGAACAAAAATTCCCGGTACTTTCATTAAAGCAAAAATAATTTTAGAAAATTTGAGTTTAACTCGGGAGCTTCGCGCTTTCCATTCGGTCAAAAATTCCGGTTTACCTTTCCGTAAATCTCCGGTTGTAAAAATCACAGCACTTTTTTTAATTTTCCGGGGCTTTGTTCGATATATTTGCCATTCCTCCTCTTACTTTTTTCGGGCGCACGCGAAAAGAAAACCGCGTTCCACTTAAGACTACTGTGAAGAGATAAAAGATTGGGTGTCACGTTTTATACAGTGTTTAAGTAATGACTGGTGTCGAAATTAAAATAATCGACCTCGGTTTGCATTGGGAGCTGGAGTTTGACTGGCTTTTAAACCCATTCCCACCATTTCAATTGAAAATAAAATAAAGAAAACTTACACATTATGTAAATATCTTGAATCATTCATTCTCAAAATCATTAATTATTCATGCAGCTCTTACCCAACCAGAGCATCTTATTCTGGTCTCTCATCCAGGGGGCGGTAAGATAAGAGACCCTGGGAACGAGGTTGCATGAAGCCTTCCCCCTCTCCCACACTAGCTCCGTTTCGACATTCCTTCTCCCCCCACTAACCCCTCGGTCTCACCCAAGCTTATCGGAACAAACAATATACAAAATAGTTTGGAACAAAATAAATGGTATCCATGGAATCAAAGTCGTTGACATTTTAGAATGAAGTCAAACCTGTCCCTCCGTCCTCTATAATGAGGACACTCAGATCCTCTCCTTTGGTGTTCGTAGTAGAGGTTATACTGTACAAGACTTTCCTACTCAATAACACTAACAGTCATGTTTACAATCTTTTCTTTATTGTCTTTAAACGTCAAAAAGGTTGCAAGATCATGCAAATCAACAACTAAAACGATGATTATGTTTTAAGTACTGTAGCATTATTACATTGTTTTGATGTGAAAAAAAGTTAGTGTCACAGTCCGTAGAGGGAAACATTCGGTTTGCTTGGGAACTACACTGGTTACCTGGATCCAAAATCCGAAATCTCAACCTAACAACTATAGAAGGTAACCCCCGAGTTAATCTTTAACACTATAGAATACCAGCTACTTGACAACAAATCAGACCATAACACTGAAGAACAAGCCTTAAAAGTCACTCTGTTACCAGCAATAATCATTACCCTCGTGCCTGTTGCTAAATAAACAAAAACCTCCATTTGGCACGCAAATATGCCAGAACAGATGGTCACATCTGTCTTGTCAAAAGGACAGTGGAAATCATCCTGTTGTCACTTTCCATTGAGAACCCTGTTACAGCAGGAACTACATAAGAAGTTTGCAAGTGTTTAACAAGACTGATTCATTATAAACCTGTTTATCTCTGCTGAACACTTCACTTGCTTTAAATTCTCTGTAAGGTTGATTACTGGAATGCAAATCTAGGCAGCTACTGCACAACAATGAGAAAATGATGAGATTGGAAAATTTCTCCCACTTATACTGCTAGATTGCCCCCAGAGGTTCCACACTGAAAATTTAGGTCTTAACAAAATTTCAGCTGACAAAACCAACCATCAATGTTTAGCCTAACTAATTTGCATAGTTTCAAAAACTGCTCAAGTACTTGGTACCCCCAAGCTCATTGCTTGTGATACAATGCAAATGCTTAATATTTAGGAACACTGGTTATGCAAAGAATTGATCAATTTTTTTTTTATTCTGTACCAAAAGTGTACTTAGATTTATTTAAAAACAAAAGAAAAATACATTCGATTATAATGAGGACAATTAACATTAATTAAGTATTCTTAACAACACTGTACACACATCTATCTAAACACTTTGACATAATATTTTGACCTTTTATTCAAAAGGCTAACAGTATGTAGGTGAACCTGACACATCTATTAGGAGTGATGAATGATAACATCTGAGACTTGCCGTGACACCGCCAACCTTATTTGAAAATCCAAGACTAAGGCTTAAACAATTTAAGACTGGCAGAGACTGAAAGAAACACATAATACAAACAAGACTTAGTCACTCACTATAAAAGGATTCAGAGATAAAAAGAAAAATCAGAGACCCACAATGATGACTGTCTAGGTACCATTCACCACCCCTTCTACTGGATCCATTAGAATCAGAATGAGAACATGTTACTATGTGAAACAAACACTAAAGGTTGCCGCACACTAGCTGATTTTTTGTCAGCTGACAAAAAATCTTCACTTGTTGGGCAATGTCTGACAGTGCTAGATCTCAAAACATCTTGTTGGGCCTTGTCGGCTAGTGTGCGGTGGATCAGGACTATTTGTTGGGGCTTGTGTGTACCTCCACCAATTAGGAAATGTCATGACAGTCACATCAGTGGAATAGGCGCCATCTTGATTTTGGATGACTTGGCCCCAGGCCTCAATGCAGTTAGTTGCGAGCTGATGGCCCAACAAATATTAACCTGATTTGACCCCGACAAAAAATCTGCAGTTCTATGACAAAATTTCGGATAGTGTGCGGCAGCCTTTAGGACATAAAAGGTAGCACCGTCATGTATTTTCCATGACTATTCACTATCAAAAAGGAAATTGAAAACTACAAAAATCAAGTTCATCTATTCTCTTGCTTGTGACGACACTAATGAATCTTCCTTAATTTACACTAGTAACTTCAAGTTTGGCTGATTGTATAAAACCCACAGAAAGCCCTAACAACAGGGAGTCTGCACACAGACTAATTACGAACTGGAAAGTCTACAGTATTCCTTCCTGGTAATATTGGCAACAGACAAACATTTTACGGTTGGTTTTCACTAGCAATGGAGGTCTGCGTCGGGGTCATAAGAGCACTTACGAAAATTAGTCATGAGCTCAACGAAATTGGAGTTGGAAGAATCAGAATATTCCCATTTTCTTCCAATTCCACTTACAACTCCATCGCTTATGACCCAGCAGGGGTTTCATTAACGTTTTCGGCAGGAGGGCAACTGTTTTCACAGGTGGATAAAACTATTTGAACTGTACTTCTCAGGTACAAAAAACGTTCCTCTAGATGGTCAAACCAGGTGGGCAAAGTCATCCTCACAACTGGTCAATTTGTCTGATGCTAACCCTTAATGAAATGCCTGATCCAGTGAAAACTAGATTATTGGAGTCAGAAACAGAAGAAGAAGAACAAACCAATCAGTAGGTCCCGAAATCAGCATTATGATTGGTTTATTCTTCAACTTCTCCTTCCTAATGCAACAATGTGGTTTTCACGGGACCATAAGCAACAGAGTTATATGGGGAATCGGTATTCTGCTTCTTACTCAGTCCGTTTACTTTTCACCAGATCATATCACTCTCTGTTTCTGATGACAACTTCGACTACAACTCCGTTGCTGGTGAAACCAGTCTCAAAGCTTTACAGTGAAAAAACAAAAACAGTTCAAGAGGCTGTGCCCACATGGAGCATAGAAACACACTGGGACAAACTTCTGCCACTTCCAAAAACTAAGTAGCAGGTTTACATTTTTCAACTTCCTTAATTTTCTTCTAGGGCAAGTGAAAAATTAATCTGAAACATTGCAAGACTATAATATCTACAGTGCAAGCCGGAGTCTCCAGGCACATTGAAAAAAAAAAAAGTGTCAAATTTGATTGACATTCTTAAGAAGCATGGAGTTTGAAGGACCATTCACTACCCATAACTGTATATGCTGCATTTCATTGATATTCCATCCCCTGCAATTACATTTGCTACAAAGAAAGCATGCAGGATTTAAGCTTGATTATAAGTTACTATACTGAATACACGTAAAGCAGTAAAATGCAAAGGTAAACTTTAATGTTGACCTTGTGAAGACAGCCTCTTGACTGGATTATGCCTTAAGAATTATGCCGGAACAGTCTGTCTTGAAACATTCACACACTAGTGTATTCATCAGCTGTTCTAATACCTGTACACCTCATCTCCACTCTAAACTTTCTCATAGCCACGGTGACTCTTGCGACGGCCAATGATATAAGCAATGAGGACGATAAGCACTAGCCCTGCCAGAGCACATCCAACTGCTATTGGGACAATGTCGTTGTTGCCTGAGGGTTTTGTTGGTGATGCCGTTGTAGGGGTATCCTGGGGGCAGGGGAATTTGTCTGCAATCAGATGTGTTTCTGTTAATAAATATGTTTTCAGCAACACCAAAGACAGGATGCCATTTGCTAATGTTTGAGAATTTTGACATTCACACAAAAGAAACTTCATAACATGGATGTCTGCCCAATCACAGGAACAGTGCGAAGTTTTAAGGTTTCAACAGCACTGGTAAAAACTTTTATCAAGTAGCAGGACATATGACCTTTTAAATCCCTTTTTTGGTTGGATATCTTACCAATTTGGTCAGACATTGACGACATAATTTGCATACAGAAATAATTTGACGACTAAATCTTTAGGCATACATGAGGTAATAAGTGTGCTTAGTAATGCGTTATGGAGTGATTTTCAAAGAAGATGATCTTTTTCATGGTTTTATGCTAGTCTGAAAAGCAAGATGAATCACAAACATGAAATGTATGATTCTTAACAGGTTTCATGACACATAGCCAAGTCATTTGGGTGCTCAATCATGATGTCCAGTCATAATGTAAAAAAAAATTTTTGTGACAATTTCATTAATCTGCTAACACTGATATTGCACTACAAACAAGTGCTGTAATTTCCATATTCAAACTGGGCAGTTGTGTGAAACTGCACTTTGTCTAACAAAAATTTGATGCTGCAGAAACAAAAGATTAAGTAAAGCCAGTGCTCTTCCCTCTGGAAGGGGTTAGAGTGATGTGTATTTAACCAAAACGTAACTTAGTGACCCTGGGCAGACACAAAGTCTGACACACAAGTGTTGAGTCCACCGTACTCAATACTAAACCCAAGAGTAGCTTACTAAATCAGTTGGCCAGGATTAAACAGTGTTCCAAGCCCAAGGTTTTCAGAAATTGCCTTTTGGCAACCTCCTTCTGTATATTGGTCACCACTGAGTTGCTTAAATCCATAGTCAGCATGCAAATTAAGTCATATCTGATAGCCCGGGGCTTCTGGGTTCTGTAGCTATGTTAGTGGATTCTATCTTTTGCCTGCCTGACATGCAAGTAGTATTTAGGGGGAATATTTTCTTAGCTATTTCAGATTAAAGAGGTACTGTAACAGACTAAGTTGCTGTTTAGTCTTAACTTTTACCAAACTAAACACGCTAACAAGAAAAAAATTCCTATTCACAATTTGCTTGAAGGACAAAGCTGGAAACTGATTCTTCTTACACCTTGTTGTGAAAATTTTCTATTGTTTTGTTTTTAATTCGTTTCTGTTGGATCGCACATCCGAGACAGTGTACATTTGACCATTTGATTGACATTTATCACATGATTTTGTATATATGATTCATTTTTTTCCATAGACATTTCAGAGTAAGAATAAATTCAAAGTCAAAACGACATTTGCAATGTTTTATTCACGATACACCTCTTCAAGAGTCAATGTCAGTAATTTTCAACTGGGGCCGTGCAATAGCGAAAAAACGAAAAATCTGAAAAAAATTCTCAAGAAAGCCCTCGGTGAACTACTTCTAAAAATACATATTTTACCTCGATCCGATAAATATTTTGGACGTACGGAGATAAACTTGGTTTTGCAGCTCTCAGACCAGATTTTAGGCATCTGATACCGAACACTGCTGAGACCTCCTTTGATAATCAAAACACATTTGTCGTGAAACAGTAAGTAACTAATCAAATAAAGCAGACGATAATACACATTTTGAGTGGCATTTTTTCAGTTTAAATTAAAACTGAATTTTTGACAAATTTTCCAGTATTTACAATAATTCGAGCGATTTTTCGCTCCGCAAAATTCACAAAATTAAGGGCCTAAAATCATTGACTGGTACCTCGCCTTGTGTATCGAGACTTATTCCACGTGAAAGAGCACTATTTCTTCTTGCAAAATCCGTTTTCAAAACCATGGGCTACTTAAAATAAAATTTTTGAGGTCGAAAAATACACGCAGTACTTTCGTGAAATTTGAGCTCTTCGAGAATGGCGTACCAATGTCGAAAGGTCACACAAACATAACGATAATATATTTTCGAAACTCAGTGCTTTAATAATATTTGCTGTCACTCACAAACTAATGTTTCCAAGACTGTTCTGCTTGATTGCTATAACTTTAAGGAAAAATTTGAGAGTTTGCCGGTTTTTTAGAGCACGAGTCGTAACGTGTAAACGGGTCACGATATGTTTATCAAGGTCAAAGCACACTTAATTAAATTAAATCGGAACATCTATCATTCCGAAGTTGCTTTCTAACACTTAAAATTTGAGCAGCATCTTCCATACCTTGCATTAGGCTTGAAAAATCTGCCGCCGGATCAGCATTCTCGACAGCCACAGAATTGAATTCACTGTCAACGGCAAAAATATGCGTTACAGTCTGTTACATGAGACCGCTGACGGATACTTAGATTGTGGGCGCGGATTTTTTTTTTTGCTATTGTTTTTTGCTTTCTACCCGGCCCTAAATATATGATTATTTATAACTTCAACATAATGCACTCAGGAACGGAATGAACGGTACAAGAGATGGAATAATAACGATATTTACAACATCAGTATAGGTTTGCATGAAAACAAAATATAACAAATTGGACAAGTAATATTATCAGAGGATATTTTACATTCCGATAACATCGCAAGCACTCTTAAAAACAGGACCCTACAAGTTCCGAGATAAAAGTAATGTAAGGCGCTTTTCGCCTTGATTGTTGTTCCTCTATGTCCATGTTGAAGTAGCTACAGATAAGCCTCAGTTGTGCAACACTGACCTTGGTCAGCTTGATGCTGCTGTACAAAGAACATATGATCAGTGTGTCAAAGACAATGGGATGCAACAGCTCGCATTGGTGAAGGACAGCTAAGCGGGCGGAAGAAAAAGCTTCCTGTTCTCGGGCTGCCTGGCTATCGTTATCGTCGATGGAGTCATGCCCTGACTGAGCAGTAACTGCATGCTTCAAGTTTGCAGCAGTACGTGAAAAGTAGCTCTGAATCTGCTGTGCAGTCAAGAACTCTTCCAGGTCGAGGCGCCGCTCACCGTTGTCCCTCCTAGCATAGTGCATGTCCCGTGACACCTTCTCAGGTTCGGCTTTATGGCCACTCTCCTGTCTAATCCGGAACTTGTTATCGAGGTACTGACGCTGATTCTCGTTAAAACGGGTGGCCTTTTTCGTGCCTTTTAGAGTCCAGCCTTGCACCAAGGGAAATTCTGAAGAGACTTCAGTGGTGGTCGGGGCAGCTAATGTTAGCTGAATAGTGGAGCCCTCGTGAACTCTCTCAGCGTATCCCAATTTAACGGTATCTAAAAGGGTATACTTCTCTGAAACAAGCTTGCACTTCCCGAGGAGCAAATGGCGCTCCAGGTTTTGGTACTTCTGATAGGTGCGTTTGCATCCCTCAACAGGACATGACATCAGGGAGCTTGCATCCGCCCCTTCGCCATCCTCCTCATCCATGCATGCATGCAGTTCAGCAGATTTCAAGTCTGTTTATTTTCAGTTATATCCATTGTCATTTCTTTCCTTATTAGGTACTGGTTTTCAATATTAGGTACTAGTCTTCTCGTTTAAATTTAATTTTATTGTAATGCAGCTGACCGTTTTACACTTCCTGATGATGTATGTAGAAGAATATGAAACGTTAAGTTCTCAAATCAAGGTTTTTTACTGCATGCGTTGTTTTGTAACATTTGTGACTGCAATTTTTTTTTATTTTTACTCAAGCTGAAATGGCCGAAGAATAAGAGTTTCTACGATGAGATCTTTTTTGTTCAGTTGTAATTGTTACCTTGTAATTGAGACGATAACAATGCACTTTTTAGTAATTTTCAAGGTAGGTATTTGTAGAGCGCTTTTCAAGATGTTGACGTGGAAACAACAAGTTGCTGACATGGGTACGACCAAAATCTTGTGCAAATTAACGCTCTATTTGCAATGTGGAATCCGTTGACAGTATAAATGTGCCATGGAGGTCAGTAAGACATATGAAAAAACAAACGCTCATGATGCATATTGCCCAATCAAAGAGTATTTTCATTTATATTCGGTCCAAGCATAAGAATCACTAGGCTTGTCCAGGGTCCACCAGGACGCTTGGGCGTGGAATTTTCAGGTGGTTAAACTATTACGGTATTTATACACCAAAATAAGCTTGCTCTAAAAAAAAACATGCTATTTCACTGCAATGTTTCAAATTAGGGTTATGATTACTTCTCTTTTGTGTATCGTTACCTAATTAACTCTGCCCCCCTCCCCCCAATCCCCTTATATGTACACTTGAGGAGAAAGCCTGCCAAGTTGACATTTCCAAAGAGCTGCGTTAATGCATACCTGCCCTGGCGAGAAGAAGTCCTGCCTCAGTCTTTACGTTTGAATCCGCAAAACCAGCACCAAAAGACCTCTGGTGAATTCTTATGTCCTTGTCACATTTTGCGATTGAGATATATTGACAGCTGCCTGGGTTTCTGTGCTAGCTCCACATTGTCCGCCAACTTGAGCAGCGTAGTCACACAATGCCATTCAACACATACACTTAAAACACGATATCCCGATAAAACACGATACCCCAATATTTCTCTAGTTGAAAGTCCAATACGAATTCAGAAAAACAACAAACACAGCGTAACAGACGACTCTGTAGCACTCTGAATTCACAGTGACGCAGGTATTTTTTGATATCATAATCCCAATAAGGTAAAGTAAAAGGGGTTCAAAGTGAGAGTGCATTTAATCCAGTAAATATCTAAATAAATGAGATGACGTTCTATCCCCAAGTTTGCCCAGTGAAGGATTATCTTTGTCACCATATCAGGAAATGTTTCGTTTCTCTCCGGCCACCCGCGCCAAACCTACAGTTTTTTTTTCTTGAAAAATTAATTTTAACTACAAAAGTAACGTCGTCTTCGTGCACCTTTTAGAGGGATAGCGGCTCGTGTCAAAATTTATACTTATTCAAAATATTTCTTTAATTTCCTTGGCTTGATCGACCTTATAGTTCTTTGACCAGCGGTTTCCTTGTGAATTGTAATGCAATCAACTGTAATCCGTTGCTTTGAATTCGTCGGTGTGGTTTACGACTTGTCAGTCCAGGATTTCTTCAATGTTCAGAAAGCCCGTCGAAAGGTATGAAGAGCCATCCATTTCTAATAATGTGTTAGTGAGCAATTTCTGTCTAGAAAATGTTTTAATTTGATTTGATAACGAGTACCTCACCTTCAACCCTTGACAAACATTATGTGACCCGTGTACACTTAGGAACTCGAGATCAAAATAAACGGCCAAATTCTTTAATTTTTCCTCAAAAGAGATGGCAAATCACGTAAAATAGTCTTGTAAACATTAGTTTGTGAGTGACAGCAAATATTGTTGAAGCGCTGAGTTTCGAAAATATATTATCGTTGTGTTTGTGTGACCTTTCGACATTGGTACGCCATTATCAAAGAGCTCAAATTTCACGAAAGTACTGCGTGTATTTTTCGACCTCAAAAATTTTATTTTAAGTAGCCCATGGTTTTGAAAATGGACTTTGCAAGAAGAAATAGTGCTCTTTCACGTGGAATAAGTCTCGATACACAAGGCAAGGTACCAGTCAATGATTTTAGGCCCTTAATTTTGTAAATTTTGTGGAGCAAAAAATTGCTCGAATTATTGTAAATACTGGAAAATTTGTCAAAAATTCAGTTTTAATTTAAACTGAGAAAATTGCCACTCAAAATGTGTATTATCGTCTGCTTTATTTGATTAGTTACTTGCTGTTTCGTGGAAAAGGTGTTTTGATTTTCAAAGGAGGTCTCAGCAGTGTTCGGTATCAGACGCCTAAAATCTGGTCTGAGAGCTGCGAAACCAAGTTTATCTCCGTATGTCCAAAATATTTATCGGATCGAGGTAAAATATATATTTTTAGAAGTAGTTCACCAAGGGCTTTCTTGAGAATTTTTTTCAGATTTTTCGTTTTTTCGCTATTGCACGGCCCCAGTTGAAAATTACTGTTGTTTAACAAAACTATTTTAAGGTGATTCCTCAGTATTGCATTGCACATCCCTATTGCACGTGATTTTTGTGTCATTAGTGCACACACACACACACACGCACACACAATTTAAGAGATGTCCATCAAGCTAAGCTCGACAGCGAAATAGATGCTTGTTTTCTCTTAAGGTATCAGCCACCCTTCAGGACCGTCCACGTGCCAATTGCTCTAGCACTTTTGTTTTTCATATAAACCCCTACAAACCAAACATTTTCTGAAAGCTTAATAGTTCCAGATTATGGCTCATTCCTTTAAAAATCTCAAAATCCAAAGAGATAGCTTAATTGAGACGTTTTTGGCAAAAGCACATGTCTGTGTACATTCATCTCCAGTCCCGCTAAGAATGAGCGGAAGAGAACGATAAAAATTGCATTTGCTTCTTGACACGTTCTTCTAAAAAACTGTCTCAGATTTTTGACACGTGCATTTGTTGTTTTTTAACAATAGAATTAAGTCAGAGGAGACAAATCATCAGCACTTCCTTTGAAAAAATGACAATTACTCGAAAACGGTGAAAGAAAACAAAAATCACAGACACGGTTTTCAAGGAAAACTATCTGACAATAAGCTGGCCAAATTTAAGCCAAATCGGTCCAGAGGTTGCTGACTTGGAGTTAAAAAAAGTATGCCTAACTTTTCGAAATTTTCGTTCCAAGAAAAAAAGAAAAAAAATTTTTGGCGGCATTTTACCTGCAATAGGATTATAACCCCTGAACGTCCATGTTGATTTTTACCAGAGAGGGATCATCTTGCAATAACAATAGGTGTTTGACAGGTGATGTGCAGCAGGCCAAATCTTTACGTGGGATCAGAGGTTAGTTAATTCAAAATTCTTGTTCCATGTATAAATAAACAAGTTGCAAGAGACCTGCACGACTCCCGCGGTATGCAAAGGCGTATTGTTTGCCTTTAGTGTTTGCCATGTACTTATGCATTGTTTAGGCTCATTTATATTGCAAGATTTGTTCTAGTCTCTAAGTATTTGCTTTCGAGGGACAAAATACAAAACTTTCCGTGAACATTTTGCTTACTTGCATTATTTATTGTGACCCCGGGCCCAGCTGTGATTAGAACTGTTTGCAAGCAGTAGGTGGATTCTATTCTTATCACTGATATTGTATTGTTTGTCCTTGTACGTTTTTCTCTGGAGACGTTGTAGTTTTACTTCGAGAAAGCTATACGTTTCTCCAGATACACGCTTATGTTTCTTGCAGCTATCTGATCAAACTTATGTTTCTCAACTCAATGTAGAGATTTATTCCTCCTTTTGGTCATTCTGGCACCACATGATTCAAATGTAGTTGTTTACACACAAGTCTGTTGACTGTTTTGTGTGTTGTAACTGCCTGTTGTATATGCCATTGTTCGGCTTAGTTACTCCAAAATGACAGGACTTGTCAGCAGGTAATTAAAACAATTAATGTGTAGTAAACTTTAACGTCCAACAACTTTGCTCTGAAATATATTTTTTGGTGGAATTCTTTATAAAAGAAAGCTCTTGAAAAGCTTTATCTGAACGTCTCAAAAACACAAATTTCAAAAAATTTGCATTTTAAACCCTGGCTGATACCTTAAACAAGCACTGTACAGTACCTTTTTTAATTGCATTAAATTAGTCTATAAGTCATTGCCTTTCCACTGCATGAGTAAGAAAAATTTTAACATCAGGTAAAAAAATTACTGCCAAAAATTTTTACTTACCCTTTCACTTGTGACCTAAACCTTACCACCCCTAGAAGACACACGCTAGAAATTTTTTTCGTCAACTCCAATCCAAGACATACATTTTTGCCAAGAAACACATATCGAATTGTTCCTTTATGACGATGCAATGTATCTATTGAGACTTTTTAATATTAAGGTATCAGTAAGGGGAAATTTGCCATTTTGCATAATTTTGCTTTTTTAAGCTGTTGGATAAATACTTAAGGTGATCATTACGATAAAAAAAACTCCACAAAAAAAAATATTATGTCTGCCGCTAGTCATTGCGCGAGAAAGATTTGTTGCATATTAATTACTTAATTGAGAGTTGACGAGTTCTGTCAAATGAATTAAGATCATGCTGAGTTAACACGCGATCCGCGTTCCATAATCAGTGCCAGGTGTCTTTGAAGAAGAAAAAGCGATCTTGCCCGTTTTCATCAGCTAAAGGAAGGCCAGATAAAGGCGAACTGAACTGAATTCCGGTTTACGACGTTCGCTCCAGCATTTCCCTTTGTGTGCTTGCATTTCCTCGGGGACCTTCTATGGGCCTTCTGCATCTTAACTGACATGGTCATAATTTTGAAGATTAGTCAATCGATACATAAAATTTCAAATGCTAATATAGTAAATCGAAAGATAATTTCACGTTTACTAACCTTGGAATTCTGACATCACTCATGAAAAAGCAACTTATTCACTGGTGAATAATTTAGTGTGCCGTCGCGAGAAATTTGTACCTGTTCCATGTTAACTGTCACAGTCCTATTGTTATACAGAAAGTTGATTCCTCTGCGGTGTCTCCCTTGGTGTGATAATTTCATAACACTTGGATGCCACCAAATTTCATTTTTTCTCTGTTTATCGAAAGTAAAAATAGGCAAGTTGTACGTGCATTTTGAGTTCCAGGTTGGCAGTCCCTGGACCAAATTGGCTGAAATTCAGAGAGAATGTTGCCCGAAAGTTCACTGATAAAACCGTGTCTGCGAATACTGATTATTCTTTTCATTAAAAAGTTGTGTCTTTTTTTCGTGAGCAGTCTTATTCTAACTTTTCTAACTTTATCCTCTTGTAAAATAACAAGAAACACACGTGCAAAACTCTGAGACACAGTTTTTTAGGTCAATGTGTGAAGAAACGGATTTTTTCAACCTAAATTTAGCGGGTGTATATCTTGATTTATTGGTTCATAAAGCTTTGTAAACATATTCACATTTTCGAAACACAGTAAATTTTTACTGTTTTAAACAGGTCAGGTCATAATCTGTAGTTATTAAGCTTCCAATAAATATTCTGTTTATATGGGTTTTTGTCAAAACCACGAACACTAGAGCGGACCACACACAGATGGTCAAATGGGTTATACTGATACCTTAAACTTCACGTGTTTGGCCACTGATACCCCAAAATATAGCAGCATTCAGAAAAAGAAAAACACACTTGATGGGTATCAATGCATGCATTTTTGATGCACCTTTGACGAGTTATGACTCTTAAATGAGCGCCGTATGATATATTAGGAACCACAACAAATTCGAAAAAATCTAACGTCAAGTGTTATTTCTAGGGAATCACCTAAACGAATGATAATAATAATAATATTAGTAGTAATAGTAATAATAATAATAATAATAATAACAATAATAATAGAAAAAAGTAGGGTTGAATTGCCTGCTTCCTGAATCTCTGTTTAAACGTGTTCACCACTGAAAAGATGCAAAAGATGAGAATGAGGGTAAGAGAGAGACAATAATCATTAACAATACTCACCACTTCCAAAGTCATCACTGCTGTTTTTGGAAACAAAGGGTTCAAGCTTCACATCCCTAAAAACTGGGACAACTGTGTAATTCGCAGTAGTTGTAACAAATGTCACACTGTCATCTTTGGCTTTACAGCTATAGAAGCCACCGACGGCATAAGAGGGTCCTGAAGAGCCATTGTAGAAGCTTGTAATCTTGTTTTCTGCGGTTTAAACAAATTAGCTGAATTAGATACACACATTCATTTATGTCTACAGTGAAAGCTCTCTTAACCCACTGACGTCTGTGCCGCCCGCAACTGCCTGTGTGAAAAACTCTTCCATTTCCCTGTGCCACCCGTAACCGCCTGAAAAAAGCAGGTGGGGACAATCCTTTCCTACCCTCCCTGAAGACTTTTTAGTTCTCCTATTGTTCTATTGTTCTTGAGGACAAATATACCAAGGCTGTTGTCTAAGGAAATTTTTAGGGAGCCCTCCGGGCTTCTTCCACCAAAAGTTAGGAGCCCAAGCCACTTTTTTAGGAGCCCAAATAAAATTCTCCGTGGTCAATCCGGGGAGGGGGGGGGGGGTTGGGGAGGTTGAGGAAGATGGCGGGGGGTTAATTGTGGAAATTTTGGGGAGGGGTTCTGGGGCAGAGATTTTCCATGAGACACTAATATGGTCTAATATCAATCAAATGTTATAAATAAAGCATTTAGCAAAGTGATCAGGTCATGACTGAGAAAGAATACTATTTCTGGTCAAACTCAATTATTGGTGTATCCATGCAGGTGCTGCAGCTTTTTTTTTTATAAAAATTTATATTGCTGCTTTTGTTTTGGAGTTTTGCAATTCTATTTTAAAAAGACGAAATACGTTGTACAAATCATGAAATGCAAGCCACAAATGAAAACAAACAAAAATGAAAGAGGCATTTGGGGAAGGGGGTGGGGGTTGAATTTGGCCTCACTGAAATGTACGTTCCTTCCCCGGGCTTGGGACATTAGTATAAACTAAAGGTGATTTTGAGGGAGCATTACAGCAATATTGGCCACTTCTTTGGAGAAAATAAATTCTTGTATATTGGGCGGAGTCACGACAATTGATTTGATAATTTAAAATATAGAACCCTAGTATGCAAAGAGAATTGCAATGATGTGTTCTTTGTGGTGGCTAGTTACTTGAATTATCCTTTCAGAACCCAAAGAAATTCATTCAGTACATCTAAGTGAAGTTTTCTGAAGTATCAGACAAATATTTTGACACATTTATCTTTTTTCAACTGTAAATATAATGTCAACAGGATCATCACTCCAATTCCAAAAATATTTGTTATCAAAGTAGTTAATTTGCAACTTGGAATCAGTAAGGCATCAACAGAGACACAATCCATTGGCATACATGATGTACAGTTATTCAATACTGAGCTTGCAATGCATTATAGGGCGATTTTTAAACATGGCTGTTTTCGGCTGTCTCGTGAGCGGACAGAGACTTTGTTGCCGTGCTTTTGCCCAGATTTCTCGTGATACAAGCAAAACAGGACCAGAGTAGCTGTTGTTTTCCGTTTAATTTATTGTGTGAACGATTTTTTGACCAATTTCATGAGAAGATTGAAGTCATCGGACATATTACATGGGAAACAAAACTCCATGTTTAGGCGCCTACTTGGGCTCCTTGAACAAAACTTTAGTCGCCTGCACTCGTAAGTTAGGCGCCCGTTAGGCAGCAGCCTTGTAAACCAATCAGAATGGACTTTCTGAGCATATTTATAGAGGACTTTAGGGGTCCTAGAAAGATGGTTTTTCCTCTTAAAATCGTGGGCTTGAAAAGTGTAGGTAATCATAGCGCATTGCGGGCCAAATCTAAAAACTTCCAAGGTCTTGTTTTCATTCCTATCACGGATAAATTACTGCTTTGGGCTTTAAAATAGACACGGAAAATACAAATCAATGTTTAGGTGGCCTCAGAATGGAGGATCAAAGAGTACAGAGTCCTCAAAACTTTCTGGTGAAGAAGTTTTTCTCCCTACGTACAACAACCACGAATACATGAAGATCGGAGCGCTTTCAAGTAATTTTTGATGACAGATCACAGATTTAAAGCAGCTTTTTGGACTTAAGAAACAAAAATGGTGATATACGTTATTACTTCGAACTTGAATTCAACTTTTGGAACGACTGGTAAAGCCACGGGCATTAAAATGACTGCAAAAGCGGTCGGCAAAAACTCAAGCTTTTGCGTTAGCGTGGAGATTAACTTGAACATGTGGCCATGCAGCGAAGTACGTCACCGAAATTTTGAACAATTTTTTTGCTTTTGAATAGGTTTCTTCACCTCAGCTTGAGTGAAAATTTAATGTTATTGAGCTTCCTTTCACATTCCTTTCATTTGGTTCCCTGTATTTGGGAATTTTAAGTTTTAAAAGTGAACGGCAACTTGCATGCTGGATTTCTGCATATTTAATTTACGGCAACTTCCAGGCGCTTTGTTTATTTAGTTTATTTGCTTTGTTCAAATATGTTTTGGAGTCTTACTCAGGAATTAGGGGCGGGTTGCAGGCAATTTCATTCAGGCGTCAATGGGTTAACAGACACTCGCATAAACAGACTTCCCTACTAATGACTGCCTTCACAGAATGCCCTTTGAACTCCCATATAAACTCTGTATTTACTCATTCCTCATTCTTGTAAGTGGCTGTGGACACTTGGAGGGATTATGATCTAGACTTTTCCTTTGTTTTTAAGTTTCCTTTAATTGACACTTGAAAGGAATTGGGCCTGACCTTAAAAGATACTTGCCGAAAATCCTTGAATTAGCACCCGAGTTGCTTTAAGAGCAGCTTCGCCTAAATATCAACTCGACTTGGAAATAGCGAAAAAATCGAATTTCTTCAAACTCGCCCAGAATGAAGCCCTACGGGCACTAGTTACAAAAATATTGTTTTAAGTTCAATAAATCAAAAATTATTTTTTAATGCAATTTTTTCGTTTTGATGCCCCAAATCGACCAAAATCAATTGAAAATGAGCGGCATATTCAGAGGCTCATAAACTCAAAAGTAAAATTCTCCATTACAAACTGATTGCACGTCGTATTTGCACTTCCTTTCTTGTATATTTAGGGCAAAATAGGTCGCGACTTGATTAAAACTAAAATATTTGACGAATTTTCTAAATTAACGACCCAAGATAGGTTAACAAGAGGTCTCCATTTAGCCTATTTTCAAATGCTAAAAGGGCATTCTGGCACACGGCTTTTCCCAAAACGACTAGTTTGGTCTGAAAGAGCATTGTTTCCTCTTTAAATTAGTGAAATAAAATTTTTGGGTAAATAAAACTGCAAGCACTGAGATAGCAAACTAAATGCAGCACTTCTTCCTGAAAACATGACCTTTGACCCAAGCGTAATGAAATTGATTACTGCAAGAAAAGCAAACGTTTTGTTATTGTGAAACATTTTCTAGTGATATCTCTCCAAAACCATTATTGCAAGAAAATACCTCCAGATATGAAATCTTACAGGGTCAAAGAAGGAGCTAAACGGCGCATTTTGACACAATAACTTTGTGTCCTGAGAATTCAAGTCAATGACCGTTAATGAATTTGAGTGAAATTTGCGAACTTGGAGTATGTTAGCCGATACTTACCCGAATATTTATTTGGATTAGCCTTCAAAAGAAGCTGGATCCAGCTTTGGAAACCTCTAAAAGAAGATTTTTTTAATGTTCCGTGACCTGCCCGCTGCTATAAGTATAAATTCCAAGCACATGCCGACCGCATGTCTGTCGTAAAACCAACTGAACTCCACTGACAGGTTTCCATAGGCAACCCCAAAATAAACAATCCCCACAAATGTAAAGTGAAATTGGCTGAAAGCTTGATTTTATTTGTTTGCGTCGACTTTGTTCGCACAGTAGTTACTGTCACTTTCGAATACTGCGAATCGGTCACGCAAAAACACTGCAGACACTTGTTTGGGCCTTTAATTTTGATCCATCTTTAGGGAGCTCTAGTTACAAAATAGTGTTCAAGTTCGTCATTTATCCACAGGCTGCATAAGTGCAGTATGTGACTTTCGATTTGATAGACAAACGTGTAAAAGACTTTGTATGGGAAACTTACTCAGTATGCATGGTCTGCAGTGTTTTGGCGTGACTGATACGCAGTATTCGAAAGTGACAGTAACTACTGAGTGAACAAAGTAAAATCAAGCACTTTTTGAGTTATTTTTTTGTAAAAAAAATACCTCTTAGTCGGCGCGTCGGGTATGTTATGGACGGGTCAATGGGTGAGTGAGTGAGTGAGTGAGTGAGTGAGTGAGAGATGTATGTATGTCACACCAATCAGATTGGATCTACTATAAACAGCCAATCAAATTTCTTGTTGTAAAGGTAAATGGTATGTGAGAAGATCTGATCCCGATAGAGTTCAGAACGGCCATATTTATTCTTCTATAAAAGAGGAGGAAGTATTCATATATTGGGTTTACTTCGACATTTTCTGTGGGTTAGGCTGAGGATTTTAGTTAAATGAACGAGATGAGCCTTGAGGTTTGAAACAGTTCGTGAGTTAGTAGTATGCAAATGCAACGAGATATTTTTATTTTTAGTTACAAAGGTAACTTGATACTTTTGTTTTTCACAAGGAGTAAATTCAATTAGAGGTCACGAATCGTCGCGTCTAGTTCTTAGGACTTGCTTTAGAGGGGACGAGACTTTAGATTTGAAACAGTTCTAACGTTTACAATAGTAAGTGCGGGTAACAATTGTTTTGTTCTTGTTGCATGCAAATATAACGAGACATTTTTGGTTTTTAGTTGCAAAGTGTAATGTGACAGTCTTGTTTTTCACAAGGGAGTAAATTCAATTAGAGCGGACGAATCGTCATCACTCTTTCCCACGAGATGTTTGCTATCTTTAGTAACAAATGGTAACTTAACACTTTTGTTTTTTATATGGGAGTAAATTCAATTAGAGCTGACAAGTTATCGGCTACTGTTTCCAGGATATTAAACAAAAAAGAAGGTTTTGTTTCTGGACGGTTTTTACGTCTCTGCAGTAGCAGTTTAATAGTTTTATTTGATGACATTCATTTCAGCCCGATATTTTTTAAGGGAAAAAGTATGAAAACTGTTCAAATGTTCTTTGAAGACTGCGTGGCACCAAGTTAAAGTGCATTTCATTAAATCAGGCTTTCAACGTGTCAGAGATTTTTTTTTCTCTTTCTTTCTATTTTCGGTGAAGTTGTGTTGTGTTGTGTTGTGTTGTGTAAAAAGGTAAACTTACGACTTGTGTAAAATGCGAAAAAGTCTCTAAATTAACTTGAGTATTTTTGAGCAAAAATTTCTCTTGGGGGTTGGAAGGGTTATGTGATCGGTGAGCGAGGGAGTTATGCATGTGCGGGTGTCACACCAATCACAGCGCGGGTTGTATCAAAGAGCGAATCAAATTGCCCGTTAGAAAATAAGATGATAACTACATTGATCTGGAGACATGTCAGATTACTGTAGTTTGTTCAGTCAAACATTTTATGGCTTACTATTTAGCTATCTTACCATGACCGATGTAACATCGCAACCAAAAGAACTTGTCAAATTAACCAAATCATTACTGTACCATGAATGCTTCTATCTACAAAACTTCACAGAAAAAAATAACTCTTGCACGTCTTGCGTGCCTATGTTTAATTAAAGGTAATGGAACTTGACTCTAGCCTCTAACTCTTTGTGAAGACAGCCAATTTCACTTTACATTTTTGGGGATTGTTTATTTTGGGGTTGCCTATGAAAGTGTCAGTGGAATTCAGTTGGTTTTACGACAAACATGCGGTCGGCATGTGTATGGAATTTATAGCAGCGGGCAGGTCACGGAACATTAAACAATTCTTCTTTTAGAGGTTTTCAAAGCTAGATCCAGCTTTTTTTGAAGACTAATCCAAGAAGACGATTCTGCTATAAATATAAATATTCAGGTAAGTATCGGCTAACATACTTCAAGCTCACAAATTTCACTGGAATCGAATTCGCTAACGGTCATTGACTTGAATTCTCAGCAAACAAAGTTATTGTGTCAAACTGCGCTGTTTAGCTCCTTCTTTGACCCTGTTAGATTTCATATCTGGAAGCAGTTTCTTGCAATAATGGTTTCGGAGAGATATCACTAGAAAATGTTTCAAAATAACGAAGCGTTTGCTTTTCTTGCAGTAGTCAGTTTCGTTACGCCTGGGTCAAAGGTCACGTTTTCAGGAAGAAGTGCTGCATTTAGTTCGCTATCTCAGTGCTCGCAGTTTTATTTACCCAAAAATTTTATTTCACTAATTTAAAGAGGAAACAATGCTCTTTCAGACCAAACTGGTCATTTTGGGAAACGCCGTGTACCAGAACGCCTTTTTAGCATTTGAAAATAGGTTAAATGTAGACCTCTTGTTAAGCTATTTTGGGTTGTTAATTTAGAAAATTCGTCAAATATTCTAGTGTTAATCAAATCGCGATCTATTTAGCTCTAAATATACAAGAAAGGAAGTGCAAATACGACACGCAATCAGTTTGTAATGGAGAATTTTACTTTTGAGTTTACAAGCCTCTGAATATGCCGCTCATTTTCAATCGATTTTGGCTGATTTGGGGCATCAAAATGAAAAAATTGCGTAAAAAAAAATTTTTGATTTATCGAACTTAAAACAATATTTTTGTAACTAGTGCCCGTAGGGCTTCATTCTGGGCGAGTTTGAAGAAATTCGATTTTTTCGCTATTTCCAAGTCTAGTTGATATTTAGGTGAAGCTGCTCTTGAGTGTCCCAAGGGTGTCTGCTTAAGATGAGTTCCACTTTGTATGTCAAAAATCTTTCAGATATACTCTGGTTCAAACTTTCCTTAACACTACAAGCTTTTGGCCACCAGGATACAGTCTGGTATTCAACATCAGTTGTCAAAGACCACAGCCTAGTAGTTGAAAACAACTTTAAACTATGGTGCTGTTTTGAAAGGCTATTGCCTAGCTCATACCAGCAGGCATAAATAATTTATTACTAGTTTTCCATTACTGGAATGTAGCAACAAGTATTCCTTTGATCTACATCAGGTGTTACTTTGGTGGGACAGATAATTTATGATGGTCCAGAGTGAAAAGGGCTTCCATTGTAGCTGTGTACAAGTGAATGTGGGAAAACTGTGGAAGTGAAATAAAAAGGGACAAGGTGGATGGCAAAAAGAGAGAATAGAACTGTATGGAGATGAGATCACTTGGCTGGAAAGGGGTTAACCCTGACATTAATTTTTCTTATGTGTATATGATTAACATTACAGCACAACTACCCTTGTCTACGCTCTCAGATAAAGAAATGGGAGTTACAGAAAAAAACTTGAAAATCAGGGGCCAACAGTTAGAGACTTCTATAAACATTTGAACTGTTTCAGGACAGCCATGATAGATACCATAAAATCCCACGTTAAAGCCCTGGCATTGTATAACTTCATAAGGCCTCTTGGGTGGGTTTATATCTGGGAGGGGAGACAGGGGGCATGTAAGCGGAATTAAAAAAATTGTTTCGGAAAAACGAGATAAAACGTATCTGAGAAACAAATTAAAGCTAACATACCATTAAATTTAGAGCTATTATGATATTATCCTATTTTATTATATGGCTGTGTCTCACAAGGACTGGGAACTACTGAATTCACGAATTTGATTGGCTGAAATCAATACTGACCACGGTCTAGATTTTCCCATCTAGACCAGCAACTAGACCGGTTTCATTTTGCATTGAAAAAGTAGCAAACTAAAATACAAAAATGTTCACCATTTTCTTTTATTTTCTTCTCAATCATTTATGGAAGTGCCCAAAAGCCTGATGACAAAAAAAAAGTAAAGAGGACGAGCAAATTTTGGCAGGTTTAAGTTAAGCTCATCACTGTTCGCAAGCAAAATGTCAGCAAACTAATTACATTAATAGAATTAAAGTTTTCTTCTTTGCCATATAATAGATATCTTATTAACCAAGCTAAGTCGGTCTGTATGGGAGAATCTTGACCTCCAGCTCCGTTAATAAGAGCTTAACCCTGTTATCAAATAACTATAGATTAAAAATTTTGATCTTTGTTAAGAAACGCAAAAGGAGCACACTTACGCATTGGATGGGCTTATATTCAGAGGGGCTTATATCTGGTATAATATCTTTGTTAGCAAATAGAAGGGCTTATAGTGGGGGGGGCTTTCACATGGGATTTTTCGGTACACCATGTGGCAATAAATTTTTGCCGGTTCTAATTGTTGCATGATCTGCCAAAAGAAGTTATAAAAAAGAATTATACATAAAAACATCACACAAAGAACCTTCTTGCTACCAATGATTTACAACGCCTCTTTTGTTCGGAAACAAAATGATGAAATGTTATTACTGATTCATTGCTGGAGCAATCAGCCACACACCAACACGATGTAATTGTGACAGAATGACACTGATTACTGGATTACTGTCTTTAACATCTCTACATGTTGTTTTACTATTTTCAATTAAATGCAACTTCTTGAAAATCGCAAAAAATTAGTACCCGGTAAGAAAAACTAGTCCTTTACAATTGCTAAAATTAGTTTCCGCAAAATAAAAAAATCCCTGATTCATAAACATAAACTCCTGCAAAAATTTAGTGCCACACGGTAAATTGTAGGCTCAGCAATACATTTTAACCAAAAGCTGCACAACTAATAAGTATATGTTTTACCTGTAGCATTTGGGAAGTTTGGATTACTCTCTAGAGTGACATTTAAAGTGATCATTTCCACCTTCCATTCGCTGCTGTTTGATTTCGCTTCCAGTGCTTTTGCCTTCTCACTAAATACCATGGTCAGGGTGTAATACGATTTACTCGGCCAAGAAAGTATCAGCTTGGCATCATTGTTGATTGAACCACAGTCTCCACCAATGGTAACATTGTGGCTATTAGTTCTGTTAAGGAAGATGGTTGCGGTTTTTTCCTAGAAGCCAAAAATAAGCAAGAAAAGGAACACAAACAGCACCAGTTTAGCAGGATTTACAGAGCAACTGCCTTTCTGAAAATATAAATTCTGACTAGTGGATCTAGACTGTGCTGTATATTAAGGGATTCTGACTGATATATCATATTGTACAAAGCAAGGCCAGAAGCAGGCAAAAACATTCTTCAGTTCACTATCAGAAATCAGAAAAAAAAATGCTAAAAAAACACTATGAAAGCAAAGAAACATCAACCAGATACATAAATAATAATGACTGAAAAATTCAAAATTTCATCAGAATAGTGCATTTGATTTCTTGACCTGTCAAAAAATCAAACATAATGACCACTAATTTTGACCTGTCAAAAAATCAAACATCATGAACAGTAATCCTTGTAATCCTGTACATACTTCTCCAAAAGATGCTTGTTTTATTTTGCTCTCCAGAATCTTTTCCTTCAGTTAATCCCTAAGAGAACTTTTGATAATCATCCAGGGCACTGTCCCTTAAACTAACAAATTTATTCATTTAAATCTTTGAATTTTCTACATACCTCAATTTTGGAACTGTTATCTTTGGAGACATTTGCCATGTAATTAATTGTGAAAGTAACTGCAAACTGCGCAAGCAAACAGTATTCCTTGCTATTGTTGACTTTAAGACTGAAGGTTCCATCAGGTGGAAGGGTAGTTGGTGAAGCTGTTGTTGTTTTCGCTGTGGTGCTTTGTGGAGTTGAAGTTGACCCAGTAGTTGGTTTAGCAGTGGTTTTATTACCTGTAGTTGGTTTTGGTGTGGTAGTTGGTTTAGCAGTGGTTGTATTACCTTTAGTTGGCTTTGGTGTGGTAGTTGGTTTAGTAGTGGTTGTATTACCTTTAGTTGGCTTTGGTGTGGTAGTTGGTTTAGCAGTGGTTGTATTACCTTTAGTTGGCTTTGGTGTGGTAGTTGGTTTAGCAGTGGTTGCATTACCTGTAGTCGGCTTTGGTGCGGTAGTTGGTTTAGCAGTGGTTGTATTACCTTTAGTTGGCTTTGGTGTGGTAGTTGGTTTAGCAGTGGTTGCATTACCTGTAGTCGGCTTTGGTGTGGTAGTTGGTTTAGCAGTGGTTGCATTACCTGTAGTCGGCTTTGGTGTGGTAGTTGGTTTAGCAGTGGTTGTATTACCTTTAGTTGGCTTTGGTGTGGTAGTTGGTGTAGCAGTGGTTGTTCCATTACTAGCACTGTAACCTACACCTTAGGACACAACAGAAAAAAACAATAATTACCATCAAGCCATTATAAAGAAGACATCATCAGAACCATTCCTGGTGTCTCCTTCAATACAGGTGCCTGGTGAACAGAGTTTTGCCAAGATTGTACATTAACATCCAAGTCAAGTCAAGTCAAACTTTATTTAGGCAGGGTGGCTGGTATCAACAGCGGCTCTGTGTAAGTTATGACTACTAAAAACGTTCCAACAGTTTCTCTTAAATAAACTCTCAGGGCAGAGTTGCTAAAAGCCTGATTAAGCTAACCCAGGATTAGTGAGAATTCTGATTTCAGTTTTGTAACTTTTTGGTTAAGTTTTATGTTTAAACAGTGTTTGTTCTTCAGCCGTGAGTTTGATTAATCTCAAACTACACAAAATTTAGGCATAGAAATTTTAATGTTTCTATACAAGAATAATTAATGCTTCGGTTAACTTTTAATCCCAGATTAGCATTAACTGGCTTTCAAACAGCCCAGATTGGTAAGCAAACTACCCTGAATTCAAGTTACTGATCAACTTTATTATTGCTTGTAACCTGTCCTTTCAACTGGATGGACTTCACAGTTTACTTAAAGAAAAGCTTCCCTTGAAAGACATCCTCTGTCTCAAAAGAAGAATTTGATTACATCTGCATCCACTCACAGGGAATTGCACAAAACAAATACTATGGTGTAATAACCAAGTGAATGAACTTCAACTGCCCCCATCATTGTAACCAGTGAAAGCATTGAGCCAAATGACAACAACCTGGAGCTAAATGCAGTCGCTTATGCTTTTTCTAACATCTTCCAGCCTGAAATGTAGCAAACAAATTTAAACAGTTCCTTTGGTGATCATGAACTCCTTTCCTTCGTCTGTTTTTCCCTGAGAGGCGAACAGGGAATGGAAAAAACACTTTCTCTGCTGTGGAAGATTTCACTCCCTTCTGATGGCATTCAGGAATGCAAAACTCATTGGAAGGGCGAAACAAAACAGACCAAATCGACAATGAAGCAAAACTTTTCTTGGAAAGCATTGTGAAAACAACACAGGGAATGGAAAAAAACACTTTCTCTGCTGTGGAAGATTTCAGTCCCTTCTGGTGGCATTCAGGAATGTAAAAACTTACTGCGAGGGCAAAACAAAACAGACCAAATCGACAATGACGCAAAACTTTTCTTTGGAAGCATTGTGAAAACAAAACATCAAAGCCTAACAAGCCTCTCTTTCATGTGATTTGTTCCAGGTGCCGAATAAGCAGTCCTCCATATTTGCATTCAGTGCATTCATAATTATTACAGCTACTTCTTTATGAGAAGTAGCTGTCTTTCCGTTCTGTCTTTCCGTTCCAAGACACCCAATTTTACTTCAGCTGGCACCCAGCAAGTGGACTCTGGGCAAGTCTAATACATGAACATTATCTGCATTGTTGATTCTGACCAGAAGAAAAGTTGGCCCTGAGGTTAAGACTATATCTGGACAATTTAGATGCCCCACAAGATGCCACCTTACTAGTTCCCTCAATTTTCAAGGCCATGTAACCCAATACTCGAATGAAGTTTTGTAAAAATTGCTATATTTGTGACGATAGTCCATGCATGAAAAATAATTGTGACAACAGTTCATGCATGACACCGTTTAGTACAAAAGAAAATGCTTACATAATTACAAATAGGGCGTACAGAAGTCATACCATTGATCTGCAGCTAAGGATTTCATTCTTTATAGCCTTTACTGGAAACCACTAAACATGTAATCCTTCACTTCATGAATCCTAAACCATGGTGTCTGATGTGATCCAAAAATGTTGCACACAATGCCAGGGAACACAATTTCCTTGTACTAAAATGCTTTGTTGTCTCAAGCGTGATAAATAACAAATTGCGAATTATTTGTCTAAGGATTAAGATGACGCAAACACCCGATTTGTTAAGAAACTTTCTTTCAGTCACGACTCACAATGGTCACAAGTTATTCGAATGACTGGTAAAGCGTATGTATGCGGAAAGTACGGTTTCACATTTGCACGCTTTGGCTATTTCAGCACACAGTACAAGACGGGTTTTTTATCTAACCACGTTCAATTAATTCTCAACGCAAGACAGAGACAACTGCAAAGAGGCAAAGAGAAAGCATAAAAGAAAAACTTCACGTTAACATTCAATCGCAGTTTCAGCAATCTTCGACATTTTGGCGCAACCATCGACACTACGTACTGGCAGAATTAACATATCAAGGCACACTATTATAGATATTGTGGAGCACTCAAGAGCTAGCACAAAAAAGCAACGATCTTAAAGAGAAGTAACGAATCTTACGATGATAAGAACTCTTAGGTTCAAAACAGACTCCATCTGTTGAAGGCGCTTTTCATTAGCATGCCTAGAGCCGATGCTTAGCGAAAGAAAACCTCGGTGGTGCAATGCTAGTGAAGAAATACCCGACATAAAACTGTGCCAGACAAAAAAGTACTCACCCAGAGTAACACTCAAGCAAAAGAGGAGCACAAAAGTCTTCAACATCTTGAACCTTTTCACTTTTCTAAACCCTTGAGGATGTCAGAACACGATGCAGTTGCAAAAGGACCAAAGTTCCGCAAAAACTGTGATGTTAAGTCGAAGTCACATGACAAACACGAGCCGTCTACCCACAGTGCAACTCGGCTGGGCGGAAGCAAAAATAGCCGGCGCCCGATTACCGGTAAACCAGAGACTTTCAGACTAGCCCTCCGGGCACATTTTAACATTTGACAATCTTTTTTTTTTCTGGTACAGTAAGAGCACCATGCAAAGCACAGTGTTACTTTGCTCTTTATTAACTTGATCACATATACCTGCACCAGCACTCCGTGGCGGGATGGGCAACCTTTGACAAATAACAATGTAGATGTAGTTGTAGATGTTAGCGTTCTCTGATTTCTGACGCTCACAAGATGGTCGAGATGGGGCGGGATAATGGCAAAGGAATCATATCTATAGTTTTTCACGAGTAAAGTATAGCTTTAAAACTCAACTGATGCATGTCTCCCGTCTTAAAGTTATACAATAACTCAGTTCGGAGAGTGTTACTTTTGTCAAATTCAGTCTTTTCAAGCAAAACAAAAAGGTCGCTATAAAATTCAACATTTCCCAAGAAATGAAAGTAAAATCTTGAAACGCGCGCAAGTTATTTAAGGAAAAAGATTTTTTGATAAACGTTAATAAAACAGTTAGTTGTCACAGTGTTGGAAATTAGCGCTCGCCCGCTCGCCAATGCGAGCGTGAAAAGCGTCGGGCGCCGGAGTACAAATCACCATAGTTAGACCATTCATCGCCCGAATGGCGAGTAAGTCTGGTACGTACTGATTTTCGTTTTTGAAAAATTGTTTAAGCTGGGATATTGATACCGGCTCCATTCCATTTTCCATTTTGGCAAGAATATCTCTAGACCAGTGCTTTATTATTACCTTTTTTAGCTTTCGAAATACCCAACTAATTTAGACAAAACGAAATACGGCTTCCTCGCGGTGATAATTTACATAACGGTTACACGTGTAGGAAGTAATTAGTACATGAGAATTGAAGATGGTGTGCGGGAGGAAGGAGGATGTTTGCTTGCTGAGGAATGAATCTCGCGAAGATTCGTCGATAAGAACTGTTTTGACAATTAAAGCACCTCCGTTGAAGTTATCTTTGGGTTTAAGGTCTTTCGGTATAATTTCTGATTGAAAGAGAAAATGTCAGCCTTTCACGCGCTAGCCTGCAGTGCAGGCGTCTTATTGGGGCGAGTTAGCGTTACAACCTTGCGACCGCCTTTTTAGACCGCCATGTTAGACGGTGGGGGATGGGGGAGGGGAAAATGAGATTTTCTTCGCTCCATCCCTCCCCTATCCTTCCTCTTGCCTATCATTCACACCCTTGGTAAAACTTTCTTTCTCTCCCCAGTCTTCCACTGCATGAAAAATTCAAGATGGCGGCTAAACTTTTTACGATGTGAGCGCTCGCTCGAAAAAATCTCGCCTGCTCTGCAGGCTATTCACGCGCCGATAAGTTGTTTACTCCACTCAGTAGGCCTTTAAAAAAATCGCCTAACCTAGATGTCTTTCCCGAAATTCTCAAAAAATCTTCAAAATATCACATAATTTTTTTTTTAATATCTTGAAAAAACCCCAAATATCTCTTATTTTTGTCTTAAGAATACATCAATTTTGAATCACTGAGGCAAAAAGTTTCAAAATTTTCTAGCATTAGCAGGAGTTAAGGAAGAACGCTCAGACACTTCAATGTCACCAGCATCCGCCATTTTTGAAAATTGCTGCTTCAGCACTTTTAGTGATACAGAATACATTTTTCGAGTAGGAAATCGCGGAACTGAATTGTTTCAAGCCATGACGGCAACGGCAATAAGAACCACAGGGAGCCCTAACATCCGTTTAGAATATGAATAATAGATTGGCCCAACCTTGTGTTTTGTGTGCCATTAGGGAGTTTACGAAACCACGACGCCGACGCCGAGGACAACGTCGATTAAAAATGAATTTATATTTTACCTACGAATCTCGCGATACTCTAAAGCCATTTACTATGTTTATCACTGTCAGAACTATCGCAAAACTAAATCCGAAACACAGCGATAAATTTGAAATAAAAATTTAAAAAATTAGCCGTCGTGATTCACGTTCTCCGGACAACGCAAAATTTGGCCATTTCAAGTTATTGTTTTGCAGAGGATGGCAAAGAAATGTACTAAGAATTATAACGCACGTGCACAGCCATTGTACTGCTCATTAATTCTTTTGTTCAGTGACGTTCCCGTTGCCGTTGCCGTCGTGGTTTCGTAAACTCCCTAATATTTTGAGTTTTTAATACGCGCGCCGTCTGCTTGTGCGAAGTTTGGAACCGAAATTAGGAAAATCGCTCGGAGCCTCGGAGCTTTAAGTCACTTTATTGAGTTATTTTTTTTGTAAAGAAAGTACCTCTTAGTCGTCGCGTCGGGTTTGTTATGGACGGGTTAATGGATGAGTGAGTGAGTGAGAGATGTATGTATGTCACACCAATCAGATTGGGTCTACTATAAACAGCCAGTCAAATTTCTTGTTGTAAAGGTAAATGGTATGTGAGAAGATCTGATCCCGATAAAGTTCAGAACGGCCATATTTATTCTTCTATAAAAGAGGAAGGAAGTATTCATATATTGGGTTTACTTCGACATTTTCTGTGGGTTAGGCTGAGGATTTTAATTATGAACGAGATGAGCCTGGAGGTTTGAAACAGTTCGTGAGTTAGTAGTATGCAAATGGAACGAGATATTTTCATTTTTAGTTACAAAGGTAACTTGATACTTTTGTTTTTCACTGGGAGTAAATTCAATTAGAGGTCACGAATCGTCGCTTCTAGTTCTTAGGACACGTTTTAGAGGAGACGAGACTATTTAGATTTGAAACAGTTCTAACGTTTACAATAGTAAGTGCAGGTAACGATTGTTTTGTTCTTGTTGCATGCAAATATAACGAGATATTTTTATTTTTGAGGTACGAAGGGTAATTTGATACTTGTTTTTCACAAGGGAGTAAACTCAGTTAAAGCTGACGAATCGTCACCACTCTTTCCCACGAGATGTATACTATCTTTAGTTACAAATGGTAACTTAACACTTTTGTTTTTTATATGGGAGTAAATTCAATTAGAGCTGACAAGTTATCGGTTATTGTTTCCAGGATATTAAACAAAAGAAAAGCTATTATTTTTGGACGGTTTTTACGTCTCTGCAGTAGCAGTTTAATAGTTTTTTTTGATGACATTCATTTCAGTCCGATATTTTTAAAGGTAAAAAGTATGAAAATTGCTCAAATGTTCTTTGAAGACTGCGTGGTACCAAGTTAAAGTGCAATTTAATTAAATCAGGCTTTCAAAGTGTCAGAGAGGTTTTTTTTCTCTTCCTTTCTATTTTCGGTGAAGTGGTGTTGTGTTGTGTAAAAAGGGTAAACTTACAACTCGTATAAAATGCGAAAAGGTCTCTTAATTAACTTGAGTATTTTGAGCGAAAATTCCTCTTGGGGGTTGAAAGGGCTATGTGATCGGTGAGTGAGGAAGTTATGCATGTGCGCGTGTCACACCAATCACAGTGTGGTTTGTATCAAAGAACGAATCAAATTGCTTGTTAGGAAATAAGATGGTATCTACATTAATCTGGAGACGTGTCGGATTACTGTAGTTTGTTCAGTCAAACATTTTATGGTTTACCACTTAGCTATCTCACAATGACCGATGTAACATCGCATGTACATCATAAATTCCCAGTTTCTTTCCTACTGTACATCGCAACCAAAAAACTCGTCAAATTAACCAAATCATTACAGTAAACAGCTCCATGAATGCTCCTATCTCCGACACTTTGAAAAAAAAAAAAACTCTTGCACGCCTTGCGTGCCTATGTTCTTGTGCTTCCGCTAATGCTTGCGGTTGCGCTGCTACAAGTGAAAACGAAATACCGCTCAGGCATAACACAGGCACAAGGATATTTACCACACGCGGTTGTTTGCCCAATGAAATTACCTCTCGCCTAAACAGTTTTCCCAAATGGCCCAAGATTCGGACGATTTTGCTCGTGCTTGTGTTTGCGTCGAATTTCGTTTTGACCTGGGTCATCCTTATTGCTTGCGTTTGTGCCTGCGCTTGTGGTTGCGTTGCTAGTGAAAACCAGGCTTTAGGAGATGTACGGAGGAGTTAGAGGAGCAAGAAAGAAGCGTAAGTGTTGCTCGAGTGCAGAGTAAGATGTGCAATACTTGTTATGGTTTTCTAAGTATTTATTTATGAAAATAACACCTGTAAATTACAGAGATTCCCTACACAAATATATATCCTGTCACCTCATAACCTTGGAACTGTTGTATTTCGTCTTTTCGATAACTTACAGCCAAAAATGTTTCAAATTTTTAGATTTCGATACAATCGTGGAATAATAATAATAATAATAATAATAATAATAATAATAATAATAATAATAAAAATAAAATATTCATGCTAGGTTAAAAGGTTAATTCCAAGCCACCTGTTGACTTCATTTAGGGTCCTGGTACAAAACCCATTAACCATTTACTGAGATAAAAGAGGGCTTAGTTTGCATGAAAATGAAATATCTGCAAGTAAAACTCATTCCCATATGAACTGTTTCACACCACAACTCACTTTAAAATGAAAATGGTCTATGGAACCCGAGGGGGGGGGGGGGGGGTTGAACAACTCCCATATAAATACAACAGGGGTGCTCATCATACCTTTTAGGGTTAAAAAAGTGGTTTTGGTACCTCTTGAGAGTGTTCAGCCTCAAAAGGAACTTTTGCGGTACCTTTAAGGGTATTGAGGTGAAAAAATATTACGGGAGATAACGTGTTATGTAAGGATTATTGGTATCTCTTGGGGGAGAAAAAAAATCAAGGCATGCCCACAAACAGGAACTTGATACCTCTGAGGGGTTCTTTTCAAAATTTCCGACGAGCACCCCCATCCTTTCTATAAGGGAGTCCCCCCCTGGCTATTGAACAGCTTGACTTGTTTGAGTGATTTTATGAAGCCAGTGCAAGTTAAATTAGATACAATTCAACACTAATTCCATTGCTGTCATTTGCTCAGTCTTATCATTGGATACTTTTTCACACATAAATTATGTAAACAAAATGCCCCGTCATTGCTTTCTTTGACATCAAACTACAATTGTAATGACCCCTTCAATTTGAACTGAGTTTGTACATCAGTAAAATGACTACAACATTTCGTGACAGAGCTACTGTAAACTACTGAAAACCCTCCACTGTCATCTTCTCACTTGTGTAGTGCTCTAGTCCAATGATCTTTAATTAATTTTTCACACAGCCTCCAATAATTTGGATTATTGATCACATTCATTATTTCCTTGCACCAAAATTAAAATCACATTTTCTCATAGCCAGGTTTCTTACAGCGGCCCACAAAATATGTAATGATAAGTATGATGACTAAGCCGGCCAACACACAACCCACAGCAGTTGGTACAACTGTGTCCACTGGTTCGGCAGGAGTTCCATTGCTACTTGAAGAACAAACATCAGCTGAGAAGCAAAAAGCAAGCAATCCCTCAGTCTATGTCATTTGTAATTAAATTCTTCAACAATTCAAAAGAAATAGATCCATCACAGACACTATTCATGCCACATTAAAGAACAGCTGCAATGCAGAATATGCATTCTGCAATTAATCACTCTGTAATTTTGAGATGTTGCAACATTGAGTCATTGAAAAAGTTCCCAAATGGCCTGTGAAACAACGTGCAGGGATGGTGAAGTGGTGAGAGCATTCCCCTCCCACCAATAGGGCCCAGGTTTGATTCTAGTCTGGTGCCAAATGTCGGTAGAGTTGGTCCTTGCCTTGCTCTGAGGGTTTTTCTCTGTGTTCTGTAATGTTTCCCCCCTTCTAGAAAACCAAGTTCCAAGTTCCAATTTGAACTGGACAGAGGACCCACATGGAAAGCCAGTGAGGGCTCCTCTGGCTTCCTCTCTAAATAATGTCCTAAATTTTATTTAATAGTTTCCTTCCAAGCAACACTTATGCCTTTTTACCTTTACCAAAGCTGTCACCAAATGGCTGCACCTTTATTTTCTTCATGGTCACTGTTACTGGCTCCTTGCTCTTTAATGCTATGTCCAGGCTCTTACTGCACTGAAAGCTTTTCTCTTTGTTTGCTGTTATCACTAGCTTGCTGGAGTCATTCTGCACAGCACTTACATTGGTCTCTTTCAATGGGAGAAATGGCATGACAAGGAAATCAACACAAAAAAAAATCAACAGTTACCTCAAAATATTAAATTATAAAATATCAAGCTGATTGTGTGTAAATGTTTCGCTAGCAAAGCAAATGCGTAACATGCTGATGTGGTTATGGCATGCATGAGAGGAAATCCAAAGTGTTGTGAGCAACGGTTCCTGCCTTATCTCTCACTGAGCAGAAAGAGAAGGAAATCTCCATCCTGCAGGGTACAAGGCTGTGCTTTGGACATAAAATAAGGTTCATGTGGAAAATGTCCCCTTTTTTGTGAAACATAAAATGTCTATTTTCTTTGCTGTGACTAGAGAAAGGACCTTCTGCATTGATCCACTGGAGTTTTCACCACCACAATCCTTTGGAAACGTAAACCCAACTACTGGTTGTTTTGAAATGCAAAATTCCTATAATCGATAACAACGCTATTGGAAAAAAAAGCTTACCAAAAAAAGACTTGATTTGAAGTTCTCGCACCATAAGGGAAAGGGAGAACAAAGCTGTTACATCAGGCCCCAGTTGTTCGAAGGCTGGATAAGGCTATCCACTGGACGAATCGATAAGTGTTGACAAAACAAACTACATTATCCACTGGATAGTGATTTATCCAGTGGATGGCACTATACAGCCTTTGAACAACGGAGGCCAGGTAGCTTGTAACATCACTGACCTGTTCTGTTATCAACTGTAGTTACTGCAGTGAAGGCAAGGCTGGTTGCTTTCCATTTTTCTTCCACATTTGTAAATGCCATGGAGAGAGTCAGGCTGGTCCCAAGATCTTCCCAAAAAAGAGTAACTGATGATGTTTCCTTACTGCAGCTTCCATCTGAATAAGCATTCAGTGGAAGAACATACTGAAGGACCTAAAAGAATCAGAAGATTGTGATGAGGGGATGTCAATCAATGTCAGTCAGACAACCACTTTATTTCTCTTTGATTAACATTAAAGGAGCTTAGTCACAGTATTTTGAGTTATTTTGGCCACCTAGACAAAATTACCTCTAAATTGCAGGAAGCCTGGAAACAATAGTTTACTAAGATAGAGAAAAACCAGAGAGATACATAATCATAACAATAAATCAAAAAGCAACAAGAATGGAGATTCCCATGGATTACCAATGACAAACTTGAAAAATTTAAGCTAAACTTTTCAATATGTGCAAACTGTGACGTAGCTCCTTAAACTGTCCAGAGCTCTCCCTAAGTGGGATGATAGTTGGTTACTCCAAACATTATCCTTCCATGAGGTTAACCAAACTGCCTACCATTGGGTGTAACAAATTATTATTTATTAGTGTAATACTCAATTTTAATCCTATTTTGTAAAATGTGGTCTTGGCCAAAAAGAATAACATGCAGGCTAAGGTGGGGAATTATGCCACTACATGTAGTTATTAACCACCAAACTTACTGTGTTATTCACTTGCACACTAACAGAACAAGACAAATCCAACAAGATACATATTTTTCCATCTTTATTAGATACATTAAAATGGCCATATCCCATTACTGGAGAAAGGGGACTTGATGCACTGTCATCACCAGCAATCAGTTTAACCACGACCAGACCTAGAATGCAGAAAAAAAAACAACAACAACAACAACATCTGAGACTACTATCAAAACCACTAGAGTACAGTAGTACAACTTCTGTTGTAAGTTTGAAATTGTTAAAAAGTTTGTGCCATGTACTAGTGTCTCGTCAGCAATACTGTGATTTTCGACAGCCTCTACCATTTGCCAAGTAAACATAATTTTTCTAGAAATATTTGTGTAGTGAACAGAGTGAGATACCTCATGAGATGTACTCAGCCTTAAAAAAGAAGGCACCTTCAATTTTAAAGGGTTCCATGCTGTTTTGCACTTAAAGTAAAAAATTCTGGAAATTTCAATCCACAGGAATAAGAGGCTTGGTTTGCCTTCTTAAAAGGTAGTCCAGAGAGGTACCATTTTCTATGAGAATTTTCCAGTGCAGCAAACTGATTTCCAAGCCTCTTTGAATATTACTTATGAATCAGAATTTTTGCAATTTTGACTACAGTCAAACCTCCACTGATGGCCATCCTTCTATACCCTGGTCCCAGAGGTTTTTCTTGATTTTTCTCTGCATGAGAGAGCTGCGAGAGAGCCGCGAAGCAATGAAAACACGAGTCGTGAAGCGGCGAGAGAGAAAAACCTCTAGCTACTTTGGACTTGAATCTCACTTTCATGCAGACGCCAGGGTCAGGATCTGACCCTCGGGCTTGGATTGGTTGATATTTTTACAAACACGCAAATCAATATGATTGGTTCGTTTGATTTGTAATACTGCGGGGATGGTGGGGATATCTGTCACTGCACTACTTGAGGTAAATTTTGCCTCTCTACCAGGGAAGGAATTTGTTTGCATAATACTTCAGTTCTCAGTTTATACACGTTCAAGATTCGCCTATGTTCGACATGGATTATGTTTCTGACAGTGTCTTCGAAGAAATTTTGACTTCGGTACTTAAACAGCATTTTCCAGAGGTTGAAAGTCTCACCGAACATCAAAAGAAAAGCCTTACTTGCAGTCATAAATCGCAAGGATGTGTTGTTCGCCATACTGCCAACCAGACATGGAAAATCAATTATATTTCAGTTGCTCTCTGATGTCTGCAAATACCTGTGCCTGTCAGGTTATTCATACCCTCATCATGGCACAATTTTGGTTGTGTGTCCTCTAAGTCTCTCGTGGACTCTCATATCCGCGAACTGCGAAACCGTGGCATTTCAGCGGCCAGTTTGAGCAGCGAAGACAAGAAGCTTATGTCTTTCTATTCGGAAGTTCCAAGTCCTTCTTACAAAACGAGTAAGTGGAGAAACATGCTCTGTAGTAATGTTTAACAAGACAGAACCTTCGCGATCGTTGCGGATGAAAACATTAATTCTTGCAAACACGCGCATTGACCCCGGCCAAGTAGGTCAAGTGATACCACTCTCCACCACCCGAGCGGAAACCATTAGCAGCTGATAAGCACGTGATTGCTAAGTTGCCATCGGTCCCTTTTGTAATTATCAATTTGATGCGTTTGACAGCTGGCGTCTGCATGAAAGTGAGATTCAAGTCCAAGGTAACCAGGGGTTTTTCTTTCTCGCCACTTCGCAACTCATGTTTGCCGCTTTGCGAAAAGAAGAAATATCAAGAAAAACCTCTGGGACCAGAGTAATCCTTCTACAATGGCCACTTTCTTGGTCCCAATGGACAGTCCATACATTTAAAATCTAACTTATTTTAACCTCTCTATAATGGCCACCTCTCCACAATGGCAATGGACGCTAAAACTCGTCCCAACCAGCTGAAACAATCTTTTGACACCGGCCATTAATCCACAATTGATAAACGGTGTATACAAAACCCCATTTTTAGTGTAAGAGGTCACCTAACTTGATTTGTACCATGTGTCGCTGATTTCTGTTTCTGTTTAGTTTCTGTTTTATTGATACATTTTGATTTATATATGCTAAAATAAGCATTTTTGACTGAAAAAATATTGCACCCCCCAAAACAACAAGAGTCATCAGTGGCAAATCTAGGGAAAGCCAGCCCCCCCCCTCCCCCCCCCCCCCCCCCCGCTTAATTTGGGCAAAAAACAAAAAAACGCAGAAGGAAGAAAAGCTGGCGGAGCAAGCAAAATAAAAAAAAGCCCCTCGCCCTCTTAGCTCAAGGTCTGGATCCGCCACTGGTCATCATACACTCCTACCTCCCCATAACGTGCATCCTCTGTTCCCAAGGCAAGATGGCCGTTGTGGAGAGGTTCCATTGTAAAAGGGAAAAACACCCCGCGTGACTCAAACCAAAGTCCATCCGTAAGAGAAAAGTTGCAAACAGATGAGGTCGCAAAGACGAATCTAGTTTTATCTCTCGCTCTCTTGGAGTAGATCGCTTACCACCAAGAGACCCTGCATGCTTACAAGCTGAAACGAAATTTTGCGCGTTACAACAGGCCGGCAAATTGTTATTTACCAGCGAAAAGCGTGACATTCTAAAAGAACGTTTTTCGGCAACAAAATATCCCAGTATCCTTCGTAATTTTGCAAAATAAAGCGCAAGAAACTCGTACTCACCGACAATAACATAACCATACAACCGTAAACAAGAGATGGTCTTCGCAGCCATGATTCAGAAGTCTCAAACAACAGCGTTTCGATCTATCAGCTACTATTGAACAGTCTTTTGGTTAGACAACTGGAACTGCAAGATCTACCTGATATCTGTTGTACTTTAAAGCGGTATTTTCTAATGCGATCACAATATTTCTAAAAGAGCATTCAACACGCTTCTGCGAACAAAACATCAATCAACTCGTCCCAGACAGAGATGAACATGTGACAACAGACTTCTCAAACTCGGTTGGGTAGGGTAGGGGTGGAGTGCTGTGACGAAGCTTGGGTTGGGCCTGACAGGAGGTTATTTACTTACTTTTCAGAAATAAGATTCTGAAACATCATATAGCAGCTCTCAGCTAATGTCATGGTCTATATATTTACTCATTTTGTATAAAAAATACATAAAATGGAGAAAGATTTGGCAATAAAAAATACAAAATTTATTGACAACTTGACTAAGTTTTTAATGGACACAAAGGCCATTAATATCACTGTAGAAGGTGTGGTGTGACCCATGCTGATACTTAACACACTGGATTCCAGGTCTAATAGCATGGTATATTCAAGTGCTTGCTTGGGGCATTCTGTTTATATGTCAGTTGGGCAAGAAACTTTTTCTCTCTCAGAGGTAACAGTAGTTTCAGTTCCAGTGAACTCTTACAGCCAGGTGAAATGTTTTAAAACCTGTCCTGACCAGCATTCCTCTTGCAGGGAGAAGCTTTCATTCTTTTACTGTAACCCACTGGGAGGGCCATAGCTAGTAACAGACAAACCAAGGCACTTGCTTCAGTCATTGTTTTTTGTTTTGTTGTTTACAGTCATCATAAACACCCAAAATACCTAGGAAGAGAATTAAGCCATGGACATTGTCTCAGTCATAATTTTTTCTGGTTTCAGCCCTGGTCACATCATCTGCTTAGTTACACAGAGGCCATCTAATGATTGATAGATGGCACCAGGAATAAAATTACTGTTTCATTTGACTTTAAATCAAAATTTCCAGATGTTCTGGCTGAATGGTTGCTTATCTTGGTTTCTAACTGTGTAATTCTTAAATAATTTGCCACTTTATGAAGCTGGAATGAACTCCCAAGGTATGGAAGACATAAATACTGTTGGACTTAATATTTTACTTATATAGCTTTGTTGATTCATGTTTTTGGATTTGATCACAACACAAACCTGTCTTAAAAAATTATCACAACCATTTATTTACTTTTTCAAAACGGTTCAACATAGAGCAAAAAAACAGCATAACAGTTTTACAAATACAGGAGTCAACTTGCCTCTAATTTTATGCTATGTATGCATTCACACATCCTTGGAGACCTGGGGGCAGGTAGTGGTGGTGGGGAACAGTCTAAACAGGTGAAAAAAAAATTTGGGCGAGGAAAAGTCAAGAACGAGAAACTTCACCTTGTTCTTGACTTTTCTTCGTCCGGCTTTTTTCTCGCACTGTTTAGACTTTTCCCCACCCCACTAACTGCCCCTGGGTCTCCGAGGATGGTATTCACATAACGTCTTTATTTACATCATGTTTGACTGTATGCTTTCAAGTCTCATTGAAAATTATTTACAAAGTTATAGTAAATTATTCTAATTCTTCACTGAAGGTCATCATCATCAAAGAGGTCATCAAAATCTAGAAAGCAAACAAAACAAGTTTACAAGCGTTATTTGATCCTTGTGATATTCATTGTTGTAACAATTTTGTAATCTATAGGACAAACAAGTATATATGTCAATAATTTGTGTAAGTAATCACATGACTTCAAGTGCAATTCTGAAAAAAACATTCCATGAGCCCGTAGGGCGAGTGCAATTTGTAGTCTTTGAAAAATTTATGAATATTACTATTTATTTAATCCAAATTGCATGAGAAAATTTATTTGATTACTTGTTTAAATCAATACACATGCAATTTAATTTCAACCTTTTGTGCTTAATTTCATTTTTCTGCACTGTTTGGGACAAAATGACATTCTCTCAGCCAATCAGCAGGCTGAAATCTTTGCATGTAAGCTTATATTGTTGACTAGGAAAACACGGCAAAGGTTTTAGCTATAAATTATTAAGCTAAAAAGTACAAGGTATAAGCTTATATGTACTGTTAAAGAAGTCTCCATGGACTGCTCTCTCATTTGCTGCTAGCTCAATGAGCATTCCACCACCTGATGCAGCCTAACAATGAAAAGTAAGGGAACAAAACCGGAAAACTTGAATGAACAAATGTACACAGCGGAAGAGGTTGTTCGCATGCATGGAATGGTGGATATAATTCAGATAAATCAAATCGTTACCTCATCCATTTCCATCCACCCAGCATCTCCATCGGGAAACATTTCATCTTGGGCCACACCTGCAGGCTTCATTTGGCTAAAATACAGCGTAGAATACACAGGAAATCTGAGAAATTTAGAGGAACTTAGTCACTTTGCTAAACGAACTCTACCTACCACGCTGCAACAGTTAAATGACCGATTATTATGAATCACCTATTTCTTCAAAAAGTTACCGCTGACATATTTCTGAACCCGCGAAACATACAAAATTATGCTGGTCGGGGAGTCGGCCGGAGAGTGAGTCTAAAATCACAAGTTTATCTCATTATTATTGAAAAATAAGCTTCAGAAATGACCATTTATAATCTGTATGTATTTGATCGGAATGGCACATGTCTTTATTATGAGTCTTGGAATAGACGTAAAGAGTCAAATATGTCAAAGGACGAGGTAAGCTGAGACGTGACTGACATTTTATTGGTTATTCACAAAATCATTCATGTACAGTAGTGCCGTTTTAACTAACCTTCAACTGCACCTTATGGGAGGGGGATACTGGCTCATATAAGCTGTAAAGGTATGTTGGGTGCTAAATCGAGTTTTCGGGCACAAACGGCGCTGTTAAATTTAAAATACAGTCTTCCTATTTTCTAGGAATTTAAGCTGATGTATGGAATGCTGTACTCAATCAAGTCATTTGTGGCTCGGATGTCTCCCTCGGAATCGTATCCTCACAAACTGTCGGAGTATTCTTGAAATATCTTTCTTATCATGGCAGTGAAATACGTAATCAATTAAGAAATGACTGATGTATCCTGTAGCATCTAAGATACTGTGTGATACGTGTACATGCTGGGAAGTTTGGAGAGCACAAAAGAAACGTAAAAACAGTTGCTTGAGGCACAACTGAGACCAACTCAAGTTTCTTAAGTGGTCTCTACACTTCACAGTGCTTCGTGTCTTGATGTAGCACAGCTGAAATCATGCCGGTGAATCAACATTGGTTTATGACATAATTTGCCAGTGGGACATGTACAAAGATGATCATTTACTTGCACATGAAAAAAATTCTCTGGTGAAGCAAAGTTTACTTTGCTCTTGTCGTGAGCATGCATCATTGTGCAGTTCCAGAAATATCCATACTCCTCCACTGGAGGGATCATTGGAATTTCCTGGGGGTGGGGGATTCTGTAACACTGAAAAATTTAAAGGAATGTATGAAAAGTTTTAGAGGGCTGGGTTGGGGGAGGGTCTTAGACAAAATCCCTTCTGTGCTAGGGAGGTACGGATATTTTCTGGAAGTACACATTGGATTATGATACATGCTTATGTATACAGAGTTTGATAGCAGTCATACTGATATACTGTATTTTGATAGTAAGGCTTTGCTAGTTACCATCTGTGATTGTTGGTGGTTCACTGGTTCTGCCTGAATGGGGGCAATGAAAGAACTGATTCTCACCCTTCGTCTATTTGAAAAGTTCACTTGAGAAATCCTTAACTCAAAGACAGAAAAGATGGATTCTTAAATTACCGAACAAGCAAGTACAAGCTCCATTTCTATGAAACACCAACAGGGCTCAAGTTCATCATGAACACAGATTTGAGTGTTGGAACCACAAGAGATGTTCTCTTCAATATATACAGCAAGGTATTTGACGGAAATTTATCTGTTTCTCATCGCCTTCATGCTTAACAATGTATTGATGTTGTAAGGTGAAATTAGATGATGATCAGAACTTTACAATACGTAGTGGGAGCAGGGATGGCACTGTGGCGAGAGCACTGGCCTTATACCAATGTGGCATGGGTTCGATTCCGGCCCGGTGCTATATGTGGATTGACTTTGTTGTTCTTGCCTTTGCTCTGAGGGTTTTTCTCCTGGTTCTCCAGTTCTCCTCCCTCCACAAAAATCAACACTTCAAATTCAAGCTCACCCAGGGTAGTGGACCCCCAGGAAAACCAGCTAAGGCTGATGCGGCTTCCTCTCTAAATATCGTTGTTTAGTCTTGTGTTGCAGCTGGGTGCAACACGATCAAGTTAGCAACTGGAAATGATGCAAATTAGAGAAGAAATTTACATCATGTTGCAAATGATCACGTTGCACTCAGCTGTAAACAACCATATACATGCCTGCACAAAGTTACATACATTAATGATATCATCAGTAATGATGTTTTGCTTCCTTTTCAGATTTATGTTGAGTATGTGGTAAAAAATCCTCTTTGCCGACTTGATGAACCCATCCAGAGCGAGTTATTTGCTTCCAAGTTGGACACATACATTAGAAGTTTGAACATCTTTAACTGAACTAGATTAAACTTAGCCAAATCTCCTACAAACAGTTTTCCTAGGTTTCCCCGTACCGTGACTGTTGAACAAGAAGTGTAACATACACAAGAAAAATGGCTGTGTGAAAATTTGACTGAACTCCAGTTTTCACTTCTCACATGGCAAGCCAGAGAGAAATAAGGGGCTGGCCAATGAAAGACAATGTTTGTAAATTAATTCGAGTCATATTAACACTGGAGGAAGGTGGTGTTCTGGGGAAAGTTCATTTCTTATAAAAGAGATGCTCTAAAGGGGATGTTAATTTTGTCAAGTTATGGACCTTTTTACTAATGCCATGCTTTTTAATTTTTTCTTCATTCAAACAAAAAAATAGGCATCACCACTTGATTGATCATGTCAAATTTAGTACATATTATGTGAAGTTTGATAAGAATCCATTGCAAACTCATGAATATATGGGACCCCAAACTTGACAATAGTTACAAAGGAATGTATGCCAGCAGGCAATGCTTGCCCTCTGGCATACATTTCTTTGTAAAAATTGGCAAGTTTGGGGTCCCATATATTCATGGGCTTGCAACTGATTGTCATGAAACTTTGCATGTCTACTAAATTCAGCTTGATTGATTGATCTAGACTATGAAGGTGGTTTTTGCTTGTAGAAAAATACCAAAGATTACTGATATAGTGTAACATAGGCAAAAAGGTCCATTATGTTAGATTTTCGTATTTCAACATAAGTCAGTCAACTCAAAAGATTTATTCTCCTTTGTAAACACCCAATTTCTGTTTGTGTCAGCAAAGAGAATCTACTCTTAAATGTAACATGAGAGAAAATAACAAACAACTGTTTCAATCAGATTAGACTTCTCTCAGATCATAATTTATTAGAAAATAAAGCTATGATATTTTGCTTTCCTTTGCTCTGTGAAATATATTGACAAGTACAAAAATAAATGATAACAAATTATAGAAGCTATCTCCAAGCATTAATCTTGGTTTGTTTCCCAGCAGGAGCAGGCTTTGCTTTGGTTTCTTTACTTTGCTGTGTAGTTTTTGCTGGCAGTTTAGTTCCATCTTGTACCCCATGGTATCTGAGGGGAGGCCCTACATGACTTGATGCTTGTTTCACTGGCTGTTTGTGAGCTTTTGTCTGGCCTGGTTGCTCAGTAGACTTGGTAGTCTGGCCACCTGGTGGGACTATAGGGTGACCACTTACAGAAGGGCCCTGGGTTTGACCACCTTGGACCTGTAGAAAGAGAATAACAAGTCCCAAAATATCTTACTGTTTCAATGAACTGGCAACTGTATAGGATCAAGCTGTTTAGTTCTGGTACAAAGAGCTATACCCGGTCTTATTAGTCAAAGAAATCAGTGACTTGTGTGTTCTCACCTGTCTCTTGTGAAAGTTAGTGTCCAGACTTCTTCTTGCCTTGTTAGCTCCCATTCGTTGTTGTCTGTGAGAAGCCTGGGGAGGAGAGTCCCTCACATTAGGCCCAGGCCCAGACTGCTCGTGTGTACTGTGGCTCTTTGTGCTGACTGGGTTTGGTCCTGATGAAGAAATGTTACCTAAAGGGCTGATAAAAGAGAAAAGCCATCAAACATCACATGAAATCAATGTAAATGCAAGTTTGCATGAAAAAGCAGCTCTTTCAAAAATACTCACTTGTTTTGAACACCTCTGAGATAAGCAAAGAGTTGCTCTGCTGTCAGTTGTGGCTGACCTGGCCCTGAGAACAGACCCAGCATTCTGGACAACTGACCGACCTGTTGAGGAGTTAGAGCCCCTGGGGGTGGAGGTTGATCATCACTGTCTCTTTCTCTCCGGGGTGGAGTGTGTGGTGCAACTTGAGCTAATCTTGCATGCGGCAATTGAGATGGCATCTGTTAAAAGCAAAAATGCAGACAGAACTAGTTTTCAATGAAACAATGTTATTTCAGATGTGGTGGACATAGCAGTGATTGCTGAAAACAGTAGAACCATCTACTAGGCTTTATAAATGGATGACTTTTTTTTAAATATTCATGCCCACAATCATGTGATTATGTGACGACTTTAATATTCTCAAACTGGCCCGGTTTGCTTTTGAAATATGTCATTGTTTTGCACATTGCAAAATGAAAAAGCATAAACACAAGAATTATTTATCTTGTGGAGTGTTGTCGCCTTGCAAGAGGAAACCAATCTAATGTGACATGAATGAACCACAAGCCTGAGGTAACCTGTGGTGTATTCTACAATCTGATTGGCAGTGGAGAATCAACATGTCAAAGTTAAATCAAGAGTGCTCAATCCACATGTCCTTTTGATTCCCACAGTGAAATGTCCTAAATGACACTTGGAAATTCTCAAGTTTTTAACATTTTTAAAATTGAAACCCCCAGGCTGTTCTCAAGGTTTCATTTCTGTACTACTGCAAGACAAAACAGTGCTGAGTTATTGTTGGCACATGCAAGCATAGATTTTGTCCAAGATTTCACTCCTATGATGACTTTTATTGACTGTTCTCTGTGAGTTGATCCGCAAATATTTAAATGTTTTGAATATAAACCAGAGAAGTGAAGATCTGCAGAGATATCTGAGAATTAAGGTAACCACACTCAAAATAATTTCAGTTATATCATCTTTTTAATTACAATAATTGTAATTTAACTATTACCTGACTTGTAAAACCATCTCTCCTGGCTTGTACTGGCATGCTGAATGAACCTGGTGTGACTGTGGTCTTTGTGAAGGCTGGTTGTGTTGGTTGTCCCTTATGTTTACCATCCTGTGCAATGAATATAGCATGAGGAGACCCTGTTGCCTGTAATGATTTTTCTGCTCTACCATATTTAAGTGGAGAAGCTATTATGTCTGCTCATCAAGGTGAATGCTGACTTCGCAAATCAAATATTTTGATTTGTTTGTTTGAACGAGATATAAATGGTTTAAGTGCCTTGAAGTTTGTAACTACTAACAATGATTAAATTCTTTTACAGCAATTTTCCAGCAAAATCTTTCTGTTTGAAGAACGTTTCAGTGACCATCTTTATCATCCCTGATAACTAAATAAATAAAATTACTCAATTCTGATTGGCTAAAAAGGAGTGCAGTTTTCATGTAACACCAGTGCAAATGTGAAACACGAGTGAAGATGGCTGAATATCACCCAAAGTTCTCCAAAGACTTTCAAACATTTTTGGAAGTTTTGTGAATATTCTCAGAAATGTTCAAAGTTATTGGAATACCAATCACACTGCAGCCTGCCTAGGAAAGAACATGTAGATGACCATAAATAGTACATGTTTTCAAGTGTATTATTAACAAGTAATCACATGATTATTCTCATCCAATTTTGAATAAACAAGCAATTGTAAATGTTTCAAAGACTACAAACTGCATGAGCTCATAGGGCTTACAATGCAATTTCATTAGCCCTGAAATCATGTGATTACCAAAACAAAAATCAACAGTAGGAATTAAATGTAACTGCGCCATTTATTTCATCTTCACCATTTCTCTGCAGAATTACTTGAGGGCCATATATATTTTCAAAAATATATCATTATAGTAATGACTCTACCTGACAGGAGTGACTGCTTGAACCTGTGGGAGGATAGATTGGGGTGGTCACATGTCTTGGTTCAGACTGATGATCTGATTGAATGGGAGATATGACTCCTGACGATGAAGATCCATCTAAGGTTTACATGAATGACAAAATAATGATAATAATGATGATAATAATAATAATAATAATAATAATAATAATAATAATAATAATAATAATGATAATAATAATAATAATAATAATAATAACTTAGTAGTGGTCATTATCACCAGCAGTCTACCAGGCAGGTTTTGTAAATATACATCTACTTCCATCTCATGGAGACTGGTAAATTTGTGACATGGTGGTACAAGCTACCTTTGAGGGTGTTCGATTACTTTTAACAGCCCCTTGCAAAATTGCAAAAACATAACAGGACTGGAGATGATATCAAAATTCATTTGATAAATAGACAAAGAGAATTTGATCATATATATAATGAAATGTTGCCAAATGATGAGCCATCCCACCAGGTTTGAAAGTTTTGAAAGAATTGGAAAGACAGACTTGTACAAACTGCAAAAGTTTACAGCCCATCTATACTAAGTTATAGTAAAGGATTGCACATACCTCGCACTTCAGCAGTTGAAGGAATCAACATCAGGCCATTTGGGAGGTGGTCTTTTTCTTGCTGCAACAAGACACAAAAAACCTGCTTTTCAAAACGTGGGAGACTAAAAATGAATGAGTTAACAATGTAATGTCAACAGTACAATGTCATAACATTCTAGGTATCTTTCTAAGTGACAAAGTTAGCATGTGTAGTGGTCAAAACAGTAAGAGTACAAAGATAGGAGGCAGCTTAGTTCTTTGGAGGGGGAGAGGGACGAAAGACGGTTGATTTAGCACTATCAGAACCAACTTCCCAACAACTATGATAAAGCCTGCAATAGTAAGACTTCAATAGATAATAACAATTCTCTTCGCATGGTCTGAAATTAAAGCAACAAAGCTTTCCACCATATCTCACAGTCTTCCTCAGCAAAGTTAGCTCCACATTGTCACATGGCTTCAGGTATATTTAGTCGCATGACAACAAGTGGTTGAAAATGATTGGTGAATTATAGCCCCCATCTCTATTTAAAGTTGGACACTAGTCTCAGATTATTATATAATTATACATAATTATAATCTTGACTTAATACCTTTGTTTAAATTACCTCATAATGTTGATCTCCCGGTGATCTTTGCAGGAGCTGAAGAAAGTCAACAAAATAAATACAATTAAGTGAGAAAAACAGGTTGGAAAAGCAGACTCTTGTTTATTATCTTAATTGAAGAATTTACCATTTTCACATAGTGATTCAACTCTGCTTGACGTGACTCCTGCTCCTGAAGTTTTTCTGAAATAGTATCCTCTGTCACAGCAGCTATAGGTGAAATGTGCCTGTTAATCAAAAAAGTACATAGACCTTGAAAGTAAATTTCATGCAAAAAATACATTCATGAAAAAAGGTCAAGTCTGCATACAAGCCAAGTGGCCCAGCAGGCCGGAGCTTATTCTGGTTTCTGTAGCATGAAGCAACTAGGTAGATAGACAGAAACTTTATTAAGAATGTCATCAACCACCTAGCTGGGGAAAAACTCCCCTACTAATACGGGGACATAACAAAAACGAGTTAAATTAGAAGTAAATACTTAAAAAAAGAAAAAAAACCTATAGCTATTAACAAAAGTAAAATTTAAATCCAAGTTAAAATATGTTATGAGACAATGTACAGTGGATTTTATAATACAATAATACATACTTCAAAAAAATTCTTTAGGAGGAGCAGAGTGGACAGCCTCTGCAGCCATCATCTAATAATGCTTCAAGATTGTTGAGATTTCTGATGTTCGTCTTAAAAGTGGTGAGAGATGTGGGGTACTTACCATTTACATGGGAAAACCGGAAATTCCAGTTAGAAAATCAAATGGTTTGCACCATTCCGTTTGGTAAGCTTCAGAAAATATGGGCTGTGATTCGAGATGATGCTATTTTTCTGCTCTTTTAAGTCTCTCTAGCTGATGTGAATATACTTTATAGCGATTCCCTCTCCCACAACGTCGCATTTAATTGTTTAATATTTATGCCTGAAATTTTGCAACCGGATGGTTTTTGTAAATGGTAAGCACCCGTGGCCTCTCTTATGCTCTTTGGTAATTTTGACCACAATTTGGGTCCTAGATATCTGATCGAGTGCTTACCATATTTCACCGAGTTAAACCTTGGCATTGTAAAGTCAGATTGTCTTAAGTTATACGTACTAGAGTTATTGCTGAAAAGATCACAGAGATAATAGGGGCATAACTTATGTTTAACTTTATACATCAAAGTAGAGAGGTCTTGAAGTCGTCTATTAAGTAATGTGGGCAGACCGGCCCTCGCGAGCAGTTGATTATAGTTTGAGCTGTTGTCCTTAAAAACTGCTCTGAGGCCTCTTTCTTGTAATCTCTCCACTTTTCTAGTATCGCTAGCTTTACAAAAGTGCCATACTAAGTGACAGTAGGTAACGTAGGGTAAAATGGCGCATTTGAACAATGTTAGTTTTGACTGCATAGGAATTAGGTTTCTTAATCTCATTCCCCCTGGATGGAATGCTAGTCCATCCCCGCAGGGTTACCCCCAGCATTAACTTCCCTGGTACCCATTTGCGCACCCTGGTGGAGAGATATATCTGAGAGTAAAGTGTCTTTCCCAAGAACACAACACAGTGTCCTCAGCCAGGGCTCGAACCCATACCGCTTGAAGCAGAGTCAAGCACCCTAATCATAAGGCCACCGCATCTCCACTTAATCAAAAAAGGTATAGTTTTAAAAATTTTGGTGCAAAATGGAATTTCTGAATTTCTGAATGTCAAAATTCACCATCTTTATTAACTTATCACTGCTCACGATGAATTCAATAGCGTTGATCCTAGCAGTATGCAGGACACCTATCATATATGAACTCAGTTAAATGACCTTGCTCTCCATGAGTTCTCGTAGCTCAGTGGATAGAGCACCCGCCCAGTGTTCAGGAGGTCATGGGTTCGATTCCTGTCGGGAACTCAGAATTTTTTCTTTGTCCCATGCTCATGTCATGTTGATTAATTCACCTTCACATTTCATTAGCGAGCTTAAAAAAATTCACCACCTTTATTAACTTATCAAAATGGAATTTCTGTTTATAACCTCCTGAGCTTCCCATACTCATTGAAGGCTTTCAACCTGAAAAAGAAGTTGGTGTTTTGATGGTACCAGTGATAGTACTTAGCTCACCTCGGTTGATGCGTGTCATGAGGATAGACTGACAACAGTGTGTTATCTGTCCCTAATTCTTGTTCTAGCAGAGTTCTTTCCTTATCATCGGTATCATCGCCGTTGACTACAGACTGGAATGAGAATAAATTGTAAATGATTAATTTTGATTCAGTAAGGCCTAGTTAACAAGCGTCAACCTTTTCATGAGTAGAACCTTAATTGAAGAAAAGGAAAAAGATTGACTTTTAAATTAATTATTTGAGTTCAACATATTTTAATTGAATTAAGATGAAAAGCAGTTCGATGTGGATAGTCAGGAAGAAACAGAGCCTCTGGTTTAAATGTTGAACATGGCTTGGGCCAAGACTAAGCTAATAAATGAATAAACTGCAAATACACAAACCCATCTTGATGTAACAACACCTGAATGTTTGATGCTAAAATTTTCTGAAAAGACAGTATTAAAGCTTGTCAGAATTACCTGGTGTGCCACAGCTGATGAATGGGCAATGTTGGCCCTCATAAACTGATCAAATTGATCCACTTAATGCTTTTTTCCTTGACTTGTGCAAATAAGTTAATATTTACTAGAAGTCCTGACTCCCTGTTGGGGTTAGGACTGGAAAATTACCTGACCACTGATAATACTTTTGTCATTGTCCAGAACAGCACGAAGAGGGAAAAACTCAAGACCACCAGCAGACTGGTCATGCAATAACACCTCGTGTCTTTCAGAATCACCATTCATGCTGAGATAACTAGTTGAGTACATTCCACTGTCGGTGTGTGAGCTATCGTGGGTTACATTGTACACTGGTCTAGAAGATGAGTGGAGACTTGACAGTGGTTTTTCTGATATTTTCAGTTGTTGTTGTAGCTGTGAGGATGGGAACAGAGCTGCTGTGATTGGCACTTTATCAGGCTGGTGTTCTGTACTTTTTCCCCACTTGAAGGACGATGAGTCTTTAGTGTTCTTCATGAAAGAACCATGATCTTGGCTAAACTGAAAGGAGGATGTCTGAAAAAAATCACAAGGAAAGTCTGGGTGCTGAGATAGGTAAGCTTAGCATGCTGCAGTGTGTTTGAGGATTCATACCTACAAACAATTTTGACAGACTACTGATTGTGGCAATGAGCTAACTAATTAAACAAATATCCTTTAGCTATTAACCACAAAATGACCAGTTCATGAAGTTTTCTGGTTTTTGGTGAAGTATTGCTATTTACAATCAAAAAGTACACAGTCTTACATTGCAGTATTTTCACATAGCATTGTACTTATAATAGTCATCATTTCCACTTAGTATTGTACTCATTAAGAAAACTTTTATCAAAACCTGAGCAAAGAAAAAAAGAAAAACCCTCTATCAAACAACAAAAATGAAAAACGTCAAAACTGTAACAAAGTTTGACCAGTAGGATGTACTTCACAGTATTTTAATAGCGACCACTTTAAATGATGATACCCTGTAGGGTTATCAATAAGGGCCATAACCAATAACACCTGTTATGGCTGAGTATGTTTGAATTGCCCTAAATTATACCCACATAGGAAATGGTGTTTGTCATTCATCAAAGATGGCATGACAAGATGTCAAGACCAGTAACATCTAGTCAGAGTTCTGCTTGGAGGATACCGGTTATTTCTTTAATGTCCTCTGTTTGCTGGGCTACATGTATGTTTATAATTAATATTATTAATAATTATTAATTGAAATACCTGTTGTGTTTCAGATAAGCCTGGGGAAAGCGTAGCAGCACTAGAGTTCAACAGCTTAATGGCTTCATCACAATGAGCCTGCATCATTTGCTGCAGGCGAACTGACAGAATCTGTCTACAAAATAACATACATTTAACGTACTGTAAGTGGATGATAACTATCAGTTGAGAATGATTTAATCTGCTCACAATTCAGCCATCAGTGTATGCAAACTCAAAGACAGGCCCAAAAGTATCCAGGATACCTTAATTGTTAACAACTGTTCGTAACTGCACAGACTAAGGATGACAGTGACATAACTGTTACTACCCATGGCAAAAATATCCTCTTGACTATCTTACATTTTTGCAATCAACACTGTGACAGTGTTCATTATTACCACATCATTACACCTCTAACACCCCAAAACAGCATCACAATTACCTTTCTTTTTCAAAGTACTGCCTTGTATTGGAAAGTGATGCCATCTTTTCTTGAAAACCACTTATTCTAGAGGAAATACCAGCCAAATGACAGGAATGTTTATATAGCGTCACACCAAAATATTAATGGAAGAACATGCACCCACTGTCTGAAAACATTGAACAGACATAAAATTTGCCAAATATTGACAAAAAATAATCAACTTTTTAGTTGACTGTTTCCATGAACATATGTGGTTTTTACACGTAACACTGACTGTGCATACATGTACCTCTCTTCATATTCATCACTTGTAGACTTCAGCTTAATGTCCTTTCGTTTCAGCTCCTGCAGAAAAACTGGGTGTTAGATGATCCTTTTTTCAGTTTCCGTGCATAATGGTTCAGCTCTAAGCTACTCAAAAACTACTGCCCTAGCAGGAACAATTAAAGGGATACTATCACAACAGTTTTACTGCATTTTTGATCAAAACCTTTGGTAATTTTGGAACACTAAGTTGATTGATGTAGGTGAATTGTCGAAGGAAGGGCAAATTGAAATTATTTTTCTGCAATTTTTCCAAGACATGACTGCAACAGAAATGAAAAAGTCTGGCAAAATTAGTTTACAGTCTTACCTGTGGATATGCATGACGAGAATTGATGTTGGCACACTTGTTCAATTTGATGTCGCAACAGCTAAGTTGTATGTACATGTTTGTAGACTTACCTCATTTAACCTAAAATCTACTTTTTAGCTTCAGTACACTTGAATCAGAATGTATAGAATTGTCTGGCAAAACTAGACCACTATCTTTAGGTTTCCATTAATGAAACTTTGTCTTCTAGAATCTGACTTTGAGTAGTGTACCTTTAAGAGACATATAAAATACACCTTTATCACAACCTACCTCATGAAATTTGGCAAGCTGCTGCTCAAGGTCTTCCTTGTGTTTCTTATTCATCTCCAGAAGCTATAAGTTAAAGAGATCAAGAACATCAGCGTTACAGGAAAATGTGATTTCTTGCTTTAACTCTTGAACCAAAAGCAAGCGGAGATCATGATTAAGTCAGACAACTAACAAGTTTTTAGCACATCAAACAAGCCCCACAGAAAATACATCTAAGTATGCTAATTCAAAGCTTGTTTTCTTTTTTAACTAATAGGAACCTTTAGATTGGACTACGAGTGCGAGATTGAGTACGAGAAAGTACTGTAACTTGCGAATTTCAAACCACTGACATTTTCAAGAGCCCTCCCTTTTCATGTTGGTTTTAGGTAGAGAGAGTAGCTCAATTGGGATGAGATATGTATGTGAAGTGATAGTGGAGCCTGCAAACTAGAATTGAAAAGTTGCTCTCGTACTTGATCTTACACTCGTACTCAAATCTGAAGTCCCCTAATACCTGTTTTCTGTGTGATTCTCTTAGGTCTGTTTCTGTTTGAGACATTTGCTCATGTATCTCCTCCAGCCGCTCAGTCATCTGTTTTAAGGTAAAAATGAAAAACACTTAAAATTTAAAAGTTTCAGTTATTACCATTTTCTTTCTCGCTAATAATTAAGAGGTGTTCTCCCTATTCAATTATTTTTTTATCAATGATTAATCCATTAGCCACTTAAGATAAATTGTAGCACAAATGGATCTCAAAACTGATGAGTAATTAACACAGGAACATTTTCCCAAATAACCTAACACTAGTTTAGACAGTTTCCCCAGATTGTATGGTTGTAACTATTATGAATTGCATTGCAACCTCTCTCTCCAGTTCAGCTTGTCTCTCTGTCTCCTCTTTTGTTCTGTTTGCTTCATGCTTAGCTTCCATCAAGCGGAGCTCCATCTTCAAGCTCTCCTAAAAAGTTTAGAATGCAACATTAAGATATAATTATGATTATCATAATTAATAAGTAAGTTCAAGTGTCTAGAGTCAGCTTTGACATAAAGAGCAGAAAAAAAGACTATAACTTTAGATGGTCTATTCATGTTATAACCTGTTTCATTTTTAAACCTCAGATAAAAACGGAAACCTCAGGCAAAAATCACTGTAAACAAAAATCGCCTGTAAACTATTTGACTTCAGACAAGATAAAAAGTCATTCATTACAAGCTCTTCCATTATTAATAACTATAAACTGCTCTCAGTAAATTACAGTTGAGTTAGAATGTAAAATGACTACCTTTTCTCTATTGCTCGTATCAAGTTCCATTTCAAGACGCTGAACTTCTTTTTGAACTGATGCAAGAACAGCTTGGCCATCCTAAATAATTAAAATGATTAAGTTATTAAAATACTTTATCATGGCAGTTGAAATAGTAATCAACTTTTTCAAAAACTGTATAAGTAAATGAACAAGTTTTCATAGGTCTGGGCTTTAAAATGCTCCAATTGAATTTTAAAGAAACAAGAATTTACCTTGGATGCCTGTATTTCTTTTTGTAGCTTTTCCTGATGGAATGAAATATTATGTGCCAACCTTTAGAATACACTTAAAAGCCCTTTTAAGCTAACTGCAGCATAATTATGAACTCTTATGCAGGTATCCAAGTATTCTTTGGACATTTGCAAACTGAATTCATGTGATTACAAATGCTGCATTCATCTCCCCCACTTCCTGTTGTGCACCCTTGATATATATTATAATCCATCCAACACCTTTACCACACAGTTATATCTTTCCAGCGGGGTTTTAAAAAAAACAAACGTTTGAAGTGGACAGCTTTTTAATGTGTGAGTAGGAAGCGGATTTTCTAATTTTTTTCTGAAGAATCAGACAAATAGCCAAGCAGCCAATAGCCTGTGAACACAGATAGATTTCAGCTTTTGTTTCTTTGGCGGCGTGAAACAAAAGCTGGAAGTCTCTCTGTGTTCACAGGCTACTTTTGACAACCTTGTTGTGGTCACATACACCTGTTTTTACACCCTCCTATCCACTCAAAAAAGAGATAAAAGAGGCTCTGCTCGCAGGGTGCAGCTTTTATGCCCACTGTATGTGCATTATCAATTGATTGATTAGATTGCGAAGTAGGATCTAATCCCTAGATAATAAACCCTTCACCCTTCAGGGTCTTAATGCTTCTATAATTTCAAAACTTTTCAAAATTGAATTATTGCTAGTTAAAAGCATTCACGACAAAAAATACTGTACTAGCCTGTAGTCACTCAAGATACAAAAAGGCATTCTTAGCTACCAGTATATTAAATAAACACACACTTTAATTATTAAAAATGTATTTACTTAACTATTCATTCTCAGAAATTAATCAATAAGTCAATTAATTGTTACATACATCACAAATATTTTATGATACCTTTTCTCTGGCCAAAGCTTCATTGTGTTCAGCTTCAAGACCATCAATTCTTGACTGGAGTTCTTCAGAAATCTTCTCTTGCTTAAATAAACAGAATAATAAACTTAAATAAACTTAAATAAACAGAATAAACTCCTCTTGCAAATAAACAGAATGAATGAATGCTTAAATAGATGTTAAAATGCATCACAGTAAGTGGCTTTGAGATTAATAAATTATTGTTATAGGTGATTTGCATGATGGCATCATTTGACTACCAAGTGCTACCAGGTTATCCTTCACTTTGGCTGTTTCTTATAAATGTTAATTGGGGCAATTGTTATTTAAACCCCACTGGGACTTCAAAATTTAAATAATAACAAAAAACAAATTAGAGAAATTCTGGTAGTTGTAGTCAAGTGACTACTGTGCAAATCTGCTATTGTCGGGTAATTTAAATACAATTTGGCAATCACCTAATTTATTTGTAATAACTCCAACTAAATGGTGACACAAACAAGGGGATGTGGCTGTTCATGGCAAACATTCATCAAGTAACACAGGAAATGGATAAATCAAGTAAATGCACCTTCACGCCATATCAACAATTTTTCAGAATTTTCTTGAAATAAACAAAAAATCACCTTGTTCCATAGTTCAATTTATCACACCAAATTTAGTAAATCTACAAAGTTTCAAAAGAATCTGTTGCAAACTAATAATAATATGGGAACCCAAACTTACAAAGCATTGCCACCTGGTATACATTTCTTTGTAAAAATAGGCAAGTTAGGGGTCCCATATTTTTATTAGTTTGCAGCAAATTCATAGATTTACTAAATTCGGTGTCATAAATCGAGCAATGAGGCTTGTGTTTTGTTAGAACAAAAAAATCAGAAAGGCATGACATCAGTAAAAAAAGTCCATTGTAGGTGCTTGAAAAAGGCACTGTTGAAGTGATCTTGCGGGTATAATACTGACTACTCTGTACTGTTGCTATAGATTTATAAGTTAAATTACAGTAACTACTAATGGTGCCAATGGTTTTCCAGCGATAACATTGTTTTGTTTTTAAATGCAGGCAAGAGAAAAACATGACATTTCACTTACTTCTTTCAAGGCTTGGTTGCATTGAATGTACTTCTCTTCTGTTTCTTCCTTGTCCTTGATGACTTGCATTTTTTCGTGTTCAATTTGCGACAGTGCTTCTTTTTCTTTTGAGAGACATTCTAGTAGCTTGCTTCTCTCCTCTTTTTGTTGCTTGAGCTGAAAAATCATTCAAAACTGGTGAGAACTCCTAAATTATTAAACCTGTCAGACACTGTATACAGTAAGTTATGAGTAAATTAAAATCTTGTAGGTTAGCATTCTCCTTTGATATTGGTATTCCATCACATCATGTACATTACTAAAGGCATCCACAGACAAGTGTCGATCGATACCCTCGATCGACACTCAATCAACACCTCAATCGACATCTTGATTAACACTCAACCAACATCTCGATCAACAGTCAATTGACAGTCAGTCGGTAGTTGGCAACATGACTGCATTTTCAAAAGGTTTCACTACCTGCGTCTGTTTCTCTCTCTCAGCCTGAGCAGCTTTTTCCTGCTCCTTTGTCAAAGCTTCCACAGCTTGTGCTAATTCTTTCTCAAACTGTAACAACATCTAAAAGACAAATATTAACAAACAGGCTGGTACAACATGTCATTTGAAATGGCACATGAAACACCGCTACATGGAAATGTCACCTGTGACAAGATGGTTACCTCTTGTTGTCGTTGCTGAGACTGTTCTGCATTTTCTCTTTCCACTTTCAGTTGATTGATAATGGCTACCTTCTCATTTTCGTGTTTCTTCCATCCATCGACAACTTTAGCCAATGTCTGAAACAAAAGAATATAAAATCACAGTGACAAGTGGTTGTGCAGTACTACAATTTCTGTAAGTAAAAACTGATGACATTCTATATAACACTCAGTTGTGCATACAGATTACATATTAAAAAATGTTGTTACATTTAAAAGATCAACATACAGTAGCCACCAACCTTATCAAGTTGTTCAATCATTGCATCCTTCTTCCTTTCAGCAGACATAGCGACTGCTAATTGCTGCTGAACCTCAAGTAACTGTAAGCAGAGGATGTGAAATTAATCTGTGACTTTCTCAGAGTCCCTGGGACAATCACTGACAAAAGATCTCATATTTTGTGATTACATTTGAAGCAATGGCACAGCACTACAGTCTGATACAGAGGGTTCTGTCTGTTACATGCACTTAACGTGATGAATTAAATTTTATAATAAAGGCATTTGCTCACTTATTTTATCAAAAGATTGTCACATGCCCTAGTTACTTCTAGAAACAAATACTAACCTTTCCATGCAACTCTTGTATTTGCTGTTCACAGTGCTACAAGAAATAAATAAATAAAAACTCAGAAAATTTAAAATGACAAAAGGGTTAGGCTGTACAGTACTAGCTTGCAAGAACTTCTTCATGCTTGTACAGTTTAATGAAGAAATCAATTACAGTAAACACCCGCATATAAGAACACATGGATTAAGAACATCAGGCTGAAATTTGGCAAATAAAGCACCACTTTTATAAGAACAATATCAGCCTGGAAAAAAAATAATGTTCTTATAAAATGGGAAGGGTGTCAAAATTACACAAATTACCATAAACACACCTGCTGACCAATGGTATTAGCTAAGTTTTGGGCACCTTTGTTCTCTTCAGAATATCTACAGAACTATACATACACCCTTCTTGTTACTGTTTTGTTACATTACTGATTACAGTAGACCTATTTGAACATTAGGTTTTTAATTATTGTTCCATCAATTTATGTAATTGTCCAAAAACATGATTAAAATTTCTAGCAACATTTTTTATGCTGTACAGCACTGAATTTAAAAAAATTTAAGAACATTTAAGAACATCCTGAGGCTGATTTTTCACTAAGCATCCGATAAATAAGAATACAATCAGTCTGACCTCTGAAATTGTGTGTTCTTATATGCGGGTGTTTACTGTATTCTAAACAATTTGAGACTTAAGGTGTAATTAACTCTGCTAATGCTTGCTCTTGCTTTCAGTTCCTAGTCTGACAACAGGCGTTTCATTAAGGGTTAAGCACTGGGCAAATGGACTGGATGTGAGGATGATTTTGCTTGCCTGGGTTGACCATCTAGCGGAAAGTTTTTCTTATAATTAAAAGAAGTTCAGTTCAAATAGTTTTGCCTGCCTGTGAAAACCAGTTACCCTCCTGTTGAAAACATTAATGAACCCCCTGTGACTGTTGACAAATAAATTTATTCTGCACTGTTTAATCATTACCACACAGTCGTTTCTTTTTAAGATAGTTCTGAGAAGTGGCTGGTACATTAAGAAAAAAATAACATAACATATTTATTTGATCTTTATTCTTCTTACCTTTATGTAACAACTGCTTAAAGATGCATTCACAAACATTGCAAGGAGAAACTAGAGTTAATCATCACTAACCTTTCTTCTGAACCGTTCCTTCTCCACCTGATCTCTCAGCAATGAATTTTCGGAAAGAAGTGTTTTATCACTTGTAACTTTACTGCTAGGAATTGGTTTTAACCTTCTATCTCCTGAGAATGAGACCATTTGTCTTGTGTGTTGATCATGAGATGGTATGCCTTGCTCGGCAGTTTGGAAATGGACCTAATTAAAACATTAAAATAAAGTATATGAATTTTGCCATAACAAATTTCTCCCTGCACCTTTTCTTGGGTGGTTTTAATTATTAGCTTGTCTTTCATAGTTTTTATCATGATTGTTTAATTCTCTCCTTTCTTTGACAATATTATTAGTAAGCTGTATTTACACCTAATCGCACCTTTTGGCATGCATTGGTGCCATATCAGGCAAGTTTGGTTGACCAAAGGTTTTGTATTTTTAATTGGTGAAACGCTCTTGAGCCAAGATACCCATGGTGAGACCAAACGATGCTGATATGCTACCAAAGTACCATAAAGTAAGGTACATACATGTATATCGTGTGTAAAATTAGGTATTTACCATATCCAAATTCAGCTAAGTGATCATATCACAGCCATAACAGGTCAATGACTTGATATTGCAGGATATCAGGACAGTAGACCTGGCTTCTGATTGGGTATGGTTTATATGCAGTTTGTATCCTTATATCACTGAGATACAAACAGATGTCCTGAAGAGCAGTCTATCTAGAGGAAACCAAACCCAAAGAATTTTCTATACAAAATTTTAATGCAAAGTTAAATAAAAATACCTGTAGCTCAGAAAGTGGGGAGGAGTTTGGCAGCAATCTTTGTAACAAAGATGTAGTTTCAACACTGGCAATGGATTCTTTATCAGCTTCATTACCTTGTGTTTCATAGTCTGTAAATAAAAATGGTAGAGTTAAAACAGTGTTAACTGATTAGTACCTAATTAACACTCTCTACATTCAACATTGTAGTGCTTTTAATCACACACAACAAGACTTTCACACACATTCTTAGAATATAAAGAACTCACAAGAATCTCACTTTTAGTTTTCTAAATTTGAAAATGATGAATGAGTCCCCAAAACATCATTTGTATTATTAATCCCTAATTTTCATTTTTACATAAATAATGGTCACATATTTTACTACTCTAAATCACCTGCAGTTGTTGTACTTGGTGCTAGTTCATAATCTCCCTGATGATCACTGAATCCTTTATAGTTTTGCAGCATCAGTTGAAGATGTTCCCTGACTTGTTCCATTTCTTGAATATCTGTATTTGTCATGTTGCTTAACTCCAACACAGGCTGAAGAGGAGAGAATTGAATACAAAGGTCTCAGGAAAATAAGGAAGAAGGGAGAGGTACAGAAAAGAGAATAAGTACTGGGCAGCAGAATCAATGTGACTTCAGGAGAGTAATGGGTTCTCTGCATGATCTGGTCAAAAAAAAAAGCCTCACCAGTCGTGCCTGACTTTTCGGATGACGTGTACTTAAGGCATCCACGGTCGAGTGTTGATCAATACCCTAGATCGACCCTCAATTGGCAATTGATTGACATCTTGGTTGACACTTGATCAACATCTCCGTCGAAATTTGGTCGAGAATCGGCTAATGTTTACAGACATGTCATCAAGTGTCGAGCAATACATATGAGTCGGATGACACTTGGCTGACTATTGACCCTGTCAATCGAGATGTTGATAGAATGTCAGCTAAGTGTGGCCAAGTATCAATCAAGATGCCGATCAATTGTCAATTGAGATGTTGATCGAGGGTCAATTAAGAGTATCGATCGACATGCAACTGCAGATGCTTTTAACCTTCTAGCATTGCAGATTTTGTGGCATATAACTAGTTCATCCACGACTTAATAATCATGCATTTTTTCTTATGCATCATGCTTTTTGTTAGGTGACAATTTTTCATCTTATTACAGGGTTGTCACAAAGTTTTGAAGTATAGCATTATTGTTAGAGTAGACAGCTGATTTACCATCTTCTAAGGAATCAGACAAATAGCTCAGCAGAGTAGCCAGAACACATCCAGGCATTGTCTTCCAGAGCTTGTTATCCTTCCATTGGTTAATATTCTACTTAAATCTAATTGGCTGGCAATCAAAGCTCACAAAACTCAGAACTAGCCAGAGGTCATGATTTTTTAGTGCAAACCAAAAAGATTGTGGCCTATGAGGATGGCTTATGTTTGTAGCTGATATAACACACCCAGATTGGTTAATTTTAGGATATTAATCTCCTGTAATACCCAAGGGCTCATTACGTGCCTGCAAAAACTAATCAAAACTAAAACTACACTAATTTAAAAAAAACATTTTATATAAGCCATGTAAATAAATTAGTTATTAACCTTGGATAGATGTTCTTTATGGGAAAATCTCAAACCTCAGCCTTGCTATATTAACCTCCCTATCATTCAGTCAATAATGCAAGGTCTTAGTTTGAGATTTCCACATAAAGACCTCACTCTAAGTCAATAAATAACTGTTAATGATCCTTCGGCTTGGGCTTAATTAACTCTTACTGGAGCTTCTTTACTCTTCAAGGGGATTCCTCCATTTGCCATCTGTGGAGGAGGTGAGATGTCAGGGGTGACTGGGTTAAACAACTGTCTGTGCTGAGTCTTGATGTCATCAGCTATTGACATAGTGTGCGTCATTGTGGACTCATATGGCATGGATGAAGTCATGGATTGGGGACTGTAATCCATTGTGGAATAGGATTGGTAATCAAGAAATTATCAAGTTTCCCAAATTATCTGAAAGAAAACAAAGTTATAGTATACAACAGGCCACACCAAGTTTTCTGTTTTTAAATTTAGCAGAGCCTGCTGCAGAGATGCAACGTGATATTCATCTCCAGTAATAACACATCTGACAAGTAATGTCACTTGACTGACCACAGACCTCACTTGCAAAGCATGAAAGAAAAACAATGAACAGAAAGCAAAACCTGTTCAAGGTGAAAACTGGTCCACGCACCAATAAGGTAATAAGAATTTATAAAGCTTCATACTGATCGATCATGAACAGTCAAATGCAAATGCAGAATACAGGCTAGGGTATACGCTGCTGACTGAATGACAGACCTTTGGACAGTATGAACTCAAGATAACATCAACTCTAAATTCTGCTGAAAAGAGCTGGACAGGTCAGGATAGAAACACTAAGTTCACTTCATGTGCTTATATTCATCAATAACATAACGATGTAAACCATTAAAACGAAGTTGTTTTTGATTTGCATCAGATATTGTTTTTGAAGAGCACGCGAGATGAAAGTTAGAAGACTCAAGCCCGATACAACCGAATACAAGCGAACACAAGAAGTCCTGTCCATCAATCTATAAAGACCAAGTAAAGGTACAAAATAAACTTCTTACCCAACTTAAGAGCACCGCAATGAGATCCACGCACTCTAGGGAAGTAAAAAGGCGAAAAAAAGGGTTGAAAATAAATTACCAAGATCTCGATGAGCTCAACTCCGACCGTTGTGAAAGCCAAACAAACAGACCAAATAAAATATACACTAGTACCAGTCCCCTGTGTGAAATAGCCACAGAGACCCTACGGGTGGGGAGTGAGTGAAAGAAAGCTTCCAGGAATGAAAACTCTTTCTGCTCGCGCGACAGCAATTTAATGAAAGAATTAAAAGAAAATATGGCATTATCAATCTATCAAATCTATTTTAAAAGTGTTTTCGGTTGTAATGTTGCTATCAGACTGAAAAATAAAATAACCACCTCTCCCTACTCCCGTACGAAAATTTTGTTTTTAGTTATGGCGGGAAGTTTTTCATTGCTGACCTGCTGCAGATCATAGTGCAACGTACTTTCTACTGTCTTTGCGTGAAATGTAAAACTTGAATTCCAGCAGAATGGAGCCAGTTGATTCAAAACCCACAGAATACGAATATGAAACTCAGTTCTTCGGATTTACACCAGAATCCTTCGTAGATGGAGGTTAGTTGCAATGATTTCTTTCGGTAACTGTCTGAAGCAATATTAGAATCAAGGCTCAAAATTTTAAAGTGAAGCTCCAAGCTTAAAGCTTGTTAAAACTTTATTAACACCATTTGTTTTAATCTTCAGTGTATAATGCAGTTAATGATTATGTCGTTGACTGCTTTCAAGAACTGGAAAATATTCTCAAAAGCGAGGTAAGTTGATCTAAAGTGGTCTAAAGACAAAAACAGAGATCGATAGAGAGGCAATCCCTCCTTTCTGTTAGCACAAATAGTCTTATCTGATGTTGCATTTTACGCCTTACGGCACCTCCACGGGAATTCTGATCGATCAACGGTTGCGTTTTTCGCTGCTGACAATCATCTTTCTCAGGAAACATTCACTTCAATGGGAGAAGGCCCTAGGAGACCCAAGCATTGCCAAGGTTACCCAAGCGTACTATAAGAGTTTTGCAGGGAGATATAGGAGCTAAATACAAGATTAAGAGCTGATGCAACAAACTCTTATATTTCAGCTCCTACTCTCTGTACAAACTCATGCCAGATGACGGCTTGCGATTACCCACTGTGTCCCCCAAGAAAATAGCGTTCTTTTTCCATATTATTAACAAATCCTTTATTGACCAGGCTTGTTTGGCCAAGATGGCTAGATATTGGCCTCATTTTTTTTTTTTTTTGCATATTTATGGACCAAGACAGTGTCAAAGTCCATAAACATGCAAAAAGAAGAACTTGGTCAATATCCAGCTATCTTGACCTCACACTTAGTTAGTAACCCGTCTATAATACTCCAAGCTTTTTCGTGGTCAGCCTCTAGCTCTGATCTCTTAATTGAGAACAGATTTTACCATTACATTTTCATGGAATTGAGGATTTTTTTTAACAATTTCCTGCTTTAACTTAGCCCTTGTTGTCAAGTGCAGTAACAGAAGAGCAACTCCAGGCGGTAAGACCTACTTTTAAAAATGTTAAGACTCAGTTACCACCATTTGCCAAAATAATCTTTCCAGTGAATGTAGATACCATGGATGCCATTGTAAATTTGCCAATTTTAGACTGCTTTCAGACTACAAGACCTACAGGAACAAATTTGTTAGCAGGGCTCAGCATCTAATAAGCTGTCTCTAGAAGTTGTTATCAAGGACTGTCATTTAGAATCTTGCTGGATATTTTACTTAGTGTTTTGTATTACTGACACCAACATAATCATATTGGTACCTTTTTTAGGGTAGTTGCCCCCACCTACTTTATTTTGCTTTTGGCAGTTACAAAATTTGAAAAAATATAACCTCTGGCAGGGTACAATAATATGATCTCTCTACACGCATTGCAGACCAATCATGCTAACAAGGCTTCACTTCAAAGGAACCCTGTTAATCTAGCCACCAACAGGCCACAAAAATCTGGCCGTATTAACCAGGTGACGGTCAGTAAATGACTGACTGAGCCTTTGTTCAGGCCAGAATAAAGTGGCTGTAATAACAAGGTGGCCGCATTAATGGGGTTGCCGGAAGGCAGGGTTCCACTGTATATGTTTTAATAATCTTTATTAAATATTTTTTTTAACTTCAATTTAGGAAAGTGATAAAATGGCCAACAATTTTTACCGGAGTATTGATGTTGCCTTTGACAGATTTGAGGTGAAACAAGATTTTTGACATTTTTTCCTTTATAAATTTTTATTTGTCAGATATTGCATGCTCAAATATGTTTTCTGCCACTCAGGTCTATGTAAAGAATAATATCTTCAAGATACCAGCTAATGTTCTATTACCTGAAGATAAGGTGAGATAACTATATAGTGAGGTAGCTTGTATTACAGTCATGTGATTAATATGCCCTCAACTAGGTAAATCACATTTTCCTGGTTTACTTTGTGGACAAGTTGGAAGTTAAAGGTTGAATACTAGCCAGCTAACCTGGGATAAGTTTAAAATCCGCTTCTCCATAGAAAGATACATGTAAGACGAAATAGTTTATTTAACGTCAGGTTAATCTCATTTTCATTAGGTATTGGGCTATTGATGTATAAAACTTACTTGTCTGACATAACAATCTTACAGTTCCAAGCTATAAATTATAAATTGGGAGGAGGAAATCTTGGCAAGCTGCACTTCTTTACTATGGCCACAAAAGGCAAACATGGACAAGTGACTTACCTCAAAAAGTGCTACTGCTTATAAAGGGCTACTAATATAAACAAATATTGAATTTTCCTATACTAAGCTTAATCCAAATGGTGTAACATTATAACTCACAGTTTAACTTGGCTGTTAGAAAGGGAAATTTTTCAAGACAATATGTAGTTGATGTATTATTTGATTTCAGGTACATTGCAACCATCAGTACACGGTTGAGGATGAAAAACAGATTGATAAAGAGCTTGAAGAACTAGAAAAGAAAATCAAAGCAGTAAGCACTTTTAGAAAAAAATACATCACCCAATGCAAATTGATTGAGTTTACTTCTTTATCATATTCTGTTGTTGTTAATATTATTATTATAACACTTGTCTTACAGGCCAAGTATGTCAATTCAGCATTGAAGCAGGAAATTAGAGATTTGGATAATGCTCAAGAACAGGTGACATATGATTAATTGTAAAGTTAATGTTTGTAATACTCAGCTACTGAAAACCCTTTGCTGGTATACAGAAAGTTGTCACCATTATTTATTCTAGCTCAGTAACAACGTGGAAGTTCTCAATTTTTGGTCTTTATATATTTTTTTGCAGAATTGTGGAACATAATTAGTGTATATTTATTTTTTTTTTTTTATCTAAACAACACTGTATAGGTCTATACTGTAGAAAGATTAAATTAACTTCTGTTAACATACAATGGCACTGCCTCTACAGCAGCTGCTGCTGGTCTCCCAGACTGGTTAATTAAAGTTCTTGGCAGATGGTCTTCAGATTGTTACCAACTGTACGTCTGTACACCTCAAAATGTCCTATTGTCCACTGCGCCACACATGGCCAGCGTTCTCTTTTCTTAATTTGGCACTTCTTTTGCTTGGGGGGATATCTGCTCCACAGGTATTAGTGGTGGTTAAGTCTTGCAGTGACATCCCCAAGCTTCGTTTTCGCTAATTTAGTGGCCTTTTGGCCTCACCGACTTGTCCGATCCAGTGCAGAATTAACCGCTGGGGAGATAAGTTTGGCATTTGGTCACGCGATGGAAGTTCGTCTGTCACGCCGATTGTGGAGCAGTGTTTTCCCCTTTACGCCATAGAACGCGTGTTTATTGCTTGTGTTTGTCAGGGTATTTAAAGCATTACTCCCTAGGAACTGCAACATTAATTTTTTTTTTTTATCTAAACAACACTGTATAGGTCTATACTGTAGAAAGATTAAATTAACTACAATGTTACTATTTTAGTAAAAGTAAGGATCACGTGTAGTAAAGCTCAACCCTCGATCAAGACTTGATCAACACTCGGTCAACATTCCAATCAATGCTTGGTCAACACTCAATTGACACTTATTTGACATCTCGATTAACACTTGATCAAAACTCGATCAAAACTCAATCAAGAGTCAGTCAATAGCCGGCCAAGTGTCAACCAACTCACACATTGATCACAAATTAGTCAACTCTTGACTGATTGTCAACCAAGATGTGTGTAAGAGTTGAGTTGATTGAGGGTATCGATGAAGGGTATTGATTGACTTTGGATCAATACCCTCAGTATGCATGATCCAAAATTAGTATAGCATTGATAGAGATCTAAATACTTGTGCTAACTCCATTGCAGACTACCATCCAATTACTAAACTCTTATTATCATAACTTTTTAGCTTCACAACTTTGAGAAACATATTGATACAGTAGAGAAGGCTTTTGAAGGAAGTGGAGGTAAATAGAAATTCTCATGTTTACTACACAACTGTAAAGGTAGCCCTATTACGAGCTGCTAAATATCTACTTCCAGTGTTGCGATCGGTGATAGACATTTTCTAAGGTTTTTTTGTAATCCAACCCGTTTTCCTTATCTGAATTTTTTTTCTGCTAATATCTGTTTGGTGACAAATTACATTTTTCACTTGGTCAAAATTCATTTACAGCTTCCATAGATTCTTTAAACTCCAAAATAAAAGCATCCAATTCTAGGGATCAGTCGTGAAAAAAAAATTGAAAATTATAATGTTGGAGGGAATTATGAAACATTTATGTAGAATCTAGGGAAAGGTATAGACCAGGGAGAAAAAGGAGAAATAAAGTTATAAAAATTTATCCAAATTAAGATCAAATTATCTGATATCCAAACCACCATCTCAGCTATGTTTGTTTTTAAATCTTTATGAATTGGTATTTAGAAATGAGTTTGAGAACATTGTTTTCTAGGTATAAAACAAAGTTTGACGTTAATGCATGAAGAAGCAACAAAACTTCATGATCTTTTGGCAGATGGACTTAACACCAGAGCTTTTCATGTTCAGGTACATGTATAGTGCAAATTTTATTTCCTGGTTTACATAATTTATCAAACATACAAGGCCATGTGTGACTGCATTTCCAAGCACTGAGAAGAAAGTTGAAAATAAAATGTGTACTGGAGTATTTTTGACAAACGTTGAGGTGTTTGGAAATGTGGTCAATCAAGTTTTATAGGCAAGGGGTAAGGAATCCAGCAGATCAGAGCCTCAGATCACATAATCATCAGAACCTTTTGATTAATATATCAGTCACCTCATGTCAAACTTGATGGGTTTAGAACACTTCTACTTTATATGCAGATAATCTAGAGCATTTCTTTTCTTATATATACATTATCTTAAAAGATTCAAGTATGGATGCTATGAGAGTTAAGCTCCTGATCTTCCAAAAAGCATTCATTTTAACCCTAAATACTTGCTAGGTAAATGTACGTGCATGTAAGGAGATTTTAAGTCTTGGTATTGTGACTAAGTTGCATAATAACCTCTTACTACTTTTTTGCTCCTCAGAAGCCACCTGCCAAAAGGAGTTCTACAAACACGAGCAGACAGAAGAAAATTAAACTAGGATGAACTGAAACCTGATTAATCTAGTGACATGTGTCTATTCTGAATGTGCTGACTGGCACACGTAATTTATGGCAGTGACTGCCATATGTTGCCACTTGACAAAGTTTGTGATCAATACATTTTTGACAATGTTTGGACATCTTTTTTGACAACTAGCAAATCAAATTTCAAGAACTGTGTAAAGCAGACATGTCAAATGAATTGTCAAAAAGTGAACATGTAACTCGACAACTTGACCTCTTATGGTTCTCGCAGAATGAAATATTGTTTTCTGGAGAAGAGGTTACAATGTTAGATAAGGTTACACAGTCTAGAAAATTAACATTGAGGAAATATACAAGACTGCTTGACTGTAAGATACTACTGGAAAGCTCCATCATTATTGATTTGCACTGGGAAACAGAAGTCCAATTTAATTTTTCGCAGGTTCTCAGCCTGTGAGAGAAACGAATTTAATATGTATGACAACAAAAAGATAAGAGTGGACTGGGGAGAGAAAGCGAAGATGAGCATGTGAGCAAAGTGTTGTTTTGAAGACCTTCTACATTAAATCTTTCCCACGTTCATTTTCTCATCCCCCTGGCCCATTTGTGTTGCTCATGTAATAATACCAGAACATCATGGCATAAAGAAAAGTGTGCTCATACAACCAGCTTTATAGTATGTTTTTGTACCAAAATATTTATTTGTATCATAATTATTCTTCAAATCAGTTTAATTTGTACAAACTTTCTTTCTTCAAAGATTCTTTGCTTATCATTTCACAGTTTTTCTTTTTCATTTAAGGCTAACGGAATACTAGTACTGTAGTATAATGTTCATTAATTAAACTTTAAATAGCAACATGTAAAAGCACATCGCATGGAAATGGTCCAATAAATAAGTAAACATAATATTTGGGAATCAGCTTCGCACTTGTACTTTCAGGGTGAAAAACAAGACATAATCCATGGAAAAATGATCCATAGAAAGATTCACTATACCAAAGGTCAATTTTACCAGCAACTGAAAAAAGTCAAGCTTTTATTGCTTTGTCTCCAGAAGAAGAAATTTGCAAGCACCATGGTTGTTCTCCCAGGCTTAATGGGTTTTAAAAATTTAAGTTTCTGAAACAACATGCACCATAAAAAAATGGCATAGTCTTGCTGACATCCTCCAGCAAACTTTGTCAATAACGTACAGATCAAGTCTAGGCATATTTTGAAATATCAGAAGGAAAATATGTAAAATATTTTCTTTTCCCTTGTCTGTAGGAGTCTTGTCTCTTCCAGTCCTCATCAAGACGATTTAATATTATGTTAAGTCTAATATCTGTCATCCATTTTTTGACTTTGGCTTGTTTCTTAGGACCAGCAGTCCCAAAACACATGCCTCCATGTTGTGTTGTTGTCAAAGAACGCAATATTTTCCATGGGCCAGTATCAGTTTTAAGGACTCATGTTGCAACACAACAGTATTCTCAGTGAACACAAATAAATTACATTCCATGAACGTTGCTAAGTGGCGTGAAATTGTGGTTCAGTTTTAGCCATTGCCGTCAACATGCACCCCAAGTAAGCCTCTGAACATGATCAGTTTTCTGTCTTGTTGACTTGATGAATCCAAGAAACTGAAGTTCTGATACAGCCTGGATAAAACGAGCACTGCAGGTTGAGTTAAGGTAGAACTGACACAACATGTAACCTGCAAGTCTTGTGTTCTCCTTTACGGCGAGATTGTAGGAGTGAGTGATTTTTTCTGAAGAATCCTGGTTTGATCAATAATTAACTGACAAATGAAACATGAAAGGAGGTAATAGGCTTGTTTCTTAACACCACCAAAGAAATCCTTTATAACTGACAGACTGTCACAGATCAACAGACAACACTTGACTATTTCTACCATTTTTTCTGATCAATAAAATAATTATTACAGAAGATATTTGAAACAATGTAATGAGAAGGATACTGAAGTTGTTCATTTGTTTTCTGTTTCTTCTTTGGTGAGCCCTTTGGAGACTGATGTGCTAGTGGAGGCTCCAAAACAGATGTGAAGGCCTGAAAAAAAGAAGAGCCAAGTTGACATGAAACCAACAGTGTGTACGAATGTGCAGCAAGATCACGATTGTGCATAAGATACAGAAAATTTAACAATTCAAGGACTGACCTGCATGTAAATGATAAAAATTGAAAGAATTGATTACTGATAGTGAAAAGGAAAATGACCGCTTTCACAGGACAACCAAAAACGTGCTTCAAACCTGGAGCCAGTCGTAGAGGTTTATTAGTCTGCCGCACTCCAAGTGAAGTTTGTAAGCTATGCAAATGTCTGGTAAAGTGTCTTGAACTGTTCCAACATCTGTCTGACAACACTCACACTAAATTGAAAATCAGTGAGAATGAGAGGCTATCTGGTATGGGGGATAAATCTAAGATACTAAAATGATCAAGTGTTCTTTGGATTGCAGTGTACAAGTGATAAAAATATGACAGCAGTTTAGGTGGGTACTTTTTGTTTACATCTATGAAAACACTATCCAGAGGTTACATAATGTTCAGTTGTTTCCTAAGGGGAAGATATCAGCCCAGATTGAACAAATTTGGTTTGGCATTATCTCACTTCTAAAGCCTATGGAAAGTCATGGGGTGCTACAATCAAATATCAAGTTTAACATCTCAAGAAGCAACAGAAGACAACCACTGTTCAGGAAGTTTAAGAAATACTTCCAGCAGTTCCAGGGAGGAAACCACTATCTATGTCTTCATTCATTGTCCTTCTGTATCACATACCAAAAAAGCAAGGATCCTAACTCATAACCTGCGAGCAGGTTCGCCTTTGAGTAACACAAGAGAGCAGTGAAGAGTGAGTCAGTGAGTGAAGTGATCTGACAGGAGAGGTCTGGTGAAACAAACGTGCGCCTGCTCGCAGACTACCTAACTCGTAGTGCAGTACTCACTTGAAGGTAATGCTGTGGATTACTAAGGGCTGTTTGAATAGCAACACGAGGCATCCCAACCAAGTGCTAGAAATGACAAAATAACACTGTACTCTGAGAGAGAGACTAGCAAAATTAATATTGACAGCTGCCTCCCAAAAAAGAGGTCATTTTGTAATAACTAATTCAACCCAATGGTAGCATAAAAATTTGTATATATACAAGTGTCTCGTACTGCCATAGACTAGTTACAAGTAGTCTCTCTTTTGCTTGGTCCATTTTTTTCTTGCGGTTTTCTTTTGTGCCACACAGGACTAACTAAGCGAAAGAGGGACTGCACATAGTATAAGACTGTTGAAGCTAAGTGCAAAGACCTGGGCTGGACTAGCTGGAATGAGGTGGAACAGCAAGCTAAAGACCCTGATGGATTGAAGACATTGCTGGGCAGTCTTATGCTCCACTCACAGGAGTAAAGAGGATGAGTGAGTGATACCAAACACCAGATATAACTTAAAAATGGGTTGCACTGTATTATACCATTACAAGCATTTAAGTTGATTTACTTTATCTAGTAACTTATAGAATAAATTGTAACCTTAAATGAGCTGTGTACAAACCTTTCTTATCTCTTGCACATTGTCATAGTACATAACTTCATACAGAGGCATATTACGTGGACAAGTCAAGAACTTCCTGATAAGTAAGAAAGAAAAATAATACAGCAGTTATGATGAGAGAAGTGACAAATGTGTGAGTTAACATGTCTTGCATGACCAGCACTCCAAAAAATTACTACCAGGCATAACCCAAGGAAAGAGATGAAATAGGGTGATATGCAGAAAACTTGTAACTTTTGTGCAGAAGCATATAACCCATATGCTTCTGCTTTTGTGTTAATGGACCACTTTGACAATGTCACACAATATGAACAAGTTTTCATTTTTTTTTTATAAAAACAAAAAACCAGCTCCGTAGATCAATTTATTGTGCTGAATTTAGTAAAATCTCCGAAGTTTTGCAAGAATCCATTTCAAACTCATGGAAATTTGGGGACCCAAACCTGCCAAGCTTTACGAAAAAATGTTTACCAGGACCCAAGCAATTGTGAACTCGTAGAATATGACCCATACAGTGAAGTACTGTTAAGTATTTTGTTACCTGAACATCTCATCCAAAGTGTCAACTGTTTTTTGACGCAGCTTATCATAAGGAGATTCTTTCCTTTTCTGCTTTGCTGCACTCATAAGTCGCTGTTATAAATATAAAATAAATAATGGCCACAATACTAGGGCATGGAGGAAAGAAGAAACAGTGTAGGACATGAAGAGGTAAAGAGAAAGAGGAAAGGAGAGAGACAGAGAACGAAGTTGAGTCAGACATGAAGAACAATACTGTGCTGTATACAATATTCTCAGCTATCAGTCGGAAAATTTAACAAAGAAACGTTTGAGCACAATGTGCCAAACATTTGAAGTACCTCTTGCAGCTCAAATCTATTTGTAACAGATGAGAGAGCTTCTCTCTGAGTTGAAGTTGAACTCTGTTCCTGAGTCTCTTGAATTCCTGTAAGTAACACACAAAGATTATTATAATGTCATTTTTGCATACTAACTATGACAAAGGTACACATATTACTTGACAGTTTAAACTCCGCAAATTTGCAGAGACCTCCCTTAACTCAGACTACTTCCAAGAAGCTCTCACAAGGACCATACAGAATAATATTAATAGTTTGACTACAGGGACTCTGGTTAGGGATCTGCTATAGGGATTCAACATAAGGATCCTATTAATGGACCTCCCATAAGGAATTGACCATGAGGACTGGATCTAGGGCCCTCCTATACATGTGGGAATGTTCCTAGAGACCCCTGACAAGGGTTTCCATCTAAGGACTATACTTAGCTTAGGGATTTTCCATGGCAGCCATGTCTCTTGACTTGGTGTGGTAAAATTAATGCAGCTTCTATTTTGTTAGCATTCATAACTTATTTATGTGGTGGCCACAATACATAATGCTACGAATTTCTTCTTGTAAGACTAGTCAGGGATATTTTACTTTACCACTAAGGTTATCAAACTGCCTAAGAAGTCCAGTAATGGTATCTCTTGATTCCTTGAGCACTTGGCAATGACTAGAAGTAAGACACAACAGGCTGTAAGTGAAACATTACTGGCTGACTTCACTTATCCAAAGCACAATGACTAAAAGCACTGACTGACCTTTCAGTTTCAGGACTGTCTAAAGCATTTCCCAACACATCGACACAGTTCTGAAGATGTGGAAGAAGTTCATCTCTAGAATAAACTCTGGAAATAAAAAAATTGAATTTAATAAAGAAGCATTGATCATACACCAGTTATCACTCAAAACTCTTCCAAAGCCTGCAAACAGTAAAGACATGTAACACAAAAAAATCTTATCAGCATACAATGGAAACAAGAATTTTTTTCATCAATTTTGTTATTATATAATTATATTCTAACTTATTAATATATTTGACACATCAATGTTGATGAAATTTTTTTGAAAGACAAGCCAGACAACAATCAGGAAGTTAAGAGTGACAACCCTTATGTTCTGTTTCTTTCTTTCTTTCTTTCTTTTTTTTCATTTCTACTATGTGTCAGTAACACAGAAAATGCTAGTAAGATCTGGTTTTCCCAGAACTTTGAATTTCTATCTGCCTTCATTTGCAAGGTGTGGTTGCACATTTTGCTCAAATCTCTTGATGTCATCTGTGGGTCTGCTGACCATTGATTCTAGAGCATCAAGACATATTTAAATATACCTAAGCAAAGACATAGCCTCCTTATATGCATCCTGGTCATAGATGTTACTTGAAAGACTGTTTTCATAAACATCACTGGGCTAATGGGATCAAGAAAGCAAATAAACATATCAAAACATTAATTTTGCTGACAGTAGCTGTAAGGTAAACGTACAACAAGATTAACTGTAAGTCAAAAGCTGTTAAATAATTAAACAACATGGCATTTTACCATGCCAAAGAGTCAGATTGAATTGGCATTCAAAGGGGTCCTTTAATATTGGTTGGGAAATGAATAGACCACAAAAATTTCAGTGTTTGTAAGAAAAAAAAAATTGATTTCTAGACTAAGACGTTGACATGATATTGTGTTAACAACCTTCTTTCCAAGAGGATGTTGTGGGAGATTGCAGGTGAGGACATGAAGACACTGCAGAACTGGGAAGAAACACCAATGATTTTTATCAAGATCATCCAGCAGCTCAGCTATTACATCCTTTAAGAAGTACATAAACAAGTTAGATCAGTATAAAAACGTTTTGCAAAGTTGTAATCAACTATCAAAGGTTACCAGTGGGTTTGAATAATCTCAAAACTGAGACTGAGTGGATACATGTATGGTTTCATATTACACATTACTCATAGAGAGAACACTACTGATCTGAGAAACAACTATCATTGTTGGTGGTGTTGGTGTTGTTGTAACAACTGTCATTGCTGTTGTTGGTGTTGCTGTTGTTGTTGTTGTAAGGGCCATACAAATGAAAATATGTACAACATGCTGCCAAAATAACACTTCAGCATGGTTCTAAAGCCAGATTCTTAGAGCATCAGATGCCTCTCTGAGAAGCAACTTAGGACTTTTCCCTTTTTCCTTCTCTGTAACATTTATAGCTCCAATGTTAACATAAATGAGGCAAAGAAGTCAGCCACGAATTAGACATCCCTAACTCACCTCCAAACAATATTTTAACGGCACTGTCCTGAAATGGGGCTAAATTGTCACTTACTATACTACTTTAATTTCCAAGTACATGCATCTAACCTTTGTGAATGAATCATCCAATAACAGCTGAGTTTGCTTTGAAGGTGGTTCACCTTCAACATATCTACAGTAAACAGACATGATGAGATGCAATACACTTTATCTCACAACCTTGGAGTGGTTTTCAATAATTGAATTATTTATTATTATTATGGTAAGGTAAGGTTAAGTCTACATACGAGCCAAGTGCCCACCAGGCCGAAGCTTCTCCTGGTTTCTGTAGCATGAAGTGACTAGGAGTATTTCTACTGCACCTGGATGGGATGCTAGTCCATCGCAGGGTTACCCCCAGCATTAAATTTGCTGGTATCCATTTAATATACACCTGGCTGAAGGGAGAGGCACTGTGAGAGTAAAGTGTCTTGCCCAAGAACACAACACAATGTCCCTGGCCAGGGCTCAAACCCGGACCGCTCTGTCTGGAAATGAGCACACTAACTATGAGGCCACCGCACCTCCCACAATTATTATTATGAATTGTTCTTAATATTATTATTCTCAATTGAAAACCACTCTAACAAAACAGTTTCTAATTAGTTTAAGTTAGTTAAACTTGCTTCAGTGAAAGGTGGCTCAATCAAGGTATATTTCAGCAACTAGACTACCACCATAAACAAGACAGAAAGAAAAAGTATCATTGCAGGTGTACTAGGGAAAGCTGACAGTTTCAACTAAGGCAAGTTGTATCAAAGTTGCCTTTAGCAATGAGTGTAATGACTTCACCTGCCATTTCACATGAGACCAAATTACTTGTCATAAATGATAATTTTAGAAAAGACTTTTCTGGATCTTCAACCTGGCACAGCTGTCTTACGGTTGGTAAAGTTCTGAAAATTTCTATGGGAACATTTTTGTGAAGTAATGCAGGTGAAGTTTTAAGGTATTAAAATCCAACAAAACAAAACTAGACTAAAAGGATTGATGAAAAACATTTCCGTCAGTCTTGCGTGAAACTTCCTAGATCTATTTACCTTGAGTGAAAATCTAATTTATAACAGATCATGAATTCTAAAAATATCTTCAAGCCACACAAAATCAACCTTTTTTGGAGAAAATGTAATGAGCTCCAGCAATGAAAAAATACAAGATCATCCAGCAAGCTCACAAAGTAAGGCACCTTACCGGCGGAAAGACATTGTTTTCCTCAATATCTCCACCTGTTTGTGACTCATTTTGTCCAGAATACCCTCTCTGTCCTCTGATGACATGCAGCAAAGCACACTTAAAGGACTTTCAAAATAATGCTCCATCAAGCAAAACTAAAAGAGAGAAATAACAAAACACCGCATAAAATCAAAGCGACAGAGAATAGTTTTCAGAGCAGGAGGTCCGGGTACACCACAGAGAGGCAGTGTGACCTGCAATCTGCAGGTCACAGGTTTAGGTCCCACTCTGACCACTAGCTGGAGTTCTTTCACAGTAAACCCAAGTTCAACTCTACAGTTTCGTTTATTAGCCAACTGTTTGCATCCTGACAAATTGGGTTTTTGACCTTGTTATGTTTAATTTGCTTGGCCCCACGAGCCTTTGGCTTAAAACACTGGCCAAGGATAAATGAAGGTCACTTATTTATTTCATTTAATATTTAGCTTACAAGTGATTCAGAAGATATAAAAGTCCTGCCATTGTCCCGACAAAGATCTTTTAAGATAAAGATCTTTCAAGTATCATTATCTTTAGAAGACATTTGATGACCTTGACATGGCAATTAAGGATCTGTAAGATCTTTGTTATGAATTTGTCAAAATCAAAAATCTTAGAATTTAAAGATTCTTGTGGGATCAGCAAAGATCTTTTGACAATTTTCAACTAAGGAAAATAGATTTCCATCCTTATCTATTCAAAAAGTGGTATAATACCTGAAGCCCTCTGGCAAAGTTTTGTAGTGAGAAATCATGGAACAGAAAGTTCTCATACAGAAATCTAAACACTCTTGCTCCGAGCTTGACAGGAAACTTGGCAGTCATCAACACCTAACACAAATAAATTAGGTAAAAATAAAATTATGGACTTATCATTTTATGGAACATGGTGTCATGTTGTTGTGATAAATTAGGGTTTACATAAATGTGGACAGAGAAGACACAAGATAGGCAACCTTGTTTATGATCTCCAGAACACAAATGTGAGATGGCTGAGATTGAAACCTTTCAATAGACAACACGCCAGAAACAGCATGTGGAAGTACTTTGTGAATAGTCGTCACTGCTGTTGCAATACCAAAGACCAAAACCAAGGGAAGTTCATGCAGGTATTGGCTGCAAAAAAAAAATGAAATCTCAAGCCAGTTTGAATAAAACAAGTGCTATGGTGAAAGATAAATAATGTAACAGCTATAATTGTTCTTCATGCAAATATACAGATCTATGATGATATTATACGTTTAGTCAGTCTGCATGCATTGCAGACCTGTGGCTTTAGACAATATTATTGTTGTGTCGATAAAGTTTTACCCCTAGAAGTTGTAGCTTCTCACTGCGGTGAAGACAGAGTCAGAGTAAATTACACATCAAGTTACAAGTATCAGCTCCAATAATGTTTACATCAAGAGAAAAAGAATTCTACAACAACTACACAATGCAAGCCACAAAGTGTAAAAAAGTACCATGTGTTCCATGTGTGGGACTTGCGAGCATGAAAGATATTAATAAAACGTCAGTTATTCATTCTTAAGTCTCTTTGACCCTCACAAAGAGCACAGTCAAAGGTTTTCACTTTTCATTCTCTGACCTATTGTGGACGAATGCATAATATATATTTTGCATTCATTGATGGAATTCCATACTGATTGTCCTTGAAATCTTATATTGAGCATACCTACAAATTGTCACAAAATTTTGAACAACAGCAGGAAGGAAACCTTCAAAGTCCTCAAAAATAATCACCAAAGGAGGACGATCTGGAATTGAAAAATACTGGTATCAAAACTGATGAGAGTCATTGACAATGATTTAGTATAATTAGATAATTTATTTACTAAGAGACATTTAATGTTGTTTGTCCTTCGGAGTGGAAGATGACCATGACATCAGTTGCTGGATGACCAGGTACAAGGTGTCCAGAGGTGGCTGTTGAGGCCAACCCAGGCATGGAGCCCTCTCCCACAGGTTGGGCAAACATGGGTGGGCATGAGGTGCTGGATGCTTGCTGCACTGGCGTTGCGCATCTCTCGCTTCTTCCCTGCAGAGGCAGTTCTGTGTTCTTCAGCTGCCCGAGCTCCAATGGCAATCGGGCTGTGCCAGTTGGGGTGGTCTGAGGCAAGTGCCTTCCATAAACATTTAATACTGAAGAGTCAACTAAAACTTTCAAACGTAGGCTAGAAGAATAAATTCACCTGAGTATTGAGAATGTTTTGTGCTGCATCTTCTTTTGGAGCCATCAAGCTGAAAGGAATGAACATAAAAATTATTTCAGTGGCTGTTAAATCAAAGAGGTGAACTGCAGTCAGCTGTAAACAGCAATTTGTAGTCCAACATACTTTTCAACAAGTAAATAAAGCTTTGAAACGTTTGACAAACCTTGGTCATTTTCTTGTACCAGTGGCAAAGCACAGGCATAGTAAAACTACTGATCTTCTTTGCTTGCTCAGAAGGGCCAGGATCGTCCTCGTCCTTGGAAAGAAATTATCATGTCAAGACTGTCTTCCAATCATGTAACATTTAACTCTTAAATGGATCAGGTTTAGGGATCATATGCCAGCAAGGTCCACACTGTGAAGTAGCAAATATTAGTTTATTTGGAAATACAACAAAATGATGCATTTTCGATTGTTACAGTTGTAATGGCAAACTTTTTCATTTAAATTAGCAAGTAGTAAGGGAACTCCATAGGGTAGGCTATCAATTATTTATGGCATGCTGAGCAGAAAACCATCCACAAGAGATTATCTGCTTCATTAATATTGGGTGACGTTAGGAGTCATACTCATTTAAAGGAGCTATGCCATGGTTTGCGCTCCTTGAAAAGTTAAGCCTAAATTTCTCAAGTCCACTGTTTGTACCCTGTGTCAATCTTTTCCATCCATAACTATCCTTGTTCCTTACTTACTTACTATGGTTTATTAGTATCTAGTTGGCATTTTCTCATCTTAGCAAATAACTATTTTCAGGTTTCCTTCAATTTAAAGCTAATAACTCAAAATACTGTAACTGAGCTCCTGTTATAATGTTTTCATTTTATGCTGCAGACAACTAACACTTTTTTTCAGGTTTCCTTCAATTTAAAGCTAATAAAGCTAATAACTCAAAATACTGTAACTGAGCTCCTGTTATAATGTTTTCATTTTATGCCACAGACAACTAACACTTTTTAAGGGCAGCAGTCAAAATTTAACAGCCCTGGTATGTCATGCATATCTGGAAAAGAACACATAGATTAATGCATTAAACCTTTTGTAAGCTTACCTGCACATTATGACCAAGGAACTGTGATATCACATTTTTCATGGTTGTTTTCATAACTGACAAGAACAAAATTTATTACCAAGTGAGATAATGGATATCTAGAACTTCCTATTTACACTCAGTCTGTATTGTTAGTGCTCTGAAAATAATGAGGCGTGACACCTCCTGCATTCTAAAACTTTCTCTCACCCCAGTTGCAGCTAAGAAAAGAGAAACAAGTAATAGGGGATTATAGGAAAAGTGAACTGAACCTGTACAATCTTTAGACCGCAGCAAGGCAACAAAAGGAGTAATTTGATTGTTAAGTTCTGTGGCTAGCTGAGAGAATATAACATCATGATCTGGCATGTTCACCCCTGCAAAATATAATGCATGTCAATATTTATGTTTTTCAAGTGCAATAAAGGAAAAGATCATAGCTGTTCCAACTTGCAGCTAAATATGTAAGCAATGTTAGCTATAAAAGGAGTGCTTTCATTGTGATATTGAGCTCTCTAAAACTTTCCATAGAACTATATGAAAAAAAAATTTCCATAGAACTATATGAAAACAAGGAACATAATTTCACACATGTATGTTTCAATGGAGTTACATCAAATAAATAACTATGAGCCTTGACTTGACTTATTCCTCTTCTGTCTATCCTAAATAACCTTTTGATTCCTTTTAATAACCAGTTATTAACCAAGGACATCTTTATGGGAAAATCTCAAACTGAGAACATGCTGCATTCGCTGAATGATAACAAAGTTAATACAGCAAGGCCGAGGTTTGAGATTTTCCTGTAAAGATAAAACCTTTGAGGTTATTAACTTGTTTATTATATGGCCTGTGCTTTGCCTTTGCAAGCCCCTGATCAGCCCAAGGACATTATGGGAGAGTAATGCCCTAGAGTAAGCCAAGCAGAGCATGCATTATATTAGTTAAAAACACAAGCCATATAATAGAGTGGTTTTCAATTGAGTGTCATAAAACTAAAACCAACCCAATTACTTACCAATTAGACTGGTCAGCCAATCTCAAACCTTTAGTAAAACCAAAAGCAAAGTAATTGCCTGATTACTTTAAACACCCAATTGAAAACCACCCTGAGAGTAAAATTTTAGGATCTAATTTCTACTGACTAATGGGAATTTACACTTGCTTACCTGTGATGAGTGCAGCTGTAGGTATTTCCTGTATGACAGAGGTCCTTTCAATCTCCAAGGATTTGATCTTGTGCGCACTCTTCATGAACTCAAGAAGGTCGGAAAATATTGTACTGTTCATCTGAGACTGCAAGTCCTTTAGGTAAAACAAAACGTAATTGACATCTTTTTTTCAGGGTTGACATTAACACTTTTTAAGGATCTATACAAGTTTACTTATTAATGTTTATTACATGCATGGCTTGTAGCACCTACAATGTTCGGTCTTAATAGGAAAATCTCAAGCCTCAGCCTTGTTGTATGCCGTATTTGTCACTCGGTCAATACCAAAGGGTCTCAGTTTGACATTTTCGCATTAAGACCTCACTCTTGGTTAATAAGTATGTGTAGTTCTAAAGTCATATTATTTCTTTCATTTCTACATTGATAAGTTAAACCTTTTTTCCATCTCAAGCCTTTCATTAATTTTCGTGTTACCTCAATCTCACTTTTCATAGAATCCCAACACTCTTTATAGTTTGTATATCTCTGTTTACGATGGGCTGCACTTTCTCCAGTAACCTCTGGAAAGTATTCCTCTGTTAAGAAAAAATTCAAGCTGTTACACAAGTGGCCCAGGCAAATGATAGGAGAGCATGGGATGTCTGTACCTGTAGTGCAAAGTTCAGTTGATATTTTAAGAAATTTAATTGATATCTTAAAACTCAACCTAAATTGTTCAAAATGAAGCTTTTCATTGCGTACCACTGGTCTAGATATTAGCAACTGATAGACATCAGAGTCGCAGCAAGATTATAACATTTTACATTTTATCTATTAACTTCTGACTATAAAAAATCTATAAGGATTCTTGCTCTGATTTGGCTCTTGCTTGTACAAAGTACGCACCTCATTCTCACTCCAGAAACACTGAGTGTTTCTTAGCCAAAGCGTAAGATGGTTAACCGTAACAACAGATATTTATATAAAAATTGGCTAAAGCTAAACACGCCGATATCAGTGAACATGATACTAAAGTGAGCTTCTAAAATTAACAAACCTGCCACTCTTTTTCTTGGAGAATGCGGCACCGATTTCTTGATTAGAAAGCAACCCTAAAGTTTCAAACATTTAAGCACAGGTTAGAACAATTTCTAATTTAATTAAGTACCTAGAAATCTGAATTAAAGGGCTATAAACCTTGGAAACTGAGCTGGTTTCCTCCGCCATCTTTGGTACTTTAGTCGGTACTTCATGTATTTCCAATTTCGCGGGCGCGCGGGTGCTGGACTCCCAGATACATTCTCGTACCCAGTGCTACTCGTCTTAAAAGAAGCGGCAGTCGGCAGCAGACGACTTGTAAAGTAAATAGGCTATTTCCGATTTGCGCTTTGCCTCTGTCTCAAGACGAAACGTGCAAAACCAGGCCACAAAACCATTGTTATGAAAACGCGTTCATCTGGAAGTTTATTTTCATGCAAATCAAAGTCAGTTTTGCATGAGGACTCGTTTTGAAACAGAGGTAACAGGCAACATTTCTCAAACTCATTTTAAAAGTGAAACGATCCGACTTTTTTTGTGGAACAATCTGACTGTACAGGGTCAGATCGTTCCAAGTCAGACCGTTCCACATTCCATACTCCCTATGAAAAAGCTCGTGCGCGCTTTGCGTGCCTATCACTAATCGCCGAAATTCAATCAAAGCTGAAATTGGTCACACAAACTAAATTAAAACAGCAGTTAAATTGGCGTAAAAAAAAATATCAAGGTCCAAAAGTGCAGTTTTTTCTTTTATAATCCAACTTTTAATCAGGGAACAAGTGTCGGTTGATGATGGGTTTGCTTGAGTGGACTTAACCAAGTTTTCTTCCGCAAGTTTCTAAGCAACTGATTGCACCCTGGAGTTATTTTACTTTTCCAAGAAAAGTCTCTACGGTGGATTTGCCAACAATGGTAGACTGTTATTCACAAATTCTCTTTGTTGAAATGCCCCGCCGAGTGAAACGACAAACAGTTTAAGTCATGGTTTATTGGCTGCCTGCGCGCTTTTACTCGTCAATTGAATTTAACCTTGACCCTAGGCTCTTTATCCTTTGCCTCTCGAGAAAATCTCTCGCCTCAACGACAAGGGAGGTAAAGCAGAAAGAGCCTGGGATTGAGGTTGAGTTGAATTTTGACTCGCCCGACATTCGCCAAAATACGGCATACTTACATATGCGACTTGAATTCACGCGCTTAAATAATCACTTGAAAATTAAGAGAATGTATCGACGCCTGCATGCGTCTATGGAATGCTTCCTTTACGGGTACCAGCTATCCATAAATTTTCTTCATTTCTTTCCTCGCGTTAATGAAATTACCCGTCAGTCGAAATCCAAAGAATTGTTCCATTTAAAACCCCGTCGAGATTTATTACAAGTCAGGAAGCTATGGTAACTAAGAATTTGTTGACGCAGTCGGTTCTCCCAATTGCCAATTATTCAATGCATAACAATCGCAAAAAAAAAAAAAATTCGGTGTGAGCGAAGAATATTTCTCACATTACATGTGAATTTTAATTGCCTATATAACGAAGTCTCAAGGGACACACCCATCACTCTGGTGTCGGTCATGTTGCATGTGTGCTAACAAGGCGAACCTGTATCTTTCGTCTATTTAGTTCCTTCAGGTAAATCCACAGTTTCTAACTGTCTCTCCCTTCTCTTGGTTGTTTATTCGTGTACTGATTTGCTGCCGTTTTTCGTCTCGTTTAGCTGTCTCTTTAATTATGGCACGTTTAACGTTTCGGCTCGGTGTTCATCAGTGACGCCCAAGAGACGCCATAATGAAAGCGCCGTTCAATAAGTAAGTTGATGAAATACTGCGGATTTATTAACAATGAACAAGCTTTTTGGTTCGTAAGCAGTCCATAAAGATTCAGTCCAGTTAAAATGTTTCTTACGAATATTTAATATTAAGCTTGTTTCAACCGCACGTTATGCCTTTTCGCTCGTCATCAGTTGTAACCCTTCCGTTCCCGGTTCGGTGCGCTATGGTGTATATTCTCCCTTTTGAGTTCCCTAATTTTTTTCCAATTTATTTTTTAAGTTTTAAAATGACGCCAATAACTTCCATAGATTTTACGAAGGTTGTTCTGCAGGTTGAGAGAAAGTTTATCATCAATTCATTTATTTGCTGTCTAAACTTTATGTATAGCAAAGACTGAATAGTTTCCGTCCTGAATGACCATTGAAATTTATTACCCACGGACAAATATACCTAACTGTTACTAAATTATTGACGTTTTCCTTGTTCTTTTCCACAACATACCAGAGATATGTCCAAAGAAATTGCATTCTCTTCGCGAGGCGTTCAGCACAAGGGTGGTCGACACAGTTAGTCCATCCTAGCCGGCCTCTCCGTGATGGAAACAACTTCATTTTCAGATAAGTTTATCACAGAATTTCACAGATTTGTAGTTTTTTGTCGATATTAGTGCCCAAGTCTTGTTGATAAACTCCCAATGTACAAAATCGTTAGTTATATTACTGCTAACCTTGAATGAATGGGCAGCTTACACTAAATTCAGTGAATTCAATGACACTTTGACGTGAAGTCAGGGAACTCCCAATGTACAAAATCGTTAATTATATTACTGCTAACCTTGAATGAATGGGCAGCTTACACTAAATTCAGTGAATTCAATGACACTTTGACGTGAAGTATATATGAAAAAATTCATCTTTGAACTGCGGTTGTAGATGCGAGGATCATCCTTCACTTTCAATGACACTTTGAAAGTTGATTTACAGGATTAATTTCCTTTACGTCTTTGATTTACATTACAGGATATAAAATTGTACAGTTAATTCTTAAGGGTACATTCTTCTTCCACAGTTTTGCTCACTTAAAGTCGAAAGTCAAAATATCCCTCAGCTTTCACTTGAGCTACTGCTTTAGAAACAAGATAAAGTCACTGTAGCTTTGTGTTTGAAATGTTTTCTGATGGTACATCTTGACTGAAAATTCAGCTGAGCTTCATGATAAAAAATAATTCGATGGTTTATTGATGTTTCCTCTTTTTGCCAGGTTAGACATCCTTTCAAAAGAAAGTACCGCCATCACCTTGGATTGCAGCGTGTTGCTCTTGAAATCTGGCCCATTAGTTGACTATTGGAAACATCTCTTTTCAGATAAGTACTTCAAAGCTTTCATATTTCTCCTTCCATTTACAATTCCAGGATTTCAGGTAGCGAATGATCAAAATGTTTTGTCTTCTTGCAATATCCAAATATCAGGTCTTGACTGTACATTAATAGCGTGGTGAAAGAAGGGAATGTTTAACAGGCCCAACAAACTTCAACTGCAAAGGAACGAACAAAGATGCCAAGATTCCTGTTGAAAGTTGCTCAATTAAAGACGTAAGAAAAAAACCCCCCAGCTTTCACTTCAGCTATTGCTTTAGAAACAAGATAAAGTCACTGTAACTATGTGTTTATGATGTTTTCTGAAGATGGTATATGAATCCGGCTGAGTTTCATGATGAAAAATAATTTGATGGTTTATAATTGATGTCTCCTCATTTTTGCCAGGTTAGACATCTTTTCAAAAGAAAGTACCGCCATCATCTTGGATTGCAGTGTGTAGCTCTTGGAATCCGGCCCATTAGTTGACTATTGGAAACATCTCTTTTCAGATAAGTACTTCAAAGCTTTCTTATTTCACCTTCCATTTACATTTCTACGATTCAGGCAGGAGTGATCAAAATGTTGTGTCTTCTTGCAATACCCAAATATCAGGTCTACATGCATACCACGGTGAAAGAAGGGAATGGTTAGGAAGCCTAGCAAACCTCAATTGCAAAGGAACGAACGAAGATGCCAAGATTCATGTTGAAAGTTGCACAACTGTATTCAATCTTTAGTTTTGGGTTCACGCGCTAATCATAAATAAGGTCTTCTGCACGATACCAAACTTATTACCCACTGACCTCTCCAAAAAGGTTACTAAATTATCAACATTTTTCTCGTTCTTATTCACAAGATAACAAGTTCATCAACGAAATTGTAGTCTTTCCAAGAACTGATTATGTTCAGCTTTGGAGCCAGTCACCAGTTAGCGAGTGTTGTTGACGTTGTCATTCCGTCCTAACCGACTTCTTCGTGAGGGGAACAACTTCAATTTCAGATAATTTAATCACAGTGTTTGCACATTTTTAAATTTGTTGCCAATTCTGGTGTACGAGTACTTGCTGACAAGTGCATGAGTCTGTAACTGTTCATTACTGCTGCACTGCTTATAAATGCCTAGCTTACTCTCAGTTCAATGGTGCTTCGAAAGTGGATCAGAACCAAGCCTTTTCGTAAAAAGTCGACAAAACAAAGAAAGGCAGCTTACTTTATTGATGTTTCTTATTTCAAGGTTGAACAAAGACGTTTTGAAAAGAATGCTTACATTTGAGCGACGCCAGTTTTGGATTGCTCTTTGTTACTCTTGGACGCAAGCACAAGTTGACACTAGAAACATCTCATTTCAGGTAAGTCCACCGTCAGTTCATATAATATGGAGTGTCAAAGTCCAACTGACAGATTTTCTATTTATTATCAAAAATATAATTATATTATTGTGCTGTTTCTATCACGTATTGACACAGTATTGAAACCAGAGCTAAAATTGTTCGTAAAAGCCTGATTTGAGAGATTGAAAAATAGTTTAACTAAGCTTGATGAGGTCTCCTCTTTTTTCCCTGCAATTTGAGCACAGATGGTTCGAAAGAAAGTGCTTCCATTGTGGATTGCAGCGTGCAGCTCTTGAATCCTGGTGATTAGCCACTGGAAGAAGAACTTCGATCACTTCAGATAAGTCTATCATGTTTTTTTTCCTTTTTTGTTTTGTCGTTTACACCAACAGGTTTCATTCCAAGTGACCAAAATATTAAATCTCCTTACCATTTACACTGTCAATTAGCCAAATTTAATGATTTGAAATAAATGGATTAAATTTTTCTCATTAATGAAGAAAATGTTAACTATTTTTTTTATTTATTTATTAAGCTTCGGCCTACTATTACACACATAAAGAAAAAGAAAAAGAAGAGGAAGCAAAAGAAAAAAGAAAAAAAAAACAAAAAAAAAGACTGCAAAACAAAATACAAAATGGCCAGGGGAGCCGCTACAGCTTAGCCAATTACAGCGGCCCCCTTAGATATAATTAAGACAAAATTATACAATATATATAAATCTAAATCTAGTATAGGGAGCTTAAAAGCAGCAATGCGGTGGGCGCGTTAAGGTCTTAGCGGTATTGCACTTTGGGCAAATTGTTCGTCACGTCCTTATATCTTCTTGATCAAAAATATCTACAGCATTTGTGTAATATTTTAGTAAGGATCTCTTAAAAGCAAGGGGTGTTTGATTGTGTTCCTTAAGACTTTCAGGCAAAACGTTCCAGATTCTAGCACATCGGACAAAAAACGAGCGTTGATAGGAAAGAGTTTAGCTAGGAGAATTGTCTTGATATGGCAGCAAAACTAAAAGAAATATCAGGCAAACAGTAACTATTGAGGATTAATATTTCTAGCAGCAAACAGTAGGTAATTTAATTGTTATTTCATAATGTGTGTCTATGTAGAAGAGGGTCGGGAGCGAAACCACTGGAATCTCAGTTATCAGTCAAATTTGCGTCAACTTATCAGCTATCAGAAAATGTTATAGCCAATCTCTCAGCTATCAGTGAATTTTCTAGATCTCAAATCTCAATTATCACTTTCACAAACGCGTCGCTTTGGTCTAAAATCCCATCCTTTCCATATTGATAAACCAAATACAGACTTGATCGTAAAACTCGGCAAAATAAGATATTTTTGCAAGAGGGATTTTAAAAACAAGAACAAAAGACATGCAACCGGTTGAATTGAGAAACTTACTTGTGACAAGAAGTCGATGTTAACAAAGAAGAACAAGCCATTACAAACCCAATTTGCATAAAAAACTGTGAAAACTGTTTTCTAATAATCATTCATTTGTAGTTTACTACTGAAACCAGTGACAAATAGTATAGAAGTGCTGATAAACAATATGGATCGATAACAGACAGCCTTAACTAACAGGAGCTGTTAAGGACACTAGACAAAGGTCAATTTCGATTAGTTAATAATCGTCTCTTTATCTTAGTTACGAACGTAGTTACAATGTTTACTTCTTTTTTATTGGTTTTGTAATCGGACCTTTAAGCGTCACCACGCGCACATAAAAGCTGAGTTAGCGTCCCTTTAAAGTAGTTTTTCTTTCCTTCTCGCGTGGTCTTGTCAACCTTGAACTCTTGATGTTTTTTGATTTCCTAACCCTTGGCTCAAGCGGGACCGATATGTGAGTACCTTTGTCATTTTGATTAGGTTACGTTTTTTATAGCTATGGGCGAAGGAATACAAAGGAACATTTGTACAATGTTGATTGACTTGTAATCGTCTAAATTAGAAAGTGTTCTGAACGTTACTAGAGTGAACGCCCACCTTTTAGGCTCGAAAGCATTGAGCTGTTAATTAGTTCCTTTTTTGTGTACTTCTGTGATCGAATCTTATTTAGTATCTTAGCGTAGCATTTACGCTGGCTATTTTTTGATGTAATGTTATTCAATTTCGTTATGTTGTCGATTCCAAATCGTTAGTTTGTCTCGTGTAAGTTTTGACTATTTGTTACGCAACTTTTCCGCTAAATTGAAAGAAATTCGTTACATATTGTTATTTCAGTTTACGATCGTTTATGTTGATGCAATAAATCGCCGATAACCGTCAACTTTGGTTTTCCGTGGTTTACTTGTGTACCCTTGAAGACGACCTGTAAAGTAGTCCCACCCACCAGTTTGTCGCGACACGCCTAGAGCTCATTTTGTTTCGTCTCGTTTTGGAATTTGCCAGTCGCTGCAGACGTTACAGGAGCTGTAAAAAGACTTTCACAGCCAGTTTGAATGGATATTCTGAGTAAAATCAGTGCTGGTGACTGACAATTTTGCAGTATCGATCGACTTTTAATAATATAAACTGTACCCATAATAGTTTGGTTTTCGGCTGACCTAGAATCAAATTGGGACGAACAATCTATTTTCCCTTCTCAAATTAAATGCAAAATATTGTTCAAAAACAATTCCGAAGAATACAGAAAACCATCAATTCGTGGATATTTACCGTTAAATTTCCTGATCTGGCATTTTGTAAATTTTAACAATCTAATAATTTGGAGTCAAATAATATTGACGGTTGATAGTGAAAGATGATCTATCACGGGCAGCTTTTATTCTGCCTTCTGGCCACACATGTTGAACGCAGTTCAACCGAACTGAAACTCTTTTCATTTTCATTTTAATCAGTAAGATTTTCACTTAACAACTGATTTGGATCCATCACATTTAGATTTTATCGCAGACTTTCTGTGATCTTTTTGGATTTTTGACGTATTTGCGTATTTTTTTTGACGTATTTGGCCTCCAAATCAAAGCAGTTATTGATGAAACAAAATTATAGCAAACAAATTTGAAGCAACATGGTGAAGATGTCCAAACGGATATATAAGAAGCAGCTTTTCAAAATTCTCCAACCCGCATCTTTAGTGCCTAGATAAATTTTAGTTGGACATAAGAGACCTTCAGAAGCAACAAAGCGACGATTACAAAAACAACAACAAAATTAGTAGTTATTACAACGGTAATTTTTATAGCAGTAGTATAAATATAATCCCAATAGGAGATATTTCCAAGTATTCCACAAACAAGCTCCAACCATTATTTTACTAAATTAACAAGCTTTGATTTATTGAACTTTAAGGAACTGAAATAGAATATAAGCTGGGGTAATGACCTGGCACAATTCGCATCTTTTTTCTCTTTATTGAGAGACCGGAAATAATTTTGGTCTCATCCCAGTCCGCTCCTCTGGTTTATAGGAAAGTTTTTGCTCATTTAGGGTTCTGTTTGCAAAATATTTGGGACGAGTGGTCTCCAATGTGGCTGAAAATTTTATTATATAAAAAAAAGCTTCATTTGTGTTGTTTCCTCCATGGTTTTTCCCAGTTGACCAGACAGGTTATAAGAAAGTAGAACGTACAGCATTTTAAATTGTAGTGTACGCATGTCACTGCTGATGGTAAGGGTTGCCTCAATATGTCCGGCATCGCAATTTTCTTTTATTTCTTCTTCCGTTAACCATCGGACTGTTTCAGTCCAAGAATTATTAAAATCTTATCTATTATTCCATATCGATACATTTTCATTTTCTACAAAGAAAAGCTTATCTGAGGGATATTATCTTAATGTGCCCTCAAATTTTCAGAGGTACCATGTATATTTGAAATTTGCCAGCTAGTGGTAGCCGAGAGTGGCCATCGATATCAAAAGTGACATTCAAAATCGAAAGTCCATTTCAAAAGTTGAAATTCCAATTGTTAAAATTCCTTCAACTGCAGGAAGTGACCCTGCAGGATTGTATTCTCTTAAATTGAATTGACGCTTACAACTAAACATTTGTTAATGAAAGAAACATAACTCCATCATTTCACTAATTCTTGCTCTTTATTTGCCAGGGTGACACACTGAGGTATCTGAAAGATGAGGCAGCCATCTTGATTTGATTGCAGCGTGTAGCTTTTGGATTCTGCTGTTACTTGACATTGGAAACATCTTATTTGAGCTAAGTTAATCGTTTTCTCATTTTACCTGAGTCTGTTGCTGTCAACGTAACAGTTTCTGAAGTATCCTGTTTAGAAATATGTTAACAATGTGAAAACGTGAATGATGAGATGTCTAGCATGACGAGAGTCTGGAACAGAGAAGTATCCCCGACTAATCCCCGACTAATCCCCGACTAATCCCCGACTAATTTGAACACAGAACCTCGCGGTCAGGCAATCAGGAATTTTTCTGATGTATTATCAAATTTTCAAAAGTAACTAGATGGAAAAAATTTGCTAATCCGCAAAATTTTCACCTATAACTATGTAAAGTACTGCTTCAGAAAATCACTACAAATGTCTGAAGAGAAAGACCATTATTTTTTGAAGGGAGGAGGGTGGCAATTTTTTGGGGCACGAAATTTTTTTCCCCACTTTAAGGTTCTGCATGATTTTCTTTGGTGAGAAATAGCTTGTGCACTAATTTTGTAACAGCAAAAATAAAATAATAATAGTAGAAGGCACTCGCTTGATTTTTTCCCCATGGCTCCCCTTGCACGATTTTTTTTCAGCAGTTTTTGCCGTGCAGAAATTGTTTTTGGAAATTGACCACCCTCACCCGGAACCTCCCTCCCCAGCAAATGGATATGCTGTGGATATGCGAAGTTAATTAGAATAATCGATTGGTTTTTGCTTTGTTTATCCCTAGGTTGAACGTGCAAGCATCCTTTCAAAAGAGCGTGCAGCCATGTTGGATCGCAGTGTATTAGCCTTTAATCGTCACGAAGTTGACTGTCATTGGAACACCCTATCGCAGATAAGCCGTTTTCGTATTTCTCTAGTCGTTTAGCATTCAGTAACGGCTGCAGCGCAAGAGTGATCAAAATCCAGTCTCATCTTACAATGTCTATACGTTGTGATGTATGTTACAAAGAACATGTTAACCAGGGTGTATTGTCTTGATGTACTACGAAATTCTTAGAACTAACAACAAAAACAAATGTATGGCAATCAGAAGGGAGAATTAATATTTTGAGCTTGAGACTGAAAGGTTTATTCGTCGCAATGCAAACTTGAATTCCTATTCCACGACATTACGAGGTCAAAAGTCGATCAAATAGACTAAAAACGTGGTGATTTTGCTGGTGTGCAAAATATCTTTTTGAATGAACATTATTAAAAACAAAGATTTACGATAACCTTTTCAGCTTACAAATGCAGTGATAATTAGCAGTCCCGATATAAACTTTCAAGTAAGGCGAATTTTTGTCGAGAGAAAACATATCGAGAGAGATCCTTTTCAAAAGTAAGATGCATTTTATAACAGAATTAACAGACTTCCAAGGAGGAACAACAACTGTAATTTAAAAAGAGCACAGTGCATGATAATTATTGGCATGACAAGTGGTGCTGTGGTAAACACGAGCTTGTTTTTCGGTAGCTTGTGTTCGCAAGGCTTGACTACAATCTAAACCGTATCTTATAATTTATCTCAATGCAATGATAGGCTTAAATATTGGACGATAGAAATGAAAAATACATAATTATACATAACATCGGAATGTATGGTGATAGGGAGAATAAATGTTTTGAGAGGTTTAATATCGCAGTTGGTTTATGTTTTGGGGGACAACTTGAAATTGAAGTCCTTTTCCATAAAATTTTGAAGTGAAAGTTAATAGAATAAAAACGCTCTGGTGTTACCAGTAATTGTTAGAGAATGATTTTTATATAAACATTTGAAAAACAAAGTTTGAAGAAAATCATTCTTAATTTTTATATCGATTTGATCAAGGGATAATTACTAAAAAGTTTATTGACAATGTTATATTTGGCTCAGAAAAATGTGTAACGACCTTTTGAGTTCGACTTTTTGTTAAGCTAAGATTTTCAACCTTATTTATTGTGCATGGAAGTCTGTTGTTTTTGTGCTTATATCGTTATGTGGCAAGTGTGGAACAGTTTTAGTACTTCAGAAAACGGTAAATTAAGTTTCTCGTTTAAAACGAATTTTTCCAAATCGCTATTTTAAGCATTGCAAGAAAGTGATAGCCTTGCAAAATCGGTTTGCTGGCATGTTACGCATAGAGCAAGTCGGGGAACTCAATTTGACCAAATATTAACTCTCTACACGAGTTGCTCATTACTTGCGAATTATCTGGTCAACTTGCTTGGTCAGCTTTTCAGGCTATATAATCATTATTCAGGTTTTCGCGTTGCAACTTTTGGGAAACATCTTGAATTTTAATCAAGTAATTCTTTTCTCAGTTGTCTTCTTTTATAGACTATGTAGTACTTGAAAAATGAAGCAGGCAGAAAGGTAAAGATACATAGAGTATGGAAAAGCAATTAATTAGGAGTGCCTCTGACCAAATATTTTCAAACGTATTTACGCCATAGTAATCTAAATTATTTGTCATGTATATAGTGTTTTAGGATCCAATAGTACTACTTTGGCGGCAATGACCTTTCAGTGGTCAAAATGACTTTCCACTTTTCAAACGGACCTCCGACATTTTGCAAAAATGTTGAAAATCTGCACAATTGATTTGAAAACACTGAAAACTATTAGGATTCGAAACAGATTGAGATTTTGGAACGAAGTCTTCGTGGAAACCAAAATATCAACACAGAAAATTAAGCTTGGAAAATTACACCAAACTTCGTAAAACACCCTTTGACAACTTGTTTGCCACAGAAACGTTAATTCCCTCAATGAGTACTTGAGACACAAAAATGAGTTACGATAGTTTTAACAAAAAGTCACCAAGTTAAGTCATTCGTTGTTTAGTCGTTCGAAATTTCAGGCGCAAAAAATTTCTTTGACATTTTTCGTTCATAGAAATTAAAGAATTTTGCCTTGCTGAACTAAATAAAATATGTGATGACCTCGGGATATTTTGTATTTTTCTTGATACCAAGACAGTGGAAAACACATTGACTTTAAATTTTCTTGTGAGACGCACTGACCATAAGATATGAAGGTACTGAAGCACAATGTATTTGCATGATCAAAGCTTAACTTAAAGGTGGGATTACTACTGATATTGTTACTATGCTATGCAGGTATTGTGACTAGAACCTCTTAGAAACCATGAATCAATCACGTGTCAGACAAAATCGTATATGGCAGCTTGGGTTGTAATTCATAACAACATCTTGTATATTTGCATCAAGAACTTATTTCAAATCACTTCTGATGAAAGGTGTGTTCTAATTCACAATTCAAAGATTATTTCTTTTGGACCTTTTGGACTGTAAAAGCAAGGATGTTAAGCGTTGTAACCAAACAAGGTCTTTCCTTCAAACTGAAATGTGCTGTTTTTGGTATTTTAATAAAGGACCTTTCAGTAATCGATGAAAACACTCGTAAGCTTTAAAATCGTGAAGAGCCAGCTCATGGTAGAGGATCTAATAAGCTATAACTGATACTGATCCAAGAAGAAACGCAAGGCTAAATAAACGGTTTGAGAGCTATATTGCCAATTCCGATATTTGGACAGGCGAAAGGAGACCAAACGCGCGGGGATGCTAACTAACCTGATTGAAGCTTTCTTTTCGATTTTTCTGTTCTGCGTTTATCAATTACTGCAATCAATACGTTTGGGGTAAAAGCAGTTACGAGTAAAAATAGGTCAGAAAATCAATGCAGTCTACCTGATGATTTCAGTGTGTTTACGAAAGGCCTTTAAGAATATCTTTGATTTTGAACACTCTTGGGTATAATTTAAAAATTAATAAGAAAAGTTATACTTCACAATGATACAGTCACGTGCTTATTATTAGTGGAATTTTACTAGTATATATTTTAATGCAAATGCTGCAGTATGAGGTACTATCCTACACCATCAGCCATTGCTGCATTTCTCTTCTTATCACAAAAATCCGAAGCCAAAAGATAGCTGCAGCCTGTCAACATGTAATTATTTAAGCGAGCACAGTAAAGTTTTAATTGAAGACAAAATATAAAACAAGGACAGCAGCATCGCATTTGGACAGCTCACCGCATATATATTGATTCTAGTTGACACATTCTAATGTACTGTTGATATTTGATTCTGTCGACAGGTAGACTGAAGAATAGTAAGGAAATGGAATAGTGACACGGCACAACAGCAAAGAACAGGCTACAAGACAAGTGTAGAAACACTTGGAAATATATGCTCCGAACTTGAGAATAAACTTTAAGAAAAAAAACTCATTTTGATGTAGATCGTTCGATCCTCATACATGTAGTGGACAGTCGAGAGATAGTTAACTAACAAATAAAGTTGTGAATATATCATATGTATGTGATATCGGAATCACTGCAAAGATGAAAAAAGAGAAAGGATCGGACGCGATTTTTGTAGTTAAAGAAAACAAACTTTACGGATGTAAAGAAGGTACAAAGAGCAAATTAAAGACTAGACTCCAATACGCTCTTAAGCCTTCCTATAATAAAAGATAACAAAGAAACGACTTAAAGAAAAACAAACATGCCGCAGGACCCGAAAGGTGAATGCGGTTAAATTGTGTCGTTGTCCTTTACTTGACATTTAAGCAGAGTGCAATACCAGGAAAAATCGTCAGAGGGAGTTAAACACCTCTCCGCTAGCCCTTGTACACAATGATTAACTCTCGTCTCCATACTCCTACAGGCGAAGATTGCTCGAAAAAGGGCTGTAATATAAGTAAAATCTCCTATCAAAATAATTTTCTCAAAGAGAATTAAGGCTTAAGACTATACTAAACTGTAGGAATAAATGCATAGTCTAGTCTTACCGCCAGCTCTTAACCCTTAAACAAGTAAGAGAAAATTATTATGCAAAGAGATTTTACTGATATTACAAATCTTTTCAAACGTAAAAGGCCTAATGAAAGATTATGGATGAGAGTTAAACTTCCTCTCCAAATCTTCTCCCTAAAGAGGTTGAGGAGTATGGATTAGAATTAATCCTCCATTTTTCATTCAGAGGAGTCAAGGATTAACCACAGGAGTTAAAGTTCGTCAAACAATCTTTGCTTACTGAAATCTCCAAATTAACAAGCTCTGCTTGAGTAAATTGTAGATAGGAGTTAACTAATTTATATTGTGCAAGTAAAACGGTGAATAAAAGTTAAATAAAAAGCCTTTTGTAGCATGCTCATTGTCTCCTTAGTGCTTTTCATTGTGTTTCATCATTAGGTGTATTAAATATATGAATAAATTACCCTAGGGAAGGTGGGTGGAAGAGTAATCTTCCTCCCTTCCACCTCCTTCCTACGGAGAGGGGGAAGGTGGGTGGAAGAGTAATCTTCCTCCCTTCCACCTCCTTCCTACGGAGAGGGGGAAGGTGGGTGGAAGAGTAATCTTCCTCCCTTCCACCTCCTTCCTACGGAGAGGGGGAAGGTGGGTGGAAGAGTAATCTTCCTCCCTTCCACCTCCTTCCTACGGAGAGGGGGAAGGTGGGTGGAAGAGTAATCTTCCTCCCTTCCACCTCCTTCCTACGGAGAGGGGGAAGGTGGGTGGAAGAGTAATCTTCCTCCCTTCCACCTCCTTCCTACGGAGAGGGGGAAGGTGGGTGGAAGAGTAATCTTCCTCCCTTCCACCTCCTTCCTACGGAGAGGGGGAAGGTGGGTGGAAGAGTAATCTTCCTCCCTTCCACCTCCTTCCTACGGAGAGGGGGAAGGTGGGTGGAAGAGTAATCTTCCTCCCTTCCACCTCCTTCCTACGGAGAGGGGGAAGGTGGGTGGAAGAGTAATCTTCCTCCCTTCCACCTCCTTCCTACGGAGAGGGGGAAGGTGGGTGGAAGAGTAATCTTCCTCCCTTCCACCTCCTTCCTACGGAGAGGGGGACGGTGGGTGGAAGAGTAATCTTCCTCCCTTCCACCTCCTTCCTACGGAGAGGGGGACGGTGGGTGGAAGAGTAATCTTCCTCCCTTCCACCTCCTTCCTACGGAGAGGGGGACGGTGGGTGGAAGAGTAATCTTCCTCCCTTCCACCTCCTTCCTACGGAGAGGGGGACGGTGGGTGGAAGAGTAATCTTCCTCCCTTCCACCTCCTTCCTACGGAGAGGGGGACGGTGGGTGGAAGAGTAATCTTCCTCCCTTCCACCTCCTTCCTACGGAGAGGGGGACGGTGGGTGGAAGAGTAATCTTCCTCCCTTCCACCTCCTTCCTACGGAGAGGGGGACGGTGGGTGGAAGAGTAATCTTCCTCCCTTCCACCTCCTTCCTACGGAGAGGGGGACGGTGGGTGGAAGAGTAATCTTCCTCCCTTCCACCTCCTTCCTACGGAGAGGGGGACGGTGGGTGGAAGAGTAATCTTCCTCCCTTCCACCTCCTTCCTACGGAGAGGGGGACGGTGGGTGGAAGAGTAATCTTCCTCCCTTCCACCTCCTTCCTACGGAGAGGGGGACGGTGGGTGGAAGAGTAATCTTCCTCCCTTCCACCTCCTTCCTACGGAGAGGGGGACGGTGGGTGGAAGAGTAATCTTCCTCCCTTCCACCTCCTTCCTACGGAGAGGGGGACGGTGGGTGGAAGAGTAATCTTCCTCCCTTCCACCTCCTTCCTACGGAGAGGGGGACGGTGGGTGGAAGGAGAAAGGTGACTTTTCATCCCTATCCCTTCTTTATCTAATAGTGGAATAATGGACCAGGACACAGGTTTTGGCTGCACATAATCTGTTTGTGCAGCTTGTTTTATTTCTTCTTGTTCATTAGGTTAACTATGGAATATTGTAGAAGGTTGCAAGAGCTCGTAGTTATAAATTCTTTATTTAGCTCTTACACCTTCTTTACAGTAGAAAGGTATTCGAAAATGTTTATCAAGTAGTTTACTTGGAAACATGGCCTATGAGAAAACTTTATCGTGGTAAAACAAGATGAAGATTGGCTTATTGATAAGATGGCATGAAATTTAATAACGTGTTCAAAAAAAGATCGCTTAATTTTTACCGATGACTTCTTTTTAATCAGGTTGAATTTGTTATTTTAAAGTACTGTAGACCATTTTCTTGGCTGTTCCTTAAATGTCTGCATGCCTGTTGACAAGATGAATCTTGATTACTTAAAAGGCGAGAAATTGATTTTAGGTATTGAAAATTCGAGTACAGCACAGTTATATGCTAATCCAACCATGATACTGGTTTAACAAAGAACGAGTGTGGTATTTCCAGAACTCTGTCGACTTTTCTTTTTTCCTCCATTTCTTTTCATATACACAAGCTAGTTTCATTTTTCCTGTTTGAAACATGGCCATGAATATTTGATTGCTACTCAATCACAAAATCTGCGACACTATTGTAGAAATGTCAGACAATTATTCTAGTTGAGAAAGTTTAACCAGATGCCAAACAATGTTCGCCGATCATTAACGTTGGAAGCAATGACAGAAATGAAATATCCATTTCTTGAAAATGAACAAAAATTTATTGAAGCCTGTCTGAATGCTTTCATTACCAAAGAGGAAACTGGGAAACAAAACTAGGAAAAAAAACTGGGAAAAAATGGCTAGCTATACTACTTACCTATGACTTTTAGAAGGTGATCACACTCGGGAGAGATGGCTGATTAAGTCCTGGAAGCGGCCTTGAAAAGTTGTCGTTTTTCTCGGGAAGGAACACAGCAGAAGAGTCTTGCAGGCTATGAGGTGATTATGAGTGCCTCAGCAGCTGCAAGTCCTCAATTTTTTTTTGGGAATCTTCAGTTCTGCAAAATAAACCAAAGGTCATGCTTTCTTGCTAAATTCTCGTTAATAAGTTTTATGAACAAAGTATATCATTTTGTTTACACCGGTCCTCACCCTGTGAAACTTTTTTTGCATGTATAAGTCGTATAATATTCCTTGAGAGGTCTAAACAGATTGCTAGTCCATATTCTTTCCCAGAATATTTAGGACAAAACATTTCTGAAGTGCCTTTTCACAGCCTTTCTATCGAAGACGTTTAATTAATTCTTCTTGCAACAAATAAAGAAAAATTAAATCTTTACATGAAATGAAAGCTAGTACTGGTGTTTTGACGCCATTTCGCTTAACAATGCAAGCGAATGTGCAAAAAACTTTAATGTATTTAAAAAACTTAAAAGTATCAAATTTTCAATATTAATTTTCCGTATTGCTTGTCGTAACTCCTATTTGCTAAACATTACACTTGACAATATTAGCAAATTTTTCATTGAGACAACATTCCTTAGTTGATTATTTCCTTTGTTTTCGTCACATGCCTGCTTGATAATGTATTGATACAGTAGAGAAAAATAATTTTGCAAGTTGATCAGTTCTTTAGAATTGAATAGTTTATGACTAATTATTCCTTATTTTGTAAATGAAAAACTTTAATATTATTGTTCATTTTCTCGCCAATTGTCAATTTCCGTAAGATGAACCGTTTACACTGGCTCAGTTACTATTATGTACTGCCTTGATACAATACAGAAAAGAGAAATCATTAAATGATCATTTGTTCTTGAAAATTCGACGCTTCATTACTAATAAAATTATTAGCCTCTACTTTGCAAGTGACCAACATATTGCTCAGTTTTGCATCTCCTGTAGATTTTGCAACATTATTCTTAAAACCAAGTGTTTTAATTGACTCAAGTACTATTTTATAAAGTGTTCATGAAATGAATTTCCAACCTAAAATTTAAAATTTAGATTTCTAATGTAGGCATTGTACAGGTTTTAATTGAAGTGCCAACGTCTAAATGTCTTCTGAAAACCAGGAGCCTATACAAAACCTATTGACGCCTCAAATCCAAATTTGCATCTTAATTGTAAGTGATAAAATAAAGCAAGTTCACTAGAACAGAAAATAAGAAAAAGACACATGCAACAGCATGCAGCATGTAGCAGTCCAGAGAAGTAGAAAAATTGTTTTACGGCCTCGTCTTGAACAAGCTAAGGAACTCGATCACCAAGTTGCTTTTAAAGTCTTTTTCTAAGTAATTAATTACATTGTAGAGTTAGTGGCACGAACTTATAATCAGCTACATGTTTTTTCTCAGAGTCGGCACTCTGGATTTTTTGTGTTCTTTGTGATTTGCCAGAGTGATCACTTTAGGTTTGGTTTGGTTTCAATTGAAAACCCCTCAATGACCTTATTTTGCAGTGTTCTTCTTTACACAAATCATCTCGTAGAAAGCTACCATGTTCAATTCTAATGCAGTGTTGAATCAATATATGTTCTTGTTGGTTTATAACCAAGACTGAACAAATTGCAGCCTGGTTATCTGACCAGCTGTTGCTTTCGAACTAAATTTGTCTTGAAATGGAGAGGCTAGAACTTTTGTTTTAACATTCAAAAAGCCCTTGTTTACTAGAAAAGAAGAAAAGAACATAATTTTCTCCGAGTGTTTCTGGCAAATTAGGTTTTAGTTTCATGTTGAGACCCATCCATAGTGTTACGTCGAACCAACTGAACTCGTTCCTAAAGCGATAACATGTGCATGAAATTACAAACGTTGAAGTGAGATACTTAACAATATATGCTTGAGATACTCCTCAAAATGTGCAAGATGTATAACAAAACAACGGCAATAAGTCTTCTTGGACTTTGTGCGAAAGCCTGCATTCAAGAGTTGATTTCATTGACAAACCGTGTGTTTGCTTTTATTTGATCTATCTGTTGCTTATCATTTAAATTTTCCTTGAAAGAAAGGACCATCGCTTTGAACTTTTTAAGAAAAATATTGTTTTTCATCAACTTTTTCGAAAAACTTTTGGTTCTGGTTCTGGACAATACCTTCAGTTGCTGACTTTCGTAGATTCAAAACTGTTAAATCAGGTTAAGGGGAGTAGGAAAAATGTACTTATCTGAAATAAGGTTTTTCCAATTGTCAATCTGAACTAGAGTCCAAGAGTACACTGCAATCCAAGATGGCTGTCCTTTCTTTCAATATTGATCTGCTCCCAGCCTGGAGAAGGAAAGGAACAACTGTAATAATTAACAATGTTTTAATTCAGTCATTCGTCTGATAAATTCGTAGTCGTGTTAGATACACTTGATGATGTCATAAATTTTTTTAGATACCGGTAACAGTGGTGATTTGCTGTGGTTTCACATTTGCTTAAGAGATCTTCAGTGAAGAATAGTGAATATCCTTGATGGTTACTACCCTTCATTTACCCCGGGTGCCCTCTTGTGCCTTAACTGAAAGTCATATGCTTTCAAATTCGAATATCAGTCACAACCTCTGACAACACGCCCTCTCTCTTTACATGCAAACATTCTTTTAATAATAAGCTCCCTCAGTCCCTCAGGGACGTTTGAATCGATCTTAAGTTTGATTATGTCAAAATAATGCTTAAATTATCAACAGAATGATCACTCAAGGTTTGATTTTATGCACTCAATTGAAAAGTGCTTATTTACTTTATTCTCACATTGTTCTTATTCGTTCTTATTCTTTACAATTAAAAACTGTCTTCGTAGAAAGCTACCACTTGCAATTCAATGCTGAAACATGTTCTCTTCGGTTTATGATTAAAACTAAACAATTGTAACTGATTATTTGACATGCTGTTGCACTCAAACTGAATTTTTCTCGAACATTAGGGAGACCAGAACTTTTTTTAAATTTATTGTTAACAAGAGAAGAAATAATGTACTTATCTGATGTTTGCAATAGTCTATGTACACCAAAGTCCGAGAGTGCACTACGATACAAGATGGCTGTACTTTCTTTCAATACTGATCTGTTTCGAACCTGGAGAATAGATATAATATTAACACTGTTTTAATTCAGTCAGTCGACTGATAAATAAATTTCAAACTGAACCGTATTGATTTGCTGTGGTTTTACATTTGCTTAAGAGATCTCGAAGAAAAGTGAATATTCCTTTTGGTATCTTCCCTCCTTTCCACCACCCCCTTCTAGCTTGCACTTTAACTGACTGTCATGTGCTTTCGAATTCGAATATTAGTAACACCTTCTGAAAACACGCCCTTTCCTTTTTAGATGGAAAAATATTTTAATAATAAACTCCCTCCCTCCTTCACTGACATATGAAATGTAAAGTTTGATGTCCAAATAATGACCAATTCAGTTAGATCTTGCCGCGGACTTCCATTCGATGAGTCTGATTTTTTCAATAAATCAAAGCTATGACTACTTTTTTTTAAAGAGAGATCGTTGATGATGATCAATATTTCTCAATTAAGGTAAGAAGAGCTATGTGGATATATAACTATTGACGTTTACACCCTGTCACACCCAAAATACTAATTCCCATCACTGGTTTTCTCATATTGCTTTTATTTTATTTTATGTTGATTCTGAGAATTTGGTTCTTCATAAAAACAAAAACCTCAGGGACTTTCCTGGATTTTGATCATTCTCTCACTTAGACCGCTATCTGGTTAACGAGAGTAGAAATAATGTACTTAACTGAAATTTGGCGATTCCAGTAGTCAACTTGTGCCAGAGTCCAAGAGTATACTGCAATCCAAGATGGCTTTACTTTCTTTCAATACTGATCTGTTTCCAGCCAAAGAAGAAAAGGATCAATAATGACCAACAATAATTAACAATGTGTCAATTCAGTCAGTTGGCTGATATATTTATACTCGTGTTAGATAGTCTGATAATTTCATACATTTTCAGAAAGCTAGTAGTCATTTGCTGTGGTTTTGCATTTGCTTAAGAGATCTCGAAGAAAAGGGAATATACCTTATGGTATCTACCCTACACCCGCCCCCATCTTGTACCTTAACTGATTGTCAAGTGGTTTGAAATTCGAATATTAGTAACACCCTCTAAAAACACTTCCTTTCCTATTTAGATACAATACCTTTTTTAATAATAAACTCCCTCCCTCCTTCACTGACATATGAAATCTAAAATTGATGTCCAAATAATGACTAAATTATCAACATTTTGGGCCTTGCTGATACAAACCATCTTGTAAGAACCGTGGACTTTCATTCGATAATTCAGATCCTTTCAATAAATCAAAGCTATAACTGCCTTCTTTTTTGTAAAAGATGCTTGATGATGATGATCAAGGTTTTTTAAGTTAAACAGAGAACTGTGGAAATGGAGAGATATATTTCTATCATCTTGAAAACTGAATAAGGATAAACTAAACTTTGGTAGAAAAACCTCATTTCACGGAAAATTTATACAAGAGTCAATATAAACACTCCCGTTTTAGAATGTTAAACTTATAAAATCGAGGCAAGATGCGAAACATAACAATGTGTTCGTCTTTTACAAACAGGCTCTTAAATTATCAATGTACCCTTTAACTGAACTCAAGAGCTAGCAGACATCTTATTTCTCCCTGTGATATCAATACTTAATCAAGTAGACAGGTTATGAGAATAAAGAAAGTCATCAACTCGTGGATACGGTCTTGCTTTCCATTAAAATATCTTATTTAACACTTAAAATATTTATATAAAAAACAAAACACTTAAAATATAACAACAGAAATCAAGCCGCCTTGAGAAATAAAAGTTCGAAAACAAAATATTGAGTTGGAACTATAGTGTTCCTTGTGGACCATTTAAAAAAAACTTTTAATTAGCATTTTTTAAAATATATCTGGATGAATATCAATTAGACACTTTGATGTTGTTTCCAGGTACTTTAGCCCTGCCTAACTCTTTAAAATTCAATATCGTGAAATTGTAACTATTCAGCCGCAAAGTTGTCTAAGAACTACCAGTCCACTTTGGGGACTGGTTCCGAAATCAGCCTCCATGTGACGTCAAAACGTTTACAAACATCACTGTAAACGTAAATTGAATTACTGACATTTTTGACGATATTTTCATTTTGCTAACGTTCTCAAAGGAAACATTACTTCGGTTACTGGACTAAACTTCAAAAGTATATTTGTTGGCTTTATCCAGTGAGTAGCTTTGTAGAGGAATTTACTCCTTCTGAAGCTGAATTTTTGAAACGCCCGCGACCTTCAAGCAGCTACCTATTGAAACTATATATCAAACACTCGAGACAGTGTTTGACCACATTTCCAAACAACTCAAAGTTTGTCAAAAATACTACGCAAAGTGTTGTATCTTTAACGCTCTTTTTGGTGTTTCGAAATGTAGTCAAGCAATGTCTTTTCTGTTTGATATATTAGCTGAAAATTCGTTTGGAAATTTATTGGAAAATTCTTTGGAAATTGTGCACCATCAGAGCGGTTAACTCCGATATGCCTATCAAAAGAGAGATGCTCTGAGCGGGATTCGAACCCACGACATTCCGATCTCATGGAAGGTGCTCTGACCACTGAGCTACCGAGGTAAACACAGTGGATGCATTCGAATATCAGCTACAAAGGAAACATCCATATACTCAGTAGTTAGAGCACCATCCATAAGATTAAGACGTGGTGGGTTGGAATCCCACTCGGTACACCTGAAATTTTCCTGCATTTGTTCTATCAGAGTTCAGCTCTCTGATGATACAAATTTGTTCCAAATATGCCGTATTACTTTCTTTGACAAATCTTTGACCATTCTTAGATCATTTTTAACAATTCTTTGATAATATTTGGACAATTATTTGAAATTTTTTAAAAATTCTTTGACAATTTTTGACGATTCTTGGACACTTCATTGGGAATTCTTTGACAATTCTTTGATAATTCTTTGGCAATTCTTTGAGACGTCTTTGACGAGTCCATGACAATTCTTTAAAAGTTATTTGGAAAATGTTTGACAATCCTTTGACAAGTTTTGACGATTCCTTGACAATTCTTTGACAATTCCTTCAAAATTCTTTGACAATTCTTTGATAATTCTTTGAAATTTATTATCCAGCTTGAAAAAGACAAATGACTTGACGTGACTATGTTGCCCTTCACCCCAGCTATATACATTTGTACAAAGCTAGAGAGACATTGTCTGTAATATTTATTATCGTGTACATTACGTACCATTTTTCATTAAGAATATTATCAGTTGTAACAACCCTCCTTTTTTGTACTAGTTTTGTAATTTGTTGCAATATTGTGATATGTTTGTATCAATAAAATAAACTATCAAAAACAAAACAAAACAAAATTCTTTGACAATGTTTGACAATTCTCTGAAAATTTTTTTTTGACAACTTTTGACAAATCCTTGACCATTCTTTAATAATTCTTTGACAATTGCTTAAAAATTCTTTGAAAATTCTTTAGCAATTCTTTGACTTTTCTTTGACATTCTTTGAAAATGTTTGACAATTTTTCACAATTGTTTCACAATTCCTTGACAATTCTTTGACAATTTTTTACAATTGTTTGACAAATTTTGACGATTCTTTGACAATTCATCGACAATTTGTTGACAACTTTCTAAAAATTCTTTGAAAATTCTTTGAAATTTTTTTACTTTTCTTTGACAATTTTGGACGATTCTTTGACAATTTTTTGAAAATTGACCCATGAAGACAATACACCCTAAGTATTATTTCTTCAACACAAGCCACCGTATACGCAGAAAAAATTAGGATACTTCATGTGTACGAAATGATCTTTGTAGTGTACAGCGTCTAAGGAACAAATGATCTGGTGAAGAGTCTTTATAAAATTCCTCTTGAAATGACACCAGTTTTTATTTACGGCACAAGTTTTCGTTAACTGTAGATATTTTCACTTGTAACGTATTTGCAGCATTTTCAAAGTTTCTAGCCATTTTAATCAATTCTCTAACTAATCTATTTAACTGTTAATCGTATTAAATGTTTAGTTTGTTTCGGGACCTTCTCGAACAACTCTTTGGTAAATATAGTCTCCTGTTTTGAATATTGTTATTGAATCATTTGACCTTTAAATTTTATAATGTTTATTCAATAAAATAATATCTCGCGGTTTCACGTTGACCAAGAAAATAACTCAATGGATTTTATTCTTGTCGGAATTTTAGGATTATCCATTTATGTTAATTCTGATAATTTGGCAACACATCAACCTCGCGGAATACATAATGAAATTCTTTGTGTGTGTGACTCTCGATAATAAATAAATTTTCACAGGAAAGCTACATTTTAATTACTTTGAGTTGAAACCATTAAGTGCTTAATGACAGAAGGGACAAAAACAATGAATAGAATTCCATTTGGGCACTAATGCAAATTCTGCAATCTGTTAGGGTTAAAATGGCGACGTTTTCCTCGTTCTTCCGAAGTTTCAGAAAATACGAAAACAGAGACATTCACTGTAACTCGACTTTAAAAGCTGGAAATTGCGGTCAAAATGCTGACAAGCGTGTGAATACAGCTGCAAGCTTCAAAGAACCTTTCAGTGTGCACGATTTTGCTTTAATTAAGCATGCAAACAATCACCCCCAAAGAACCTTGAGCTCATAATCTAATTGTAAATTAAACTGGACTTATCTCAAATATGATGTTTCCAATATTCAACTTGCACTAGAGTCCAAGAGCTGCACGTGTCATCACTTTCATCCAACGGGTTGCACTATAGGAGCACTTGCCTCTTTATTTAGTACATCTGTTTTTGACCGTGAGAAAAACAAAGGAGACTTCAATATAACCTAAGCCTATTTTGCGTAAAAGTAAAGAGCTAATTTCAAATTCCTGAAATTTTGAGGTAGGGTCAAACCCTTAGCTGAAATTTATTCAATTTAGTTTTTGGTGTCGGCGTAAAACATCGGCCCTCAGTTGATTGTGTAGTCTGCCAGGAATCATTAGGGTTTGTTTCACCCATGATGCATTGGCATCTTTGCTATATTGAGCCTTGGAAATGAACTCACCTGCAAACTGATTGATCATTATTTTTTGTAAGAATTTGTTGGTCGAAAACATATTTCTCGTTACTTTGCTCACCAACGCAATTGACTTGAAAGAAAAAATAACCACTCGAAAGTTCGCTTCAACGACCAAAATCAACTTTCAGTCCTAGGCTCGACAAATATCAGTTCTCTCTACTAACTAAGAATTTGATACTACATCAAGATCGTCTTTCATTCCCCGGTTGATGTTTTTTTTTCCCAAGATACTTAACAATTTATGCATTGATATGGCAAAGGGACTTGAAGTTGAGACAGTGTAACAGTATATGACAACAGAAACATGAAACTACCATTCACTTATCTGAAATAATAAGATGTTTTCAATGGCTACCTGAGACGTCATATTGCACACTTTGATCCAAAAACTGATGGTTGTACTCAATCACGAGTCCGCAAAATTTGATACACGACAACAGCACACCACGGCTCAACCTGGAAAATAGGAAAACATCAATAAACAAACCAAATCCTTACTGAGCTTTTCACTACAGACTGAGGTACTTCCAAAAACGCCCTAGAATACCAATGGACACATGTCACAGTGATTTTCGATTCGCGCGAATAAAAGCGCTCCAAAGTCTTCAAAGTGCTTAGGAATGAAAACTCACCTTCATGTAATTGAGACGCCATTAACAAACAAATCCACTGCTATATATAGTCGAACTCCAGAGTGGCTGGACAGCATCTCAAAGCATGTATGCTGCAACTAAAACAGTAAGAGAAAGCATGTTACCATTGTCACTGTCATTAGTACAGCAATTTTTAAAAAATTTAGGTCAATCTACCAAATTTTATTTGAATGTCCAGCGAAGAATCGAAAATCCCTATCGCCCCTTTGGACCGGTTCAGGCTATTGTCCAATACAATGAACAAGACAACACTTCAACAAGACAAGGGGATAAAAATCTGAAAAACAACGCAATTAACTTATCTAAAATTGCAGTGGCTTGCATCACTAAGATGTTGATAAGGAGTGGCTTGTTTTGCTGAAAGAGACTGCTCCAACACAATTCCTTTGGACACGTCTCTGCTGCTCTGTTCCGCTGGATTGTGAAAACAACAACAAAAAATACTTTAGGCCATTTTCATTTAAAGCCTAGCAAAACACGATTGTTAACCTTTAATGAGACTTTTTCACTGTTATTATTGATCTTCTTGGCAGGCAAGGATCTGTACAAACCGTGCTGCTTATGATATAAGCTTATATGAAAAATGAAAAAAAAAAAAAAAAAAATAATAATAAAATAAAACCCTCCTAACTCAGATTCATTCAATCAATCAATTTCAGCTAACGTCCAGAGCTTGTTTGGTAGATTTTCTAGTCTTTGGATCAATGAATCTTGCATGATTTAGTTTAAAGCAGCTTGAAAGAAATAATTCACCATCATAAGGACGCAAACACTGTATTTATGGCTGTGTCTGTACTTGAATCAAAATTTCAGAGAAAATAGGGAAAAATCAAAAGCCTAAAAGCCTAGAGTGTGACCACAAAGTACTTCTGTGAAATCTTGCTTGGAATTAGCAAATATATATACCTGATATACGCTCCTCCTTCATGTCTGGTGTAAAGCACATTTTCAAACCGTTACTGTCAGGAAGGACGGCTGAAGTGACAGCAACAGCGCAGTGAATTCAAAAACTGAGGCAACACTGGCACGGTGCAACGAAAGAAGCACGAAGCAAAAAATATATAAACATCAGCTAACTGCAACACTTACTCGTTCGGAATGTAATTTTTAAGCAACTGCAAATAGTGCTAACTGTGGAAACTGGCAACAGTTCTGATAGAATTGCTTAGAAAATTGAAAATTCATTTCCTAATCATCTCAGAAAAATGCGGTTTGACCGTCAAAGTTTTCATTTATACAAGAATAAAAATAAAATTTCATTTTAACCTACTGGTCGAATTTGGCAGGAAACCAAGCAGAGTCATACAATAATTACTCACTAGAAAAAAAGCATTTGCTAACCCAGTATTGCAACAACCTAAAACAAGTTATCTTCGACGATTCCAGCGGCGCGACCGAAGGACAACTCGCAATGAACTTCACGGCGCGGTCACAAGTCTGTTTAGAGGACAAAATTGGAAAGCTAGGGAAATTTAGAAATAAAACTGAAGCTATAGAACAATTGAATGAATAGATATGATACAAAGAAGATAGAAAAGATAAACTTTTCTGAAGAAAGAACATGAAAGATGTCCGCGCGGCTTTGCTTCACAGTACAACGATGATCAACATCTAAACTAAGGGTGTGTCAGTTGTCGCCTCTTTATATACGTGATTAAAATTCATTCCACGCTGCTTCGCGAAAAAACTTTGAATCAAACACAATGCATTATAAGGCGTCTTCAGAATTTTGTCGTCAGTATTTTTGAGCCTTTAATCACTTCAACAATGCCTTGAGAAAAGCACGCACTCCGATTATTTCATCAATTCGGAATGCAATTTTTGTCGGAATAAGCGCGTCGCTGACATTTAGTTTGCAAGCTTTTAACATCAGTGTGTATTTAGAATTCTCACATGAGATGGATTCTTATTGAATTTTTTTCAAGAAAAGCAAACGAATGAATATTACTGTAACATCATGAATAGATGCAAAATTTCTGAGCGTTGAACATTTTGTTTTATAGCACTCAGCTAACTTCAGCACTTGAAACGGGTGCAGTATTCAGATATCGGAAAAACGCACTGCGTAGCTTTCTGCGCGGTACGTGAGGATGCCGCTCGGTCTATTTTTTTTTATATTTGGGCAAGGCATTTCACCGTTAAGAAAACAAGGCTCCCCTGCATTATCAGAGGTTCTCTTGCTTATATATTCAGTGGTGTGCTTATATGGATGCAATATGTAAAGAGGGTTTGGGGGTAAAATGTGTCTACGCACCGAAATTTCTTGTATACCGCGGGGAAATAAAGGATTCGGTAACCTTCTATAATTTTTTTTTTTTTTGCCCAAAAAATTGATTCCGACGAAACAATACACCAGCTTTCCGTTAGTGACGTGAAAATGTGGCTGTTTACCAGGAGCCATAATCGATTGTGGCTCCTGGGTTTAGCAAGAAAATTAAGAAAGCATGTAAAATTAGTTTACTACAATCAGCCAATAAATCAAGTGCTAAGAAAAAAAAACTTTTGCATGGTCTATCACCTAAGTACTTTTCAGATTTAACTAGTATTCAACAGCCTTCGTCCTACCATTTGAGGCGCAACGACAATGGTCGTTTGTTGGAAAGACCAAGTGTGAAAGCCAAGAAAACATTGGGAGACAGAGCTTTCCAGGTAGCTGCTCCTTTCCTATGGAATAAGCTGCCAAGGTCCGCGCGCGAAGCAACGAACTTAGAATCTTTTAAGACTTTAATTAAGACATTTTTATTTAAGGAATCATTTCAGTTATCTTAGCATATCTATATCTTTATTTGTAATTATCTTTTACCCATTTAATGTAAATATTTTTTATGATTTTGATAGGAAGATTTGTAAAATTTTAGTTATTAATTATTGTTGTGATGCGCTTTTGAATATTTTATAGAAAAGGCGCAATACAAATAATAAATGTTATTGTTATTGTTATTAAAATAAACAAGATAGCTTCACTGGGGATTCACGAGAGGAATGGGAAAGAGCCTTCAAAGAGGTGCCTTTCTCCTTCCCATTCCTCTCGCTTTTTCTGTCCTTTCCTCGCTCTTCTCGCTCGCAGTTTTCCAGTTTCAGCTGAAGTTTATTCCCTGTTATTTTGGTTTTGGTTTCGGCCAAAGCTTTTGTCCGTTTCATAATCAAAAATGTCCTGTCGATAACAATTGACTTAAGCACATCCTTTAGCAACTTAATTAAAATATTACATGCAAAATAGGTCAAAAAGGTCAGTGGCAAATGTCGTTCTGGAGTTGAATACAGTGATGTAATTCGGCTGGAACTTTTGCCGCTTAAAACTTAAACCAAAAGCTTCAAATAAAATAAAAATGGTTACAATACCCGAGTCTCTCCCCAGTGGCTTTTTTCCGGTCGCAGCTATCTCACTGTTAGGGATTTTATCACTACCAACGTCCTTGCTGCTCGTTCGTTCGATCGAAATCGGAATCCGGGATAGCGGCTTGTTTTGACTTTTTCCACCCGACTCCTCAGAATGTGCTGCTTAATATTAACTTCGTCTTTAGAAGAGAAACGTTTTCCGCTGTTGTTGTTCGTTCAAACGAGTTACCCCTCGGAAAACTTTTCGTGTACTTTGTTGTTAGGTTTTCTTCTGTTTTGGAAATTTTCTCTTCGGTTTGACTGTGAAAATCATCGCAATTCCCTTGCTTCGAATCTCAATGCTGACCGCACCGATAGCTAAAGCAAATTATTGAGTTTTGTCACAATTGCCTGGAAACCGTCTTCGATCGTTTCGTCATAAACAACCTGACATATCATACTTGCTGGATTGCACGCGCACAGATTTTTGTAGATTTGACTTCATGATTTAGTTTTAAACACGTCTAAATCTGGCAAAATCAACAAATAGCAATTGTTTCTAGATGCAAAGAATGAATGGCAAATTGGCGAATTTGCTGAAAACGAGATAAACTGCAATTTTATTCATCACTGTATTCAAGTACTGCATGTGCAAAGTCCTTAGCATAAACCAACTGTCTCTTTAGTGTACCTCTGCAACTTACATAAGGTATGAAGAAAGGCAACTGTCCTGTATTGAGCACAATTTTCATCAAGCACAATTCAGACCAAAATGAAAATGAATGAAAGAATTCACAAAATCACCGCTTGAAAGCGGCGATTTGTGCTCTATGGAGATTCGTCCAATTCCATACTTGCTCAGTGTGTAAATGATCGCATTTATATTTTTGATCACCTCAGCAGCTCTTCTTGAAGACTCGCCGAAAGTATGAATTGAACAAACCCTACTAAGTTCGTGGCTGTGACGCTTCAGCCAAAGACTTTTACCAAAGCAAAGGGAAGTTCTTGGCCAAGTTCATTCAAGTTTTCAGAGACAAAGTCTTTTGAGACTCTGGCTCAATTTCATGCAACTGGACACGAAGCAACCGTAGATAAAATTCCAAACACACTCGTCTTCATTTGATAATATTGTTCTTTGCCTTTCACTGATCATTTTCAAACTTTGCAAACCCGATTTTCAAGCCAACTCAGTGCATGTAACGCGGAAACAGCCAATTATTTAGTTTGCTGTCAATCATCGCAGGAAACTTACAAAAATGATAAAAAATGACTGACTTGTCGCCAGCTGATTCCTTCGCAAGTCCAAATGAGTCGTAGCAACTCAAAAAGGGGGCAATAAATCGAAAGAGAACTTACCTTTTCTGTTTTGTTCGAGATGTGAAGTGAGAAGAAGCAGTTTATTGAGGTTACAACAGGCTGCTCTCACAAGTGAAAATGCAAACTTTGATTGAACGGCGAAATTGTCAGTTGCTGTCAGTCAGTCAGTCAGGCCTTGTTAATGGATTGTGCATGTTTTGGAATTGATCATGAAATCAATTAACGAATACATATCACGGGCGTTAAAACACTGGTTTCAAGTTCTTGGCGGTTAGAGAATCCGCTTTTTGGTAATCGGAACAAAAACCCCGCGTTTGAGTACGAATTGCGGGCCTACGTTGCTAGCTCGACAGATGATGCTTCATGTATGCTTGCCCTGACCTGTGCAATGCTGTGATGATTTCGGGTCATCCGACATTCCATGATGTCTAACCTTGTTAACTTTCTCGCCACTCAAAGAGATCGATTTCTTCAGGGATTGAGTGTAATAGTTTTCTACGTCATACTTTCATCTGGGACACTGTTCATTTTTGGACCAATCATCTTCTACGTACTTTATCGTTGTTGTCATTTTATTTGGCCGCTTGTCGTAGCATACTTAACGTGGATATATTTTGTGGATCTGGAGACTTATAACCGTGGAGGCAGAAGAGTGGAGTTTGTGAGAAATAATGGCTTTTTCAGATACATGGGAGATTATTATCCAGTCTCCTTTGTGAAGACATCTGAACTAGACCCTTCGAGGAACTATCTCTTTGGTTATCATCCCCATGGTATGATCCCGGAGGGACTTACTATAAGTTTTGCATCAGAAGCTTTACAGTTCAGTAAAACATTCCCGGGAATTGTACCATACATTGGAGCACATGCATGTAAGCTATTTCCTGATCATTCAACAATATATCTACTTATTATAAGGTAAGGTAGTCTTGAGGTAGATTTGAGCATCCAGATTGGTTCTATCTTGGTTGGCATTTTGCCACACAGGCCGTTTCCATGGAAACAGTTATAAGCCATGTAGTCTTTAATTTCGAAAGTTGGTAAATTCAATTAACAAGCGTGGCCCGAGTGCATACAATAAACTACTTACTAACCTAGTTAACTTGCTCTAGCCATACTTTGTACGGACCTAGCTTGCTGCACTCAGTCTGTACTGTCACAACTTCGGGCCAACATTCCCAAGAAAGGCCCTCGCACTTGGTTAGTAAGAGGTTATTTGAGGGAATATTATTTAATATTAGAGGGAAATACATAGCCATGTACAGTGCTCTCTGAGTTTGTCAAGCAATCTTTTGTTGAGGGGGAAAGATTGTGTGACAAACGCAAAGAGTTTGTGGATAGAGGCTAGAGTTTACTATTTTTCAATTTTTTTAGGGTCTGGAAGTCCCTCACATCCCTGATCTGTACATAACCAACATCATGCAATATATAGACCTTGCGAAGATTCAAATATACCTCGCCAAGATTTGTCTGACCTCTTGACTGCTTGCAATCACTCTTTTTTCTTAAAATGAGACACTTGTTTATCTTTGGGAGTGCAACAACAAGAGGGGGTTGGCTGGAATTCTGTTGTGTCGGTTCCTTCTCAATCACTTCTCTCAGCATCTGATTTAAAGACAAGGACAGACTGCATCTATGCAATATCTTGCCGTTGAAGAACGACCCTTTGTATTAATTGTTATAAAGCCTCATTTTGTTGACAATTTGTTGAACAACAAAAAAGTTGCACATGTTCAGTGTTGCATCTGACCCTAGCTGACTCAGCCCATCACCTCACCATTTTTGATGTTCCAGGTTTATGATGTTGTTCCTGAAATCTCCTGAGAAGTGGGGTGTTCAAACCAGAAAACTTCCATAAAAGGGTATGGATATTTTCTGGAATGATGCAATGTCCCCTTAAAGTTACCATACTATGTAGCCACCTTCAAGTAGTGGAAGGTGCAGGGGCTTCATGGTTAGTGCACCCGACTAACCACATGGTTTGTGCACTCATGTATTGAGCAGTCCAGGTTCAAGTCCTGACGTTGTTTGACATTGTGTTAGTGTTCTTATGGGCAGGACACTTAACTCTCACAGTACCTCTTTCCACCCAGGTGTATAAATGGGTACCAGCCAATATAATGCTAAGGCCTTATGCATCCCATGGTGCAATAAGGTCAAATGATGATGATGATGAATATAATGCTAGGGTTAACTGTGCGATGGACTAACATCCCATCCAGGGGGGAGTAGAAATACTCTTAGTTGCTTCATGCTACAGAAATGGGAATAAGCTCTTGCCTGTTGGGCCACTTGGCTCGTATGCAGACTTAACCTTTTTTTGGAACAAAGTGAAGTGGAAAATGCTTGTAAAGTAGAATTATCCTTAAAAGAAAAACAACAACAACAACCACCTTTATTTGTACTCATTGTTGCAAAAAACATTGATTTTATGGAGAGAAAAAATAAATTAAACAGAGCACTAGCCGCCTGGAATAGCCATAGGGGCCAGTGAAGCAGGGTGCATGGAAAAAACTCTAAGTCATTCTTGACCTCATGTCAAATTCTCCTTTTTTTGTTGTAAAGCAATTTACTAGAAGAATCTTGTAGTCTATCAGACGTAACTATCAAATGGGCCTTTTTTCATGCACTCCTCAAGGTATTATAAAGATAGATAAACTGAAATAAAGGTCACTGTGTATTGATTTTATTCAATTTTTAGTCATGAGATGGTCTCCAATCTTCCGTGATATTGTCATGGCCCTTGGTGTTGTAAATGTACATCGTGACAGCTGCAAGTTTGTGCTAACTCAACAAGGCCCCGGTCATTCCGTTGCCATAGTTATTGGTGGTGTTTGTGATGTCCTGGATACATGCGCCAACTCTTACAACATTACCCTAGAAAGAAGGAAGGGCTTTGTCAAGCTGGCATTGGAAACTGGGTAATATGAAATAAATATCCTCAATATTTTTAAGCAGATTTAGGCCCTTGGAGGGCCAAGGGAGCCTAGCTGTCCCGTTATGTTGGACAAATTTAAAATCTGTCATTTGGACCCTTAACATTTTTTTTTAATGTGCAGTTCCAGAAAATATCCATACTCCCACCACAGAAGGGATTGGAATTTGCTGGTTGGTTAGGAGTTCTCTGAGACAAAAACATTTAAAAAATGTATCAAGTTTAAATGGAATTTCCAGAGGGGTGGTGGGTCGTGGATATAATGCCTTCCGTGGGGGAGTTATGGATATTTTCTGAAACATTACTACACAATCACAACTGCGATCAGAATGTAAGAAATGGTATCTCAGGTAAATTATATACATTTTATGGGAGGCATCCACAAGGTTGTCACTTCAACTGATCAACTGTTTTCGCTCCCTAGATCTGAATTTCCTGAATCTGCCTTTGTTTGTATGATATAACTTTCTAAAATTAATATTTTGTTTAGATACGCATTAAGGATTGTAATTTATCCTTCGTGTTTTGAAGGTCGGAATACAAATCTGTTCTTAACCTTGTGTATAGGCCTGTGTTACAGCCACCCTCCCTGAAAGAAAATGTCTGGGAGAATGACACTCTCTAAATTTCTTCTTTCAGAGAGGGTGGCTTTCTGGGGGTCAAAAGATTTTTAGGGTAGGAAAATGAGACAATTTTATATGCAGGGGGTGGCTTGATTTAATTAGAGATTTTTTTTGGGGGGGGGAGGGGTTTCAAAACAATCTGAAGATTGGTGGTAGTGCCCCTGACACACAGGTCTACAAATAAAGTACATGCACAACCAAACCTTATACAATTTTATTCGTACTGTAAATTTTTAAGACTAGGAAATTTGGCATGGGATTTTGGTAAGTTTAATTTTTAGTTCAGAGATTTTCTTGGGTTTTGTTAAAAGCCCTAGGGTTTTTTTTGCCCCCATCGGATCCTCCCCATCACTTAAAATCTGGGGTATCTCCAGGGTGTAGCTGTAACACAGGCTACCTTGAGTAGGAATGTCATACAAAAAAACTAACAACATTGTTTGTCTTTTCTATAGATCACATTTGGTTCCAGTTTTTGGATTTGGTCAAAACGATGTATTCAGTAGACAGCCTAAAATTAGATGCCTTCAGAGTTATCAAACTGGTTGCAGTAAATGGAAGAAATGGGCAAAAGTATTCATCAAGGGCTGTCTACTGGTTCCATTTGCACGGTTTTGTATAATGCCTGATCCAAGACCTATAACCGTTGTTGGTGAGTTTTTTTTTTTAATTTAGTCCCTTTGTAAGTATTTTTGCTATCAGAGAATATTTATTACCACTTCTGGCAAATCTTCTCAGAATACCCCAGCAAATTGAACTTATTATAGAAAACATACCATTGCAGAAGCCGTTCTCAGAAGGCAATTAATGGTATAGGTTGAGCAGCATTTTTTGTTATCATTTTAAGCGCCCTGGTACCGCTGATTCACCCTGACCTGAGCCAGATTTGAGGCGCTCAGAAACAAAGGGTGCGGTGATTGCGTGACGACTTGTTAAGGAGAGAGAGAGAGACGGCACAGTGATTGCGTGACGACTTGTTGAGGAGAGAGAGAGGGATGTTTTGGTTCATTTGAATGCGTTGTTTAAGCTCAGCGGACTTTTTTCAGAGTCAGAAATGTCAATTGTATGTTGCGACTCCTTAGAAAGAAATGCGGCTTCAAGATCTCACAACCACTAAGGACTCGGCTATTACGAAGTCAATCACTTAAAGTGCCCATAATGTCAAAACTTTTTTTTCGCTCATCTAATTCTACATTTCACCTAATGAGCTTCTGCGAAAAAATTTTTCGATTTGGATAAAACGCAATTTTTTTACGAATCTTTACAAAGTTCAGAATTCTATTTTCTTGCGGTCGACCCCTGCCGCTGATCACAAGAATAACGTGCTCAAAATGGCCACGTGACTGATGCCTGTGACGTAGGTTCAGGAACCTACGATGAAGACTGATGTTGTTTTCTGGATCATTAACGTTGTTACAAAGAGCGGCAACGCACCTTTCCGGCATTTTCAACGAAATGTAGACAACTCTGAAGCAAAATTTCCAGTTGTTTTCAAGTCAGATAAGTCATGACCCAAATCTTGTATTCCTGAATCTACGTCACGACTCACTTCAAACCGAGGAAGACTGATGCGAATGGTGGATCAAAATGGCGGCAAATTTGAACGTCTTTAAAAACTTATAAACAATTGCATTTTATCCAAATCGAAAATTTTTTTCGCAGAAGTTCATTAGGTGAAATGTAGAATTAGATGAGCGAAAATTTTTTTTTGACATTATGGGCACTTTAACGCTTATCCTGGATTTCGACAATCTGAACACTATCTTAAGTTTGCACTATTGCCCTCTTACAGATAATGTAATCTTTGTCTCTTATTATTCCCCTTATTTTGTGATTTTTTTTTTCTTTTTCAGTTGGATCTCCTATTCCGGTGGAAAGAACAGAAAACCCGAGCGCCGAACAGATAAATGAATTGCATTCTGAGTATGTGAAGAAACTGAAGGAGCTATTTGACAAACACCGAGATGCTTGTGGCGTACCAAGGGACACTGAGCTTGTAATTCAGTAGCTTGAGTTGTCAAATACTGAACATTGGACAGAAAAAAAGGTCTGAAAAATCAGGAATAGAGCGAGGACGATCGCCAAGATATCGAGAATAATGCAATACAGGAAAAAAAAAAAATGGGTGCTAGCTTATCTCAGCTGTTTTACGACTCTGGTTCTCGGCTTTCCCGAAGCAACCGAGAGAAAATGAGGAGACTCGTTTTCTCTTCAAACAAGCCATTGTGAGCGAAGAATGCGGTGGAATTGAAAACGTCGAGTGGCAGTAAAATTTGCTGTCAAATGGTTGCCTCGCTCTAAAACGCTGTGCCTAAGTCGAAACGTGAATGAAGATATCCTGAGCCGGCACTTACCCAGAGCTATAAAAGGAATGGAACTGCAATTTTGTTCCGAGTAACCCACTGTAAAACACGTGATGCAAACGAGTTCAAGTGTTCCAAGTGCATAAAGAGCTTTTCACTTGAGTGCCGAATTGCGCATGTGAGAAGGTAGCAATTTAACGTAGTCATTCACAAGCTTATTACGCGTGAAATTAAAAATTGTGTCGCAAATACTAGCTCAGTTGCAGCAAAGAAAGCGCAAATACGTGTGACCTTGTTAGTTAATATAACTAGCATGTGTGTATGAACAAGTTAGTGAAATTCTCTAAGGTTTTTGTTATGCGATCTGTTGTTTTCTGTTCTGAATTTTTGGTGACTTCTGTCCACCTATATTCATCAGAGTTGCAATCTTAAGGTTCGCTTTTCAAACGAATGTTAAGATTGCAACTCTGATGAAGGTGGATAGAAGCCATTAGAAGAGAAAACAACAGATCGAATAACAAAAACCTTAGAGAACTAGATGTCATTTACCGATCGCAACACTGGAAGCATAATTTCAGTCACATCAAGTTAGTGTAAAGTAACGTTTTTTTTTAACGGAATGTAACGTTTAATATTTTATTTTGCACTTGTGGCTACGGTACACAAAGGAAAAGGAAACCGAAGAAATATCGCCAATGTTAGGAAATAATGCACTCTGTGGACGTATGAGTTTCTGTAGCAAGCCGCACACGGCTTATGAACCCAGTCTTTCCGCGAGTTAAATTCTTGTTTTATGAATAAAGAGGTTGGGATAACATTTACTTATTTTTGTAACATCGGCGGCGAAAGCGCGTCTTCAAGCTTCCTGGGTCACTTTCAGCTGTATTTCTAAGCAGCAAAGTTTAACGTGGGAGGAGGAAAGAATGCGCCTGTTAATTGAGGACCAATTGCCGGACAGTTCCTGCGAATGTGGAGGGGCGAGGCTAATATTTGTTTTTCTCTAGGCCTTTTGTACCTCAAGGAACGACATCAGCTCCAAAGTTTACTTGATATACTTAGTTGTGTTGAATTGCGGACGTTAACCTGATCTAAATTTCACTAATGTAGCTTTTTTATGGCCGATAGTTGTAAGTTAACATCGTCTTATAATAACGAAAACTTCCAAAAACGCATGGTCTTCAACACGCCTTATCTCCCCCTCCCCCACTCTGATTTTTGTGGCTTTTTGGCAAAAGTTGATCTTTACCTTACTTCATGTTCAGTTTTGAAAAAATCTGTCAGTGGGCGTAAACGTCTTTAAATTAGGAAAATTTCAGAATTGCAATTTTGCAGTCGCAAAGTGCTATAGCCCTGGAAACTTTCATCGAAAATCCCTAATCTAACATTTCGATTTGCGAACTAAGACCTGAAAGTTTGGATTGGAATGTTGCATCAATCGGGCACGTGTGACCTGTAACTTGTAATTGGTCTATAACAACCTGATTCCCAGGGAGGCAGAGAAGAGGGAGCCTGGGAACGAGGTTGGGTCTATTTAAAATTGACGTCAGTTTCTTTTGGGTCTGTCTTCTTATTGATGATAAATTGCGTCATAACATTGTCAAAGTGGCTGTGGAACCACGAGCCGCAGGTGAGTGGTTCCGTAGTAAACTTTGACAATGTTACAACGAAATTAATCATCAATAAGAGGACAGACGCATAAAAAACTGACGTCAGTTTGTTTTTTTACAATAACAAGACCTCAAAATGGTCCAATGCCGGGAATAAATGAGGGGAAAAGACGCCGTAAACTTGCCGTAAATAAAGATAAGTGAATTTTATTCAAAATGACGCCAACATTGTCTATAGCTTTTCTCGCTTTTTGATTCGCTACTGAAAAAAGTCCATAAAATCTCATTGGTTAAAAAGTCGACAGTTTGACAGCAGAAAGTTGAACTTGAAAGCTTGCATAAATTAAAATTTTATCCGTCTGAGCGCGAGAAATTAGACAGTTATTATAAAAAAACAAATTCTAACAAAACCGAAAAACCGAAGTTTCTTGGCACAAAAACCGTAAAACCGGTCTCAAGAATGGGCAAAACCGCAAAACCGAAAATCCCAACGACCCCGTCAGAATTTAATTGTCCAGTAATATTTCTAAATCTTCCTCGGAGCACTTTCATTTACCATCATACACCTTCATACACCTTCATTCACCATCATTCACCCTCATGCACTTCCATACACCCTCATTCATCTTAATTCACCCCCATTCGCCTTCATACACCTTCATACACCTTCATTCACTATCATTCACTATCATTCACCCTCATGCACCATCATTCACTCTCATTCACCGTCATTCACCTTCATACACCATCATTCACCCTCATTCACCTTCATTCACCCTCATTCACTCTCAAGTACATTAATGCAAAGAATGTTGTAATACATTTTCAAACTTCTGTAACGTTTACACTGTAGCCCAAGAGAATTACATGCAGTGGGAATGTTTTATAAGAACTACATATTGAGCTAAGTCACCCACCCCTGTAAGAAGGCCAGCTGTATCGTGAACAAGTGCACTTATGTCCAGGATTGAGTGTACTTACAAAATTAATAATATACATGAAAAAATTAAACGATTCTGATTGGCTGAGAGCAGTGCAGTTCAAGTGTAACACGAGTGCAAAAAGTGTAACATCAGTGAAAAAAGTGTAACACCAGCGCATTGCCTCAAGAAAATCGTCAGTGAGAGATACCCGTACACGATATTTCGGGCACAGTGGTTCATCTTTTGTCCAAAATTTCCCACTATCTTACCGGGGAATATTGTTAGAAGAGCATTAATTTCTGTTCCTCAAACCTCCACTCCACTGAATGAAACAATCACGCGTGAGGAATAAATTTCTTTTATAATCCTTTACTTTTTTAGGAAGGAGATTTGGAGGGAAGTATATGTCTTAACCATAATCTCTTAATCTTTCCTTTTAAAGTCAAAAGTGGTTACATTTTCAGTAAAACTTCCTCCCAAAGTAATTTTCTTTAAGATGGTCAAGGTTTAGGAAACGGCTGAAAGACTAGACTGCTTATTTATGCCCATAGTGTCGACACAGTGTAGTTTAGTCTTACCGCTACTTCTTAACCTTTAACCCTCTCAGAGAAAAGTACTTTGGGAGGAAGTCTACCTCATATTACAACCCCTTTTTGAACTTTAAAGGGCGAGTGGAGGATTATGGATGAGAGTTAAACTTCCTCTCCAAATATTCTCTCCAGGAAAGTAAAGGATTATGGACGAGATTTAGTCCTCCTTCGCGATTGTTTCATTCAGGGGAGTGGGGGTTTTGGGGGACAGGAATTAAGACTCTTCGAACAATCTTCCCCTGTAAGATGGTGGGGGATTTTTGGCCGAAGATAAACTACTGTGCACAATGGCTCGTGTAGGGGTATCTCCCGATTTTTTTATTATCTGACGATTTTTTTCTGGCATTGCCCTCTTCTTTGGGAATGAGCAATGTTCATTGGATTAAACTGAATTTAAATGCAAAGTAAAGGACAACGACACAGGTTTAACCGCACTCACCTTTCTGGTTCTGCGGCATATTTTTTTCTACAGCTATTTTCTAAATAATATTTTATCACAGGAAGGTGTAAGAGCTTATTGGATTCTAGTCTTTAATTTGCTCTTTGCACCTTCCTTACATCAGCTAAGTTTACTTTCGTTTTTTGCGAAAATCGCTATCTTTTTATTCTTCCCTCATACAGACTTGATATTATATATATTCACGTCCGCTTCATTTGTTAATCAACTATATCATCGTAACTTACTATGAGGATCGACAGATTTACGATAAACGGAGTACAGGTGCTTTTCTTAAAGTTTATTTCCAAGTTCAAAGAGAATTTATTTGAAAGTGTTTCTGCATTTGTCTTTTAGCCAGTTGTTCGCTGTGGTGTATCATTGTTCACTTTCTTTACTATTCCTCAGGCTACCTGTTGATCGAATCAAATATTAACAGTTCATCAGAATGTGTCACGCAGAATCAACATGTATTATTATGCGCTGAACTGTCGGAGTGAGGGTGCTGCTGCGACACCCTCCTACTCGTTCTATATTTTCTTTCCAAATAAAGCTTACTGTGCTTACATACATAATGAAATGTTCACAAGGTAACGTTAGCTTTTGGCTTCAGAAGAAAATAAACAAATACTAAGCAAAATAAACTAGTCGTTTAAAATATAGAACTCTTACTAAATGATTGCCAATTAAATCTCTACACTTTAAAACGTCATCATAGTGTTATCGAGCGCAGAATGAACTGTCTTTTGAGTCCATCTTTCAGCTTTGTCCGAGCGATTATCTGTTTTTTTTCTAAAATTTCGAGTGCTGTGACAGCAAATGGCCTTGTTTCACTGAGCCTTCTGGAGAATTTGATTATCCATTCAATATTTCTAAATCCTCTTCCGAAACTTCGGCGAGACGAGAAAAAATGTCCCTATTTTGCAGACTATCTTCAACCACTGAATAGTAATGGCTGATCGTACAAGGTATACCTTAGCCAATCAAAATGCAGTATTGCATTAGTATAATCCGGTAGATTTGTACTAATGATAAACAGATTACTGTACCGTTGTCAAGCACAATAACTGTTGGTTATTAATTCTTACATAATGATCAAGAGTGATCACAATAAAACGTTTTCATGAAATCATTATGAAGACTGATTGACTTTGTGAATTCTTTTGTTAGAAAACATTTTTGGACCTAGAAATTTTAAAGTTAAAATTGTAAATTTCATTTTCAAAGTTAAAACTTTAACTTTGCAGCAACTATTTACTTCTGCTGGCATGTTGACACGACCTTGTTTCCTTACTTATGATCAACAACACGCTTTGCCTCCATCTGAACCAGTAGGGAAAAAATGACTTGCATTTAATGTCTTTTTTCAGGTTTTCTGAACTGTACTTAACAAATCTTAAGAAAGAAACTGACATATTCATTTCCACTTGTCTTATTCGCATCCTTGGATGGGCCGTGGCTCAATATTTCTCTGCAAACTGAAGTCGAGTGATACAAAACTTAAGCCCTGCTCCGCTGTGTTAATACTTGGTTGGATTATCGCTTACAGAAAACAGCACCTCTTGTCAAAGATAGTTTTTTATGTTTTTGGTATCCTTAAAGGGACACAGTCGGCTTTGGGACCGCGCTGACCTGGACACGAGTTTTCTCACTTTGAAAAAGTTCACCTCAACCTGAAATCAAAGATACTCGTCGAGTACATCTAGAAATCCGCTTCAATCTTCGCAGTGTTTTGCTTGATTTTCAATCGTTTACTGAAAAACCTGTTTTTGAGTGGGCTTTTGCTCATCCTATGTTTTGTATCATATTTGGTTAAAAACAGTATGGATCGTGTCTCTGTGATATGCAAATTAACTATGAAATCAGATGGTATCTAATGCGCATGTGCTCCAGCTGACTGTGTCCCTTTAACTTTTAATAGGGTACCACTGATTCATGCTTCAAAAGTATTCATATTATTGATAAAAGAACGTAAAACCGAAAAATCAAAAACAAAGCCTCTCCAGTCTTTTCAAGGTACTGGACGTTTTTTTAAGCTTTTCGAAATATATGAACTGATTATGTCCTTCTCAAACCTTTTTATCAGCCTAGCGTTTTTGTCAGTAGTCCGACATCACCAAGTCCAATTACATCCTTTACAGGGACAGGATCCGGTACTTCTTTTTTTATTAGGTTACGTCGGTCCTTGCAAATTGACCTTGTGTTTTCACTGCTTACCAAAGCGTGGCTTATTTAACTATCAGAAACCATAGTACACTCGCCTGCCAAGGAGTTGAAAAACAAATATTGCTTCGGAAACAACATCAAAACTCGATCTGCTATTACCGACCAGCTAAGAAATAGACTGACAAATGCGGGGTAAAAATACAACCTTTATCAGCAATGATGTGAAATGATTTCCTGCTGCAAATTATTAACGACCTGTTAACATGTCCACGACTAAATTTCCTCACGGTTACGTGTTTGATTCTCGGTTCCAGTTTCTTATAGGTCATCGATACAATTTCAAGCATATCCTTAAGACAGTTGCATTTGTTCAAATCATAGTTAACAGAGGGAATGGTTAAGGATCCCAGCAAACATCAAAAAAGCAAACAAACAGGCTAAGAGTTATGTTGGAAGGTCTTTGACCCTGTACATCTTTTTGTTTTATGCTCCTAGACTGTGCATGAATTACGTAATCGCAATATTTCTATTGGTTAGCTGTATGAGCACACATAACAACTTTTTGTATTTTTCCAGATTTTGGGCAGGGTCAACCTCCCTCCCCCGCCCCAAACAGCCAACAAAAACATACAACAAAGAAATTTGCCATGATTCATAATCATTTCCCTCTATTAACCATGTTCAAATGTATCGTGTTTAAGTACTTTCTTATCTCACTTTAATTATTAATTGCCTTAATTGCCAATGCGTCTCGAAACAGTATTTAGGTCAATGCTCTTTCCAGTATCTTGATAAAGTGAAAACATTGGAAACTGACGCAGATCAATATAAATAACTAAACTTGGTAACTCCTTGTTAAAACAATCAGGGAACGTTTTGTTGTGTCAATTAGTTCACTGCTTTTCTTGACGCTCCTGTGGCAAACAGGCACACTCAAAGGTGTTTAATGAATTTTAGTGTACTTTTCTAAGCTCAAGTCCATGTTTTAGACATTTTTATGGTTTTTACAAAGTCTTAATTAAGAAAAAAAAATTGAATCGCCATATTTTTTAGTATTTTCAAACTTTTTGACATATTTGCAAATTTTGAAATCCAAGATGGAGGTCCTTTTTAAAAGCACGATATCAGTTTTACCTGACAAGTTATTGCACGAAACTTAACATTTCTAGATGATTTATCACCACATACTGCATATATGTTTTATTACTATACCGCATTTATAATTTGATGAACATGGAAAGAGACGCTCTCAGTTAACCTTCACCCTTTGCAGGTTCTAAAATTTGTTTCATTTTTAAGAACTCCATATAAGAGATAAAAAGGATAGACGAATATGATTAAAATTCAAAAGGTTTGTTCAAAAGTTCCAAAGCAAAAATTAAACCTTAATGATAATTATGTCTTGAAACCTTTCCTCAGGAATACTGCTTGTAAATACTTCTTGTAAAATCACGGTTCCTGCACTAAGTGAGACTAGTTTCTAACTTCTGATAATAACGTTTTCCAATGCAATAACTTTGTACTAATCTTCCTTATGTCGAATCGATGTAAAACTTTTACACTGAGTTGCTAAAATGAGCTTAGATCAGGAGCCATAATCGGGGACGGAGGCCGTAAGCACGCGCCATTTCTAGTATTGGGGCTGTCCCTATGATATGGGACAATTTTTCTATTTTTAGAACAAATTGCGCCATCGTGTGCGGAAAGCGCGCGTACACGCTGCGAGGATTTTTGCGGTTGTAGCGCGGGGGCAATGGCATCCGAAATTCCAGACATGTTTTATGCTTTTGGCCCACAACTCAATACGTTTATGTCTGTTGGAATTTTGCTCAAATATTTTCGTGGTAAGCTGCTCCAATTCGACTGAAGTAAGGCAGTGTCGAATTTAGGTATGTCCCGTTTTATATCACTCAGACCAAGTTGTGTTCCGCTGCTTCTTTTACAAGAGTTCCACATTACTCCACTATAAATTTCACATATGCTGAAGATTAACAGCTTTTCCGTAACACAGCAAAAAAACTGGTTGGAAAAATTTGGATATTGCAGCGTTTTAGGACTTCAAAGTTTCCCTCCTCTTGCCACGCGCTTGGGGGATTTCGCCAGAGTCTATCGCCACCGAAAAGTAGTAAGCAATTGCAAGTTTGCATTTCGCCTGAATTGTAAGTAACACTTGATATTTCATCAAGGCCCAATAAGTTTACGTCAGTAGACACGGCTAGGCTTTGTTTGTGTAAACATTCAATAAATTGTCTGTTGTCGATGAATAAGAGCGCCCGCCGATCCGTGTTTTTTGCAGTCAGTAAACATGACAAATTGGACTTCCGCAATAATATCTCTAGTTTTTAAATATGTTCAAGGTTGATAAATGTTTGAGAACATATTAAACTGCTTAGCTGAAAATATGTGAATACGGCAGGAATAATCACCAAAGTTACGATGACGTTTTCCTTAATCAACTCGAATAACGATTTCGATTTTGTTGGCTGAGTTATCAAAACTCCTTGTCTATTTTATTTTCGCAGCTCACGTAGGGGCCAAACCACCCCCCTAATGTTTCATGAAGACTATATTTGCTTGGTTTATATATTTCTGAACCAAGTTTGGCAGATGAACTTTCTTTGTTCTCCAGTTTATTTTAATTTGGAAGTTGTGACAAAATGTCAGATTATGACGTCATAATTGATGACGTCACCAAAACGTGCTATATTTTTTTGTAAAATCTGATGTAAAGATTATATCATTGGAAAGGCCTTGCCTTGAAGAGTAAAATGCCGGAAACCGTTTTTTGCTATGATGATTATTTTTTGAGATATGGTAAATTAAATTTTTTTTGCTTTCCCCCCCGGAATTTGCTTAACCATACTGTCCTTCTTAAGTCAGTCTCTCTGGTTTATTTTTTTCAGTCTTTTTCTAGGAAGGCTAATAATCTAGAAAAATAGAAAGCTTGATGTTGTCAAAAATCGTATGGTTTTAGAAATTTGATTTTCGGCTTTGTTAGGATAGTATTAACAGTAAAAAAACGGGTGACGTCACAGGTTATGACGTAACAAAACTTATTTTAACGCAATAACACTAGAGGGATAATTTTTTATTCCGATTTTCTTCTTTATTTTTGCTTTAGTCATCTGGCACATCACATGTGCAACATAGCTGCATTTGCTGGAACAAAATTACGGCTCCAATTTGGTGATTTTTCTCAAGGGGAGGACTCCATATTTTGCAGAGTTATTTTTCATATTTAAAAATGCCATATTTCATGTAACTTTTGTGATATGGACAAATTTTTTTCAGGTTTCAACTCCCCTTGATGTCCTCTTTCCAACACATTGTACAAAATATGCATATTAAAAACTTCAAAAGTGGCAAGAAACATGACGTCATCACTGTGACGTCACAACTTTAACATTTACTGACATTTTTCACATAAATATAATTGGCAATAGGTCTCCTGCTATTCTGCCAAGTTTGGTGTAGAAAGAGTTTATATTTTTTAAGTAATGCGAAATAATGTGAAATATCCAAGAACTGATGAAACATTTGGGGGGTGGTTTGGCCCCTAGCTGTGTAAAATTTCACTACGTTGAAGAAACACACATGATAGTAGCCTTTTGGCGTTAGTGAAAATTGTTGCAGAATCTCAGCACAAAAGATAACGAAAGAAATCTTTGTCAAGATTTGTTGCCAATTAGCTACAATTGAAAACACAGACTCGGACTTTAAAGTGCACGCCCTGGAGCTACTTGTACGCGTCAGACGTTCCTTCCAAAACTTGCCAAACGAGCAGAAATAATAAGAAACTATCAAAAACAGGTTTTGGTTATGATTAAGCACTGTTTGAGAAATTCACAAATTACCTCGATACCAGAGTAGAGAGATTTCTTACATAAACTTTATTCTTTAGACAACATCCACGCGAGAACCCATGACTTGTGCGTGGATCCGCGCGGATGTATGTCCGAGTCAGGGTGGCGCAATTTGTTCTAAAAATAGCAAAAGTGCCCCATATCATTAGGTGCGCGCAGATCCCGAGACTTATGGTCTCCGTCCCCGGTTATGGCTCTTGCTTAGATTGAAGATTGTTTATTTTTTACGGAAAACGACATTCCAAGGAAGCGGGAGACTGCGCGTGCAGCAATTAACATACTATGTAAATTCAAAGCTTTCTAAAGTTTTCGATTCTATTTTATCTATTTTCTATTTCACTATTACATTTCATAAGTGTAAACAGTAGTTTTGATACCTTTTGACCTGTGTACTTGTTTTATTTATCTATTTTTCTCTGGGTCCATTTTTATTTATTTATTTATTTATTTATTTTTATTTATTTATTTATTTTTTTTTTGCTGTTTGTTTCAAAATGTTTCGACCATTACTTCAGTTTATCATTACAGCTACCCTGAGAGACTAGCGTCACATATTTATTCTAGCTGGAATGTTATTTGTTTGCTGTTTGCTTGAATACTGACACAAAAACTTTATTCACATGCAACAAACTGTTGTTTTCTTGAGAAAAAGAAAATACTCAAACTACACTTTGAAATCTATGTCAGTGAAACATCGCTACATCGAAAACATGACATTTCTCTAAAGGCTTGAGCCCACTTGTGCCCGGACACATGCAAGTACGTATCGAAACCAAACAACGCTCGTAAATATTTTCAGCCACCTGTTCTCTGTTCTAAACGTTAATTTTCCATGTTAAATGGTGTAGCAAGACACTAATTTGCCCTAGGCGATGATATTTTTTCATTCACCTCCATGTTTAACACTGTACTTATATCAGTTACACAGACAAAAAAGTAGTGCATGTTTATATAGATTGGTCAAGCTTCGAACATTGATGACCGAAAAATGATCGTGTTTGGCAAAGCGCAATTAGAATTGTCATGCCGATAAAGTCATGAGCTCTATCAGTCGTTATAAATTAAGTTGCTGTTCGTTCTTGAATGCCTGACAATACTATTTTAAAACACATTTGATTTTGAGTAATTCCTTCTCTAAATGAATCGCCTTTAAAGTTCATTTGCGGCCTCGTATAAGGAAAGCATTGTTCGCACTGCAAATTATCATTGTACTATTAAACTGGAATTGTTCTCGTAAATTGTCGTACATGCTTCTCTGTCTGCAGCGTAAGTGGATCACTTCCTTAAATCTTCGTTCGCAAAGTCAAGCCGAGAGTAAGCTGAAATGCTACGTTAGAATCTTTGTTTTTCACAATGTTTATATCAAAATAAATTTGTAACAATTTCTAGTACCACCACCACGTTTTTATTCTGTTAAATTTGAATTCAAAATGTTAGGAAAAAGCACTTCAATTTTGCATTGCGGAGAATATTCGGCCGTTTCAAGTTGTCCTTTAAAATAATAAATTGCGATGTTCAACCTTCCACTTCAGTCTCGTACTCAAAATATTAATTTTCCCGATTGATTGTCATACATTTCTTTTGTTGTTAGTTTATGAATTTGGTAACATTGCCTTTGTAACATACTTGACAACGCAACGAGGTACGATGTTATATTTTGATCACTCTTGGACTGAATCCGTTAATGGTAAACGACTAGAGAAACAAGAAAACGACTTATCTGAAGTAAGATATTTCCAGGCCAGGGTCCAAGAGCCAGTACACTGCTATCCAAAATGACTACACATTTCTTTGAAAGGGCATTAAACCTAGAAAGAAAGGAAACATCAACAAAATAGCTGGTTAATATTGATTGTATCACTTAACACTTACTGTTTTCACAATGTTCTTACGAAGGTTATAATAATTAACACCAGCATGTTTTATTCTGTAACTTTGATTCCATTATGTTACTGGACAAGTCTCCAATCTTCAAGTAAAATTCTTCTTACTAGTTACAATATATCCTGATTCCAATATTTTCTCTCCAACTGAAATGCTTATAACAAGGGTCAGGAAGGCATTTATATGGTCAGACTCTGATCACTCTTTGGACTGAAACCGTTCAATGGTAAACAGAGAAGAAAACGACTTACCTGAAAAAAGGTGTTTTTCTGGCTGTCGACTTGAACCAGGCTTCGAGAGCTTACACACTTTGATCCAGCATGGCTACACTTTCTATTGAAACGATGTTTGCATTCAACCTGGTGATAAAAAGAGCAGAAAACAACAAATTAAATTACTTTTCAACGATTATCGGATCTCCAGTTGTGTTAATTTCGAATATTTGCCCCTAAATACACATTTACAGTGCTTTTCTAAAGCTTTACTTTATTGAAATTGATGAACAAATCTCTCGCAATCGTGTACTTTTAAGAATTCGTTCGGACATCAGAACAATTCCTCGTTGCCCAACCGGTATGTAAGAGTTTATGGATTCGAACCCCGTCACGGACGGAGATGTTCAATTCTTTGTCCCAAACTCACCACACGATCAAAATTTCATCTTTCACTACTCCCGATTAGATTTCTCTACAGGATACTTGGAATGACACAGTTATTAAAGTGGTCGACGACAAATTCAAGTAAAATAAGGAAAGGGTGAACTTATCTGAATTAAGATTTTTCCAATATGTCATATATAGTGCACCAGCGTTCAAGAATTACACACTGCAATCCAAAATGGCCTCACTTTCTCTTCAATATCCGAGTTCACCTGGCAAAAAGGGAGATTAAACATAAAACGAACTATTTTTTTCATCAACAAATTCGAGACGTGTTTCTAAATTTAATAACAGGCAATTCTGCAGTGACTTCTTAAAGCAGGTATCAATACTGTACGGTAAAATTATTTAAGAAAACACTAAATTTTTGTTGGCTGGCAAATCTCAAACAAACTTCCTGGTTCTGCCGAGGACATTAAAATAGTTAAAGATTTTCTCTGCAAGATACTTTAAAATGTATTGACATGGAAGGAGATTTTATTAACTTTAGACTGAAACCGAAAAAAGAGGAAAATTTGAGGTGCTGGACTTATTGTAGAGAAAAAGCGTTTCCAGCCATTAGCAAACAATGAACTACTGATTGAAACCACCGAGTCCAAGAGCTAACGAAGTTGTTTTTCTTGCATTGGCGAATTTTCAGTCCTTCGTTTCATAAATTTTCCAGAAACCAAGTGAGGCAAGGTGCAAATAAATTTCTAACACCGGCAAAAAATATTTTATGAACGTTACTGCTGAGCTTTGGTGGTACATTTAGACAACATTTCTCAGTTAATGAATAGAAAACTGCGAAGATAATATCTGGTCTATCTGAACCAAGATGTTTGCAATACTTACATTGTACCAAAGAACATTAGAGCCACGCACTGTCGTACAAAATGGACTTGTTTTCTCTCAGCATATCTTTTTTAAAACCTGCATGAAAAAGAAAAGAGGAAGCTTTGATACACTGACTTTTAAAAACTGCGTTAGGCTTAGGAATTTGGTCAAAAAAATGCAGAGCTAGCGGTTCACAGAGACATTTAAAGCATAAATACTATTCAGACAGCGTTTAAACGCACAAAGCAGTATAAACTTATTATTTTTTTGCTACATGAAGACAGTTTATTTGGTTATTTCCCTCAGGATGTACCCTACATAATAAAAGAAAATCAATTATTTTCTTCCTTGGACTGATACTGTAAATGGTATAAGACAGAAGAGTTAAGAAAATGAGAACGAACTTATCTGACTATAAAATCTTGCAGATGTCGTCTACTTGCATCGAAGCGAAGGGTAAAACACTACAATCCAAAATGGCTGCATTTTCTTTCAATGCACGTGCACTCTGTGTTCAACCTTGGAAAAAAGAGAGCAAATGTCAATAAATGAAGTAAATCTCCTTTATTCAATAGAACAGTCTTGTAGTTGTACGATGTTGCTATTTTCAGGCATATTACATTGTATTCGCTAGCCTGAAATCAAGAGACTAGAGAAATGCATTTTATAGTGGTGACTGGCTTTCTTTTCGCTCAGAAAATTTACTGAGTACAAACGTGTTAGGTCTGGGATTCTGGTGGTATATTGTATTTCGATCAATCTTGCTCTGAATTAAATCGTTTACCAGGAAAACGACGAACAAATGACAAAACTACGATGTACTTATCTGGAATCAGTCATTTCCTGTAGTCAACTACCAGGTTGCGCTAGAGCCCAAGAACTACAACCTGCAATCCAAAAAGGCTTCTGGTGCATTTTAATTTAAATTACAATACACTAGAACAAAAAAATCATAAAATTGCAGCAAGGGTCAAACTGAACCATAGCAATCAATTTGTCGTGATAGCTATCTTAGTCAGAATTTTTAAATCAGACTTTGCAACAAGGTCAGATCATACTTGTAAAATAAAGATAAAGTAAAACCTAGAATTTACCTGAAATTGGAGTTGATCGCAAAATGAAGAGACTGATAAAGAGAGAACGTAGCTTCAAAGCTGAACACGGCTGCTCATAATAGACTACGAGTAGTCCCTCTTTCACTTAGTCCGTCGTGCGTGACGCGAAAGAAATTCGCGAGAGAAAAGTGGCCGCACGATATCCTAGGGGCTAGGAGTGCGCGAAAGGAGGGACTACCGCCTAAACCCAAGGGATTGCCCTTTCACGGCCGAGTGATTTTTCGGTGTAGGATTTCTCATCTTGACGTCCTCTTATTATCGCCTGTTATCAATAGCCCAGGGAGATCTGAATAAAATTGCTCTACTCTACTCTTCAAGTAGCCAGGCAAAAACATATGCCGTGAGAAGTATATCTTCGTTCAGTGTTCGTTCAGCGAAACTGCCAAAGAAGTTTTAAACAGAAGACGGCGAATGAGGCCTCTTGTAAGGATTTTCGCTGCGTCTAAAAGTTATTGCGAAAATTTCAACAGAGTTTCAACCGAGAATTTACATTATACATTATACATTATACATAGGAGATCATCCAACTGCGGTGAAATGTTTGCCGATAGCAGCGGAAAATTGCAGGTGAGTGTCCGGTTTCAAGTGAGAGTCCGGATCAATCTTTCAAATGGGCGGCAGAAAGGCCAAGTTCAGTGAATTGATATTCGCTGACTTAGACAATGCTGTTGAGCGGCGAAATCACTAACACGCTCGCAGTCGGGTTGGAGGCAGAAAGCTTTGCCAAACAAAACACTGGATGAATTTAAATCTTTCCAAAGCCTGTTGGCAGATTCGCAAGAACATCACGGCTTGCGAAGCGCGATTCCAACGCTTCGATTTGCTCTGGTACCGCTTCGATTTGCTCCGGTTCCAAAACATTCCTGCAAGACGTCACAGGTATCTCGAATGTTGACAACACGTTGTCAACGCGCCTAACATAAGCCAATCATATTTTTGCGTTGTGAGAGCAACGCATATAATTCAAACTCTTGGGCTTAGGCGGTAGTCCCTCCTTTCGCGCTCTCCTCGCCTCCAGGATTTCGCGCGGCCATTTTTTTCTCGCGGTTTTCTTTCGCGTCCCGCACGACGGACTAAGCGAAAGAGGGACTATTCGTAGTCTAGCTCATAATGGTTACATTTCCTTTGGGTTCCCCTCTGTTCGTCTAATGCCAGAAGGAGAGAGGAAACTGTCAAAAATATATCACCTTTGAGTTTGAGGTCTTATCAGTCGGTCAATCAGTTTGGTAGTTAGAAACCGGCCATATAACATCGGACAATATCGCCTGCATTAACAAATTTCTTAACGTTCTCTTAGGATTATTTTCTCGCCAGAATTCAACGCAAGTTTGCTCAAAATTGGTTCCATTCGTCAAGTAATTTCTGATTTCACGAAAATGTGAACAATTATGAAAACACGAGGATGAATGAAGAAAAGCCACAATACAATTATAACTCAAATCTGCCTTTATTTCTAAAATTCTAACTAAATATTTTGATATTACTTACCCGAAAATGTATCAGAAATCAATCGTGTGGCGAAGGACAAGGATGGCTGTATAACATCTCAACAAAGTCGCTCTCAAAGTAAAACCGACTAAATTAAACTCCAATTAAAACATTCACGAGCAGTAAGTTCAGCGGTTGTATGGAAACAAACTGTTCCTGCATGAGAAGAGAATTTAAATTCTCAGGGAATATTATTGACGTAACTTTAAAACTGTTCAGTCAGATCTTCATACCCTTAGCAACTCAGAGCATCGGAACAATGGACAACAAGCCGGGTCTAAAACACAGGTCACATTCCACAGGTCAAGAGTAGAAATCCTTACTCTACTGATGAATAACTATGCCAAAAGTTTCCCCTCGATCTAAAACAACATTTACGCAGAGTGCTAGGGTTAATTAGGGCTAGGAGACTGAATCTTGGTGCTGTTTATTTATCTGCAGCACAGTGACTCTGTACTCTGACTTGTGGAATGTGACCTGCAGTTCAGACCCTTCGTGGACAACATTAAACAGTTACAAATACGACGAACAAGAGAGCTAGTATTTCTGAAATGTGGTATTCAGTAAGAAACTTTCAAACCCGCTATTCCGATGTGCTTGTCTAAACGAACTTGGTAATTCTTTATTCCGAAAGTTTCACACCCTCCCAGTATTCAACAATTTCTTCACTGTGTGGAGGTAAAAAATTGCTCAACGAACTGGTTATACTAAACCACTAAACTGCGGAAAAGGGCAAGCGTAGCGAAACGAGGCGAAAAGCGAACAAGGTCAAGAAATGCAAAAACGAAAGCGTATACTTATCTGCGAAGGGGAGCACATCGACGAAGATACTGGTCCACCTTCACAACACACGACGCTCTCTGACACTAAAATGAACGGGATGTCCTTTGAGACTTCCTTACATACTTGATTAAAATTCATTCCACCCACTAGAAAAGTGTTTGCTGCATCAGAATATTTCATTGAGATTTCTGTGCGTCAAACAATAGAGCATACAATGATATCAATAAAAAAATATCGAACAAAGCACGCACTCAGTCGCCAGTTATTTTCTTCTACAAAAGCACAGGTATTTCAAATGAAATTCGCTGAATAGTTTTCAAGAAGTTGACTCTTGAAGTCCTTTGTGATATCACTTAAAACCCCAAGGAAAGACTGAACATGTGTCTTCGGGAGCTTGAAATTCATCGCCGCGTTTTAAATGCACAACGTGTCTTATTCTCAATTGTGGTGGCATTTTACAGAGCCAAGCCCTGAAAACTAAAGGTGTCAGGTGTTTACCATGACAGGCACGGAAGGCAGTGCTCGGACTATTCGGTGACAACACTGGGACTCTAAAATTTTGTGAAAGCAAAAAATATAAACATATCAAAAATAATTCCGATAAATGTATTTAACATCAATTCTGTCTTGAATTCCAAACATGATTTGTTACCCACAATGCAAGGATTTGAGTTAGAGACAAAACTAGAGGTCCAGAACAATGCTTTTCTCTGACTTTCCCTTGATAAAAATAACATTTCTCTAACCAAATAAACAACAGACATAGTAACGGTTTCTAGCCTGCCCTCAGGGGCAGCCCTCCTTTCCGCCCATTCATTATGACTGACAAGTTTTTAACAAATCCTTTTTTATAGGGAAAATGTCTTTTTCCTGACCATTTCCTGACCTTTAGCAGGGTGTCTAAAAAACTCGATTAGCGAATAGTGCAGTGGTGAACAGTCATGGATAGTGGCGAATAGTCGTCAATAGTCACCGCTTTAGTTCAGCACTGATCTGGGTTCGTTGAAACTGATCATGTGAAAAAAAAAAATAAAGTAAAATAAAATAAAATACGAATGTGAGGTAAGTGCTCTGTGATTAGTTTATCAACTGAAAAGACACAAACGAGCTGCTCTGATAACCGGTCATAAAAACAACAACATCTAAGCTACATCTTGCGTTAATTGATTATCCAAACCGGTGGCGAAAGTATATGATTGTCAGCAACTATGTCAGCATACATAGTTTAGGTCAGCGGTTTATTATCAAAAGGCTCGGAGCCATTCCTGTAATTAACGTCATGTTGCAGGCAGGAGTAGGCAAAATTTCCTATTTTCTTGTCAAAAGTTTACACAGTTGTGGAGAATACACATGGCTATACTGCATATGACCTGAATGGAGGGTAAAAGTGTTTCTTCAAGGCTGTCTACGAAAGACGAATGGACATCTCAGGTAGGCTGCCAGGAAGATACATTTTCACTTATAAGCAGCTTTTTTTTTTTTTAAAAAAATAAACTACTTAGTAGCTGAAGCTTATATATGGTATGTATTTTCCTAATATGAGTGTTTTGAATTATATGCAGATTGCAGTGCAGCCGTTGGATGATATTAAGTTAAAGGGCTCGCTACGCGCATTGAAGGATTTAGTTCAGACAGCGCTTGGACCAAATGGAAGGTAATTTTAAGTTCTTACATATAAAATCCCTAACTATATCAATGTAAGCGTAAATTTATTGTAATAAAATAAAACACTCAATTCTGATTGGTCCTCCCCACGTTTTAGTGGTCATTGTATTTAATTTGTTACTTGCATTGTAGCTTAGCCAATAACATGCTGTCAATCATGTTTACTGTAGTGTCGGCTGACACTATAGACCGATATATTGACCGATATGTTGACCGACACTCAGCCAATACAAGGCTGATACAAGGCCGATACCTGGCTGATGTATCGACCGAGTATCAGTCAATATATTGGTCAACAGTATCAACCTGCACCACCTAATTTAAACATGATCCCATTTTGTTAATATCCCAGGTAATGAAGGGTTTAGTCTGCTAGATACCCTGGTCCCTGGGGTTTTCTTTCTTCTTCTTCTATCACAAAAAGCCATCTTTGTGGTGGTCAAAAAGAGTGTAAAAAGACATGTACTTCAGGGCACAAATTCGACCATTAGGATATGAAGAGAGCAAGAAAACCTCTGGAATCAGGGTATCTTCTCCAAAGACCTAGCACTAAATAAAGTTTGCTGATTCATGACCTGTATTTGACTGATTTGATAATGTACATTGATGTCAAACCCAGGAGAGGGGACCCTGGCCATATGTGAGAATTTGACATCTACTACACATCATCCCACCCCTTCAATTATTTTAAATACATGACATTTGTACATGTGGGGTCCGGGCGTGAGGGTCGGGATGCTTGACTTTGTGAGAGGAGTACTGAGCTTGAAGCCTAACCATATGTAATTGTTGGATCATCTTGGGAATAAAACCCATGACAACTGTTGGAAGGGAAGGGTTTGTTTTCCGTTATGCCTCAGTTAATTTATAACTGAAGGTAGATAAATATCCATTCTGCCAGCTAGGTGGCAATGGAATCCAGTGTCACACTGTACAAAGTAATAGCTGTACAGATACAACAATAATTTCATTCAATACTTTTCACTACAATAGATTTGTCTTTATTTTAAAAGCATGTGAAGTTTCCCATCTTTATACTCGTCTGATACTCAGGTTGAAGTTCTTCTAGTCATCCTCTGGTGGTCATGTGACTGTAACATCAACATCAGGCAAGATTCTTCACAGCTTGTCTGGCTTGTCACACCCCATACCAAGGTTGATACTATCTGCTGTGAAGGGCCATCTTGAAGGCTACAGTGATGGTGGTTTGAGAACAGCACTTCTCTTACTAAGGTGCCTATTAACCTACATGTAATTGCATTTCATCTATCAACACATACAACACATTGCATCCATCCATGAAGCGTAACAAATTAAGCACACAGTTTTACTTTTCAAACGTTTCAACAACACGCACCATGACTGGTACAAAGGAATTTTAAAAGAAAGATTTGTCGCGTAAGATTTTAAATTTAAATTTATCGATGACATAATTTTTTATAATATCAATGATTAAATTCTTGAATTTATGAATTTACTTCCATTTTCAACAATGTAATATTGTTATATTTTTTATTGTAAAAAAATCATTTTAATTTTATGTACTTACATTTTAGCTAGGTTGTATTTTCTTTGTTTACTTGTTTATCAATTAATTTATATTTATGTTACTTACTTTAAGAGTGGGCTTCCTGCGAGGTAGGTTTATGGCTAAGCGCAGTTGGTACTATAAATATAGAATTGTCTTTAACCTACATTGAAAGTTTTGTCTGTTATGTAACACATGCAAAAATGTTAAATTATATTTCTCTTTCAAAGATGAAACTAGTAAGATGAAAGCCCCATATTTGGTACAGAACATGTAAAAAAAATGTAATGTAGTTGGAATGATTGCCACAACAACTTGCTCACACCTTGGGTTTAACACCTTAAAAAAAGGTGGAAAGAAATGCTTTGAAAGTAGAGAGTTGTATGAGACCTCATATAATCTTGCAATAATTATAGTCAGGGACCAAATCTTCTAGTTTATCTTTTTTTGTAGAATACTGTTACTGGTAATTGTAGAGGTGTGCATAGATTTATTGATCCTTATTGTTTCTCTGTTATAGTCTGATACAGTCATCCCTTGATCTGCCTGTCCCAAGAGCCCTCATCACTCAGATCAGTCAACATTCACTGCAAGTCATTACCAGTCACCTACAGTCATGTCGATGGAAAATGAACATTGATATTGGTAACATGAAGACCATGCTGTCCATTGTAAACAGCATAATTGGAACAAAGCCTGTTTGTCGTCTTAGTGAATCTGACAAACAGTATTTAAGTGTGCTCGTCATCAAGGTACAGGATTTAATATTTTTTGTGTGTTTATCTAGCGGTGGATACATGTTCAAGGTGCCAATGCACTCACTTAAGTACAAGTTTTTATTAATACCTCAAACATGACTTACACAAGCTAAAGAGATATAACTACCCAGGCCAGTGCTTCAATCATTGAATGTTTGTTAATATGCTATATGGTGGCTTTACTAATAGACTCAAACTTAGAAAGACACATGTTTGATGTGAAATTTGACTCTGATCAGGGATGGTAATAAGAGGACGTAAGTGGTATTAACTTGTGAGAATCGTTACAAGCTTATTGCATGCAAATTATAAAGAAAATCTAATGACTTTATTTTCTACAAATAAACAAAACCGATTTTAAAGGCCTGTTTATATTTATTCATGTTGCCATGGCAACGGCACATTCGTCAGCTTAACCATCAAAGAACCAAAGTTTGTGTTGTAAACTTGCTTGCTGCCATTTTTTGGCGACCGAGGTATCAAGGGTTTTAGAGAAAAAGGTGAATGAAACAAAGGTATCAAAAACTGTGTTCAGCCACCTTAAAGTGCACCTAACCCCAAAATATTTTTTCGCTAAAATGAATTAACTTACTGTTAAAACTAATTCGGCGAAAAAATTTTTGAATTTGGTTGAATCCTCAATTTGCTATGGCCCGCCGAAAACGCGAAAATCGCCCTAAATCGGCGCCATTTTGTTTCACGACCGAGTTCTGGGGGGAATGGGTCCAGCGGCAGTTGTGACGTCTACCCAGGAACGAAACGTGTTTCGCCGCTAGTCATTTCACTGTAGTGGCTGTGTTGCTCGTGAAGAATTTGCAGCTAAAATGCCTACGAGGTGTGTTGCAGGCGGTTGCAGCAACACCCCAGACTTAGAAAATGGAATAGCGCTTCACTGTATTCCATATTTTGGTGACGATCGGCCACAAGCGAAAAAAAGACGAAAAAAGTGGGTGGACTTTGTAAAGCAAGAGAGAGCGAAGTGGGAGCCTTCGAAGAACTCGGCCATCTGTTCAGTGCACTTCAAGCCAGAAGATTTCCACCTCAGGTATGAAGTTTATATCAGAGTCATCTGAATAAAAACTCATCTCTGACTCTGAGGAGGAAGACATCTTGATCTTCTAGCGAAAATTTGGGCGTTTTAGAGCTAAAATATGCAAAAGCGAGTATTCTACACTACGACGTCCAAAGAAAGCAAAGAGAAATGACTGAGGGCTGTTCTATTCGGTACCTGGGTAGACGTCACAACCTTGCTCGACCCAGACTCCCTAAAACGCGGTCGTGAAACATCTCGAGCACGACTTTGGCGGGCCATAGAAAATTGAGGATTCAACCAAATTCAAAAATGTTTTCGCGGAATTAGTTTAAACAGTAAGTGGATTCGTTTTAGCGAAAAAAAAATTTGGGGGTTAGGTGCACTTTAAGCCTCGCGGAGCCAAGTTAGAATTTTAATATATCAAAATTGGCCTATTAACAACAAACATAGCATAGTCGGATCAAAATTCCTTTCAGGTGCGTGTTTTTCACAATTCAAAGCACATAATCTTAACGTGGGATGCATTTCTTTTGTTCAAAGCATAATTCTCGTGGCTGTAATGAATTTTAATGTGGGTATATATAAAGAAGTGTAGAATGACACACCCATTTTAGCGTCGGTTGCCGTTGCATTGAAGGCAAGGGCGAAGACATCTTAGTCGCTGTGCTCCCCTCAGGCAAGTCCATGTTTTCTTTATTTATCGCCGTTGAATTGAAGGCAAGGGCGAAGACATCTTAGTCGATGTGCTTCCTTCAGGTAAGTCCACATTTTCTCTAGCTAGTTACGCGTCCTAGCTGTTTCCCTCGTCTTTCAATTTGATCATTTAATGGTATAATAAAACTTTCCTCAATGCTGTGAAAGCTTCGAGGTGCATGTGTTTTTCCTTGACACCGAAGACTGTATTTAGGCGAAGTTGAAAAACCGAATAGCAAACATTTCTCTTGTGAGTAACTGAATGGATTATTTTTAATAAAATGTTTGTTTACAGCTTGATAATCTGCTTGGTTTGCCGTTTGACTTTGTCATTCGCAATTTGTTTCGTCACCTCGGAGCGCTACCATGTACACTCTTTTTAACTGTTATACAAACAGAAAATTCCAACCGCCTTTGCCTTTGCTCTGATACGAAGAGAACAGTTATGTAGTTATATCAGAACCTGTAACTAATCTTCAGTTCGTTCCCACTGCAGTGCACCACTTTGTTGGTAGTCGTTTAAAAGTGTTATTCCTCATTTTGAGGGAGTTTTGTTACGTGCAAGGCCGATAGACGTCCGTTAACTGATACTAATACTCAATCAAGTCAGTTTTGCTTGAGTTAACACGCGAAAAACTTAACCATGACTTTCCTGTTTGTTCACAAGAATTGACCACAGGCAGCAAAGTTGTATCCAAAGGAATTGAATTGGAGTGACAGGCGTCATTCTCCAATTCAAATCAAGTGTAGCACGACCAGCTATGGACTCCTGGCAAGTTTCATGTTGACGACAACTTCGTTGAAGTTCAGATAAGTGAATCACAGTTGTCGCTAGATTTTATTTAATATAATCCTTTGAAGTTTTGCAGCTAAGTCCAGTTTAGGGGCATTCAGACGTAACATTAGAACCGGTTTGCAATTTAATAAAGAATGTGATCGATTTCAAAATGAGTGCATGTCGCTGGTAATTTTGTATGCCTTGGTGCTGAATGTTTCGTAATTTTAATGGACGAGTCTCGTGTTTGGACGTATTTTTGCTTAAAATTAACCCACAGACAAAAGTGACACGTATTATTTATTTCGTACTATTAAGTTAAAACATTTTTCATTTATCTTACAAATACAGGAAATCGAGTACCGAGTCTAAGATCTTACGATTTGGTGGCACTAAAGTTTTACTGTTTTTTTTTTTTGTCTGTTTTGCTTTTCTTTTTGCTTTTTTTTTTACATAATCCATTCGTAGAATGCTTCAGTTTATCGTCCTGCGATCGTGTTTTTCTGTTGAAAAAAAGAAGTTTTTGAAATCCATAGCAAGAATCTAAGAACTTCTAACTTATTGACTACACTGGCAAATTCGTTTATTAATTCTAAAAAAAAAAAAAATTATCTGAGCTGAAGCTAACTGACGAGCCTATAGGCGTAGTTCAATGAGGAAAATGAGCAAAAAATAGCAAAATTCTCAGCGCAGGAAAAGATTTGCAAGCTCGTTAGGCTAGCTATATTGTTATTTGTTCGCCAACATGAGAGCAATTGGCTTTTGAAACAAAGAGGTGTTTGGTTGTACAAAAATTGAATTCAAAACAATTGACGTCAATGTCTGCAAGCAGTGAATATTGCTCTTTATCTCTGATCCGTTGACAGAAAAACTTATTGCCAGAATGTTGTCATGGAAATCAAACGCAGATGAATCCGATGGATTGACCACACACTTCCCAAGGTTGCCTAGAGGCGGACACCAACTGGCAACAGCGAACCTGGTTGGCCAAAAACCACCTGGCGCCTGTCATGAGCTCAATGAGGAACAACATATCGTACAAAATAGAGATGTAGATGGATTGTGGCTGCCTTGTGTCCCACAGAGAACGAAGATGATTAATTAAAAAAGTAAGTAAATCTCGTTATCAACCTTACAGCAAGTCTTTTATCGTAAATGGCGGCTGTCCTTCATTATCAACTCATTCTTACGCTACCAAGTTGAATAGAAATACATGAAAGATGAAGAGTTGTTCCAAATCGATTGTCTTAATTTGTGACGGCCATTTATTATGGTTCAACTTTCTGACCACAACATGCGAACAAGTTTTTGGAGTGAGCAAGTTATCTGTCCATGAAATAATCATAAGCAAACCTAGGTGATTAAATAACTAAAGTTGCTGCCGTTTGCTCTGCTATCTCCAGGATGACCAAAGATGTGTTAAAGGACAGTTCACGAGTTTCTGGATTTATTCATCAACCTTAATTAATTGAATTTCATCAACGTTAACTGAATTTTGGATGGCAGTGTGCAGAGCTTCACTTCTAGCGTACGATCGATGACTGTTGGAAAAACATCTCAGCTCAGATAAGTAGATTATGGTTTTCCTATCTTTACACTCCAAGAGTGTTAAAAATCTTGATTCTGATTGTAAAATTGATAGGTTTTCAAGTTTCGTACCATTGCTGCATATAAGCGTACGGTTGTCTTGTTGTCCAGAAAATACCATAATTTATATCAGTACAATACACGTACACTGTGTTATGTTCGATAATAATTATTATAATGAGACTACCGTTTGTTTGGAAGGACTTTGGGTCGAACTTTTGTTGGCTCAGATCATTTTCGCGTGGGGGATGGAGTTATTATGTGAAGGAACATCTTGCACTTTTCATTTTACGTTCTTGGAATTAAGCGTCTGAAAACGTTTAGGTGAAGAGGAGAATACCACGACGTAAATAGTCATAAAAAAGATTTTTTAATGATCATTTAATCCAATTTTGATAGCTAGCTTATATTATAACCAAGTTAGAAAGCATTATCCTTGATTCTTAGAAGCGCGAACAATACAACCCATCTTGGATTCCATGGGAATTCTATTTCCTTTTTGAAGAAAATGCTAAAATTCGAAAACACATCAAAACACTACTGTTTTCTGAAAAGTTACATAGTTATCAATTGAATCTAACACTGCTGTAAATTTATTAGTTGACAAGGTAGTGTTGATTTAATATTCTTTTTTCTCTGTCTCTCTCGCTCCAGGCGGCTGATATATCACTGTTGACAGAAAGGGTAGCCATCTTAGATCGCAATGTACTGTTGGACTCTGGCACAAGTTGACTATTGGAAACATCAAATCTCAGATAAGTACATTATTTCTACTCTCGTTAACTTTTAACAGTTTCGGCGTAAGAATTATGAAAATCTCAGAAACTGTTTAACTAGAAGATATTGTCTTGATGAAGAACCAAATTCTTAGAATTAATATTAACAATATGAGAAAATCAGTAACGAGAATACACATTTTGAGCATGGGATGTACTTAGGAGTTACCACTTAGAAAAACTAAATTCTCAGAGTTAACATTTAAAACAATATGAGAAAACCAGTAATGAGAATATACATTTTGAGCATGGGATATGTTAAAAGTTACCACTCAGTTCGTTATGCTGAAGGTCAACCTGAAGCTATCGAATATTATATCTCGTAATTCTTGTTTTTTTTTAAGGCATTGATGAAGACCATAACCAAAAGTTGTGGAAATTGAGATAAGAGAAAAAAAGTATTTTGCTAAATTGAGAACAATGGTGGTTTCTTTACGAGAAAAATTTAAATGAAGAGGAAGGGGTAGTAAGTAATTAATACATGGCCGCAGCTTATCAATAAAATCATGTCGTGAATGCTCACTAGTATTCCCATTAAGCCGAGATGAATGACACAACGAACTGTCGTTTTGCATGTATATATCCTTTGCATTTGAGTAGTATTCTCAAGAATATAAAGTGAACTATCTCAATTGAAAGTTTTTAATCTGCCAGTTCGTCACTTCTCATACATTGCAAACTTCATGTAAGAGTGCTGTTTGTACAGCCGTATAACTCTTGACGGTATCACAATGAGCCAAATTAAAAGTAAGATTGCTCTAAAAAGGACTTCTTCTGTTTTTTGTTTGTTTGTTTGTTTGTTTGTTTGTTTTTGTCAAGTAAAGAAGGATTTTAAATCTTGAAAAAAATCTTGGAAAGGCACAGCTGGTCAGATAGCCGGACTACAATAGATCGTTTTCACTGTCGTGCAATAGAAAAAAAACAAGGAAATTCGATCTTATTGAAGATAAATAAAGAAGACTCCTCTCCAGGTTTTAGGTCTATGCGCCGTCCCAAACTTCAGTTATTTGCCTAAATGTTTTGCACAAATTTAAAGAGCTCAGTATGGTGCCGCCATATTGGTGTACCTCCGTGGTACACCAATTGGCGAATCTTTGTTTACAATATTTGCCCCATAAGTGATACAGTTTCTGATGGAAATTCTGAATGTTGAAAGGGCATAGCACGATCAACTGTGTCAAGGAATTTGAGCGCGATGTATTGCATAATTTTTGAGCGACGCGGGTTTAAAAACTCAAAATCAGGAGCCATAATCGGGGACGGAGACCGTAAGCGCGCGCCATATCTAGTATTGGGGTTGTCCCCATGATATGGGACAATAATTCTATTTTTAGAACAAATTGCGCCATCGCCTGCGGCACACGCGCGTACATGCTGCGAGGATTTTTGCAGATGTCGCGCGGGGGAAATGGCGTCCGAAATTCCCGACATTTTTCATGTTCTGGCCCACAACTCAACGCGTTTACGTCTGTTGGAATTTTGCTTAAGTATTTTCGTCGTAAGCTGCTCCAGTTTGAGTGAAGTAAGACAGTGTCGAATTTAGGTATGTTCCGCTTTAAGCTTAGATATATATCGCTGACCAAGTTGTGTTCCGACGGATGCTTCTGTTACATGAGCTATACATTACCCCACTTTAAATTTCACATATGTTGAAGATTGACAGCTTTTCCATTACACAGCAAAAAACTAGCTGGATATATTTAGATATAGCAGAGCTTCAGGACTTCATAGTTTCCTAGCTCCTCTTGCCACTCGCTTGCGAGGAATTTGCCAGTCTATCGCGACCGAAAGGTAAAACAAAATTTGCTAGTTTGAGTTTCGCCTGAATTGTAAGCAACGCTTGATGTTTCATCAAGGCCCAATAACTTTACCTCCGTAGATACTGCTGAGTTTTATTCGTGTAAAATCCAGTAAATTCTCTGTTGTCGATGAACGAGAGCGCCCGCCGATGCGTGTTTTGTACAGTCAGTAAACATGACAAATTGTACTTCCGCCGCACTTTCGTGTGAAAGCGTACATCGAACTCGAACAATAACTCTGTAGTTTTGAAATATGTTTAAGATTGATAAGTGTTTGAGAACATATTAAAAGCTAAGCTGAAAATATGCGAATAAGGCAGAAATAATCAGCAAAGTACGAGATGTACGATGACGTTTTCTTTGATCAACTTCGAATAACGATTTCGATTTTGTTGATCGAGTTATCAAAACTCCTTGTCTATTTTCATTTTCGCAGTGTAAAACTTCACTATGCTTATGTTGAAGAAACACACATGATGTTAGTAGCCTTTTTTGCGTTCGTGAAATTTGTTGCAGCATCTCGACACAAAAGATAACGAAAGAAATCTTTGTCAAGATTTGTTGGCAATTGAAAACACCGACTCGGACTTGAAAGTGCACGAGCTGCACTATGCAAATGAGCTAATTGTACGCGTCAGACTTTCCTTTCAAAAACTTTTGCAAACACACCAAACAATAAGAAACCATCAAAACACGTTTTGGTTATGATTCACCATTGTCTGAGAAACTCACAAATTAACTCGATACCAGAGTAGAGAGTTTCTTGCTATATTCTTAAGTCAGAACGAACGAAAAAACATACGCGTAAGCTTTCAACTAGCGCGAGCAGATCTTATTATCCATTCTCAGCGGGAGATTGAAGTCTTGTTTTCGACCCTGAAAAGCCCACCTTTTCCGTTAGCTCAGAGCGTAAAACTACATATAAGCGCCCTGGTTCGTATTCCCTGCCTTATTCCCTACCTACGCTGTGAAAAATACGCAAGATAATCCCCAAAGGTCTTTCAACTCCCACCATTTGATCACGCAACGTGACAACATCCACGCAAGAGCCCTCGACATGTGCGTGGATCCGCGCGGAGATATGACGTCAGGATGGCGCAATTTGCTCTAAAAATAGAAAAATTGTCCCATATCATAGGTGCGCGCGGATCCCAAGACTTACGGTCTCCGTCCCCGATTATGGCTCCTGCTCAAAATTTAACAAAGAATGTAAATGCTCATTAGGGCGTTTGCCACCCAGAAATTTGGCGGTTTTTTAAGGCCAATTTCTCCTGGAATATTACAGCCAAAGAGCCAAAAGTTTCACCAATTACTAAGTTTCACAAGCTCTTTAAATTGTTGTAGTCAATTCGTGTCTAGCGTGATACCTTCTCCGTGCATAGTAGTATGTCAATGAGGAAAAATGTAAAAAATGACCTCAGCAAAGATTCGCCAATATGGCAGCCGGAAAATAGTGTGACAATCTGGATCTTCTTGGTTATCTAGGCCATTGATTGACTATTCTGCACAAACCAACATATTAACACTTAACTGCTACTTTTATTTCACGAAGGGCTAAAAATCATGAGATAAGTATATATTTTTCGACAAACGCGATGTTCCGCACTGCCATAACTCTAAAATTCAAAATGCACTTGTTACCAAACGAAGGACACCATTGCGCTGAAATGCTGTCAAGATGTATAATTTTCGCACCTCTTATGCCTGATGAGGATAGAAACTCTGGTGGTTCTTTACGTTTGGATTTAAACGCTTGATGACGTCACATGAAAACGTTCCACTGAATTGAGCATAGAATAATTAAAGTTGCCTTATTCAGATCTAATCATTAATTAGTTCTACAATAATAATTAAGACAAAATCCGAGAGGAAATCGAGCAATTTCAGTTTTTATTGGACAAAAAGCTCCATCCAGAGTAATTCTAAGTATCTTGCAGTCCTTTCTGCATTTTCTAAAAGGTTACGATATAAATAGTTGCTTGAAATAACACCGAAAACCATTTCCCATGGAAATGTGGGAAAATAAGTTTCAAAGTTTAGAGAAATTGTGCAAGCAAAGGTAAACCTTCATCATCAGTTTCATTTCACCAGTAATTTCAAGTATTTCATATGAACTTCAAAATCTGTTTCAGTCGACATTTGGTGTCGTTAGAAATAATTTCCTTTGAGAAGATGTTTAGAACAGTCGCACAGCCGTTTGCAATACGATGTGAATAATCTCGGTACAAAGTTTTTTTCCACTTGTTACTCAAACGTCTTGTAGATTCCTTCTTAATTGCTCGGAGGAAGATTATTGAATGAACTTGGTGAGCAATTGTAAAAGGAGACCATGAAACAACTTTCATACCGTTACTGGAATTTGTTAACACAGGATTTGGCAATATGACTTCTACCAGTACCAGAGTATACAAGCTTATTGAAGTGCCTTTGCAATTAATTTTCGACTTGTTTTTTTACTTGCATAATGTTTACATTAATGGAGCCCTGAGTAGTTTCTTTTTTCATCACGGCATGCTTATGGAAGCACGTAAGGATACTTTTTTGAATATTTTAACCGACCCACCCCTCCAAAAGAATGAAAAACGGCCTTTCAGAATATATTTAGGTAATTTCAGAATATATTTGCACATTGACCATTCAAAATCTGTGCAATGTCTTCTTTGGGGGGTTAAATCTTTCACGGACTCGTAGATAGATCAGAAAGAGAAAATGTTTTTAAAAAAAAATTGCTATGAATTAATTTAGGTCTATGGGTTAAATTTCACGGAGAAAACGTTTTTTCGCAATTTGCGATGAGTTCTCTTTCATCAAATTTTCTCTCATCAAATGTTCGTGATACAATGTTAACCGAAAACTGAAGTTCATTTAAAAATTTAATAAAGCAAAATTGTACTTATTAGAGTGTTTCATGTGAAAAAACGTTTTGAATGACATTCCAATGGGGGAAAGTAGCATTGTTGACTGGCCGTATTATCTATTGGACGAAACTTTGTGCTAAAATATTCAGAAAATACAAATTTTAAAGAAGACTCATGAATTATTATAACTGATCATAAAACGTAAATTGAAACTGTGTTAACACAACAATATTAAAGACATGATACAAGGTCAGCTAGACTTCGAACTGGAAATCCTTGAAAAAAAACGCGGATGATATAATTAATAAATGGAATTTCTGTCGCTTATTTAAATCGACTTGAAAGATTCTACTTCTTGACTGGTTTTAAACTCACTACTTTGTTTTCAATTTCATTGGAAACTGCATGCGAAAACCTCTGTTTTTTATACATGAAAGAATGAATTTTGAGTTGTGGATAAGAAATGAAATAGTTAGCTTAAGCAACGACGATACCTACGGCAGGGACGACTCCTAGAAAGAAAAATGATATTTCTAATCTCCTAACAATCTGGATATCTGCTCCGTACCCCAATCAGTACTTAAAACTTGCTCAAACTAAATATGTAATGCCAGCGATCCATTCCAAAAAGAAATACAAAAAATTTGCCATCCCGACCTACGTTCTTCAAAATGCGCAGAACCTGTTCATGTCACATTACGGCTACAAAATGCACAAAGACTTAAAACGCACGCGCACAGCCATTGTTCTACTCAATAAACTTTTTGCTTGGTGACGTTTTCGTTGCTGTTTTATGTTTTTTTTTTCTTCATTTGGGATTTTTTATTTCCACAATTACATCAATTACAATCCTTTTTTTAACAATTAATTTACAGAAGAACGAATAAAGTTTGGTTTACAGAAGTTAACAATGACACCGTATTGAATTAAGAAAAAAGATTTTGTCAATTCTTATCTTCATACTTATTTAACTTAACGATTTTCCTTAATGATAGCGTTGTCTACTATAATTATTAGTTAAAATTGTTCCTCAAAGATCTTCTATTATTCTTTAAACAATTTAGTTTTATTCGATTTGAAATGTGTTTTTCAGTTTCATATTTAATTACCTAAATTCTTATGAAGTGGCTCAAGGAAGGTAATGTTTCTCTACATCGACAAGTCCACAAGAGAGATTTTCCTAAAATTACTATCTAATTAAATAGATCCATCTCCTCCTCAAAAGACCCAACAATAACATTGCAATATGTAAGCGAGAGGCTTCTGCAACTCTTGATTGTGCTCAAAACCTTTTTCATTAACCTCATGCCAAAAAGAATATGAAAAAGAACAACCGAACAAAATATGGGATATTGTTTCCGTTTGCTGATTACAGATGCAGTTGGGATTAGAAACGTATCCTATTTTACACAGGCGGTCATTAGTAAACAGAACAGAATTCAACACTTTGTACCGAAAGGAGCGTAGATACGGTTCATTAGCAGCCCTCACTGGCAGAAGAAATGCCTCTGAAACTTGCTTGTCATCAAGGCTAAATTCTTTCTTTAGCTTGACCCATTTACTTGGTTTTCCAATTTTTGTTTTATAGGAAAACAATAGTCAAAGTCACATTAGCGTTTGCCTGTACTGTGCTACGCAATGTTAGAAGATTGGAAAAAAAATAAGCAATCATTATCAACACAATATTAAGATTAATAAATTTCTACGTGACTGAGACTGCCCTTCCGTCCAAAAAATTTTCGTTGCCGTTGCCGTCGTGGTTTGCTTGAGCTCCTTAATGTCCGGAAAGTTAGAACACACGGGTAACTGGGAGCGTAAGGCGGTGTTTCGTAAGACATTTCCGTAAATTCAAATTTATAATCATATTACCTTTGTGGGATAACTGCTTGCAAATGATTTGTTTCTCCGCCTCTTTTAGCGTAACTCCGAGAGTAGTTAACGCAATTTTCCTGTGTTTATTTTTCTTTGGTGACATCAGACAATAAGTGTTTCTGATTTTCGTGAGTGGATAATTTCCAGCTAGAACTGATACGAAAAGTAAGTGTTCCATGAGTGGTGAATTCAATGTTTGGGCGTTAACAGGGTCTGAAGACAGATGTCAGCGAGGCATCAATTCTAAACCAAACCCGGTTGTTCACTGCATCACATGACTAAAAAAATGTATTATGGTTATGTTTGACAAAGGGAAATTGTGACAGGCGAGAGAGTTTACAAAACTGTTTGGCTATGTATATACCAGCCCAAAGGGAAATAAATAGACGGCTTTCTTGTCAATTTCAAATTAAAAACTGACTCTTCGTATATCACTTGCATAAAAAAGTGACTTGACTCAGCTCGAAAGCTCATTTCAAGGGCACCGCTTTAAATATTGCAAATGAGCCAACGGATAATAAAGTTATAAAATTGACAGTGGATCAGCAATTAAATCTCTTGACTGAATTAAGACATTGCCAACGAGTCAGGTGATTAGAATAAATAGTAAATCAACTATGACATATTGTCTTGATGTCAAAATTTACAATATTTATTGCCAAATTTTCATCTTTCGCATACAAAAATCTACGAGAAAGAATGTAGCAACTAAGTATTGAATGTTTCATACTTTTAAGTGGAAAAAATATCAAACGTAAGATTTATTTTGCCAAATCGCTCCCATTGTGGGCTGAAATAGCGCCACAAAACATCAGCAACAGATTGTTTTCAGTCGTGTGTCGTGACGAAAGCTGACTCTATGCATTGTTAAAGAGGAGGCTAGGTAGAAGAAATGTACAATTTACCATCTCTTTGCGGCGTTCTTATTGGAAAAGGTCAGAGAAAAGAATTGGATTTACGTGTTTGAAAACTTTGTTTAAGTTCAATCTTGACACCAAAATTGCAGTACATATTCAAGAAGGGAAATCGATGCCCCCAGAATAACCATTACGTTTGATTTAGGAATTCTGGCTTTATAAATTACCCACAGACAGGTTGTAAGAACTGTTCCTGTGGCATATTGTGTAGATTTCATCTCGATACAGTCGCATTAAAGAGCATTAAGTGAAGGGGCTGCAATTTGTGGCAGCTCGACTTAACATGTTTTTTTAAAAAACTAAATCAGTGACGACTAAGATGTTCAACGACAAAATAGGAAAAAAATTCCAAAGTAATACCAGGAGTGCGAATTTAATTCCTTACATGGTACAGTCACATGAAAAATGATAAGGAAAAACAGTACTTTTGTTTTAAGCGTCCTGTCCAAAAAAAGTTAAGGTTGTGAAGTTCTTAACCAGTGATTTGTAGAAGAAAAAGTGAGAAACTTGCTGAACTGTAATTCAGAGGTGGATTGTTTATAAATTCAAGAGAAAGATATCTTTGCCATTTCGGTGCAAACGAAGATGTGATTTTCCAGCATACGCTCCGCTCCAGTTTTCACGTATTGTTCCTAGAAAGCGGTAACAAATTCAAGTTAAAAAGTCGTTCATCACTGAAACGTGTTATGTCGATTATAGAAATGGACTCTATTATTTCTAAGAAATAGTGATCAACAGCTCATTTCTCCTTTCACCAGATGATGAGAATTTCAATTAATTTCAGTTAATTACAATAATATTAATTTCAACAAGATGATGAGAAAAAAGGAAGTCATCAACTTTGGATCATTGTCTTGCTGGAGCAGTGAATTGGCCATTTCCGAGTTTACCTTGTCCTTCTGTTTGAAAACGAGTTCTCGTGCAAAACCACTTTTGCGATGGAAGGCAAATTTCACTCTCGATTTCTGATTTTTTTCTAATTTCTTTGTGTACGATGACAATTAAAAAATAAGATGGTCAATACGCAGACACGTGAGTTAAGTTATAATTATCCATTTCCAACGTTCAATAGTGCTGCCCACTTTGTTGCAAAAGTAAACAAGAAGTAAAGTTATATTATTCCATGATGATGATTAGTTTTCGATTTTCCATTGTTTTATTGTAACCAGAAATAATTTGGCAACACTCTGTTAGAAATGCTGCGGGATAGCTTAAGGCATTTTAAAATTATTCGGTACCTTTAAGATTCCTGGAAGGAATATAGCCTAGAGTAATAAAATATTTCTGTTTGTCGTGAACGGATATTAAATTTTCCAGTTAGTACCGATAAAAAGTGGTAACTCCATACATGTTTGGAGCGTTTCTAGCTACGGTCTTGAGAGAGGTGTCGGCAAGGCATCAAATTCCCCAACAAACCCGTTCTCTGTATAAAATGACTTACTATACACGACAAGTTCAGTGAGAAAATAAAAGCACTCTGTTTAACATTTCCGACAGTGGGAAACTGACAAGCGAGATAGTTTACAAATCTGATTTTGCCATCAGTCTCCAAAACGAAATAGAGCTTTTCGTCTACCAATTTTGAGTTTAAAATATGTTTCTTCACACTTCAGTTACACAAATAAACAGTAATTTGAGGCTCACTTAAAGAATGGCTTGATTTAGCTGGAAAGATCATTTCATGGGCACTTTATAAAATAGTAAATGAGTCGAGTCAAATGCTTTGTCTTACGGATAAAAAGGGTTTAAAATTGACAGGGGAAGAGCAACGTGTTCGTCACGTATAAAATAGCGGCAAGGTAGAACTGAATGAACTTTTCAATTCTCAAGAACTAGAAATCAACATACAATTTCTCCTAGCTGTTTTTAAGGTAGCTGAAGTAGATCTACAGTTCTTATTCATTTTAGCAGAACACGTTGTTAACTTGACTTTCTATAGAATGATAATAGAATCCTGGTTAACGGATTTTGTGATAAAGAAGAACCCAAATATTGATGGCATCCTATCAAACCCAAACGATACGAATAGCTTGTGTATATGAAAAGAAATTAAAGAAAGAAAAAACTTGACATAGAGATTTGAAATTTTTGCGCTCATTCTTGTTAAACCAGTACAGTTGGCAAATTAACATATAACGTCTCAGTGCACGTATTTTCAATTGTCTAGATAGCACTTACACTTGCCTTCTGACTGATCAATAATGATAATTCTTGTCAACAGGATCACAGATATTAGACGGATCCGTTAAGAAAATGGACTGCAGCACTTATCAATATTACATTCAACCACCTTAAAATAGTGTTAAAAAAGGAGGTCAGCAAGTCTTCGAAAAGAGTTAAATATTACTGACTTTTTGAAAGCTATTTCATCAATAAACAAGACTGGCAAGGTAGCTTTCATCAGCATTTTCTTCTCTGAAACAATGTGAATCAAAGTATAATACTTAAGTGAAATTTCGCAAAGCCTTTCCTGGTGTTAAGAAGGTGTAAGGGCTAATTAAAGGACTCACAAAAAAGAGCTCTTGAAACCTTCTACAACATTAGATCATTAAATAACGAAAACAAGATATATAAACAAGCCGCAAACTAAGTTTCCGGCCAAATCTTGTGTCCTTGTCCATTACTTTAAAACTTAAACGGTGTGTTAATAAATAAAGATCTAACCTCCCCCCCCAATGATCGCAACATGTCAATCCAACATATCATAACATTTTGTGCGTAACATGTTGCACGCGCTTGGCCACCCTCTTGAGACATGTTCAATCATATTACGTGCTGATGGCTAATACTTCACCAAAACACCAAACATGTCACAACAGGGTAGATAAACGCACACAACATGTTGGGAGGAGGTAGTAGGGAGCACGATAACTCTTTTTTCCCTCCTTCCTCCTCCCCAGAGGAGGTAGTAGGGAAAAAGAGTCATCTTGCTCCCTACTACCTCCTCTGGGGAGGACGAAGGAGGGAAAAAGAGTCATCCTGCTCCCTACTACCTCCTCCCAACATGTTGTGTAAGTTTGTCTCGATGACTCTTTTTCCCTCCTTGCTCCTCCCCAGAGGAGGTAGCAGGGAGCAAGATGACTCTTTTTCCCTCCTTGCTCCTCCCCAGAGGAGGTAGCAGGGAGCAAGATGACTCTTTTTCCCTCCTTGCTCCTCCCCAGAGGAGGTAGCAGGGAGCAAGATGACTCTTTTTCCCTCCTTGCTCCTCCCCAGAGGAGGTAGCAGGGAGCAAGATGACTCTTTTTCCCTCCTTGCTCCTCCCCAGAGGAGGTAGCAGGGAGCAAGATGACTCTTTTTCCCTCCTTGCTCCTCCCCAGAGGAGGTAGCAGGGAGCAAGATGACTCTTTTTCCCTCCTTGCTCCTCCCCAGAGGAGGTAGCAGGGAGCAAGATGACTCTTTTTCCCTCCTTGCTCCTCCCCAGAGGAGGTAGCAGGGAGCAAGATGACTCTTTTTCCCTCCTTGCTCCTCCCCAGAGGAGGTAGCAGGGAGCAAGATGACTCTTTTTCCCTCCTTGCTCCTCCCCAGAGGAGGTAGCAGGGAGCAAGATGACTCTTTTTCCCTCCTTGCTCCTCCCCAGAGGAGGTAGCAGGGAGCAAGATGACTCTTTTTCCCTCCTTGCTCCTCCCCAGAGGAGGTAGCAGGGAGCAAGATGACTCTTTTTCCCTCCTTGCTCCTCCCCAGAGGAGGTAGCAGGGAGCAAGATGACTCTTTTTCCCTCCTTGCTCCTCCCCAGAGGAGGTAGCAGGGAGCAAGATGACTCTTTTTCCCTCCTTGCTCCTCCCCAGAGGAGGTAGCAGGGAGCAAGATGACTCTTTTTCCCTCCTTGCTCCTCCCCAGAGGAGGTAGCAGGGAGCAAGATGACTCTTTTTCCCTCCTTGCTCCTCCCCAGAGGAGGTAGCAGGGAGCAAGATGACTCTTTTTCCCTCCTTGCTCCTCCCCAGAGGAGGTAGCAGGGAGCAAGATGACTCTTTTTCCCTCCTTGCTCCTCCCCAGAGGAGGTAGCAGGGAGCAAGATGACTCTTTTTCCCTCCTTGCTCCTCCCCAGAGGAGGTAGCAGGGAGCAAGATGACTCTTTTTCCCTCCTTGCTCCTCCCCAGAGGAGGTAGTAGGGAGCAAGATGACTCTTTCCATGGTTAATTTATTCATATATTCAATTTAGGTAATGACTCCAGAAATCGTAATAAACAAGGTGGAAATGCTTTTATTATTTTGCTTTACTTTGCTTGGAAGGAGAATTACTTTGCATTTAAATTTAGTTGAATGCAAGATACAGTTTTTATTCCTTAAGCGGAGCGCATTGCCTCAAGAAAATCGTCAGTGAGAGATACCCGTACACGATATTTCGGGCACAGTGGTTCATCTTTTGTCCAAAATTTCCCACTATCTTACCGGGGAATATTGTTAGAAGAGCATTAATTTCTGTTCCTCAAACCTCCACTCCACTGAATGAAACAATCACGCGTGAGGAATAAATTTCTTTTATAATCCTTTACTTTTTTAGGAAGGAGATTTGGAGGGAAGTATATGTCTTAACCATAATCTCTTAATCTTTCCTTTTAAAGTCAAAAGTGGTTACATTTTCAGTAAAACTTCCTCCCAAAGTAATTTTCTTTAAGATGGTCAAGGTTTAGGAAACGGCTGAAAGACTAGACTGCTTATTTATGCCCATAGTGTCGACACAGTGTAGTTTAGTCTTACCGCTACTTCTTAACCTTTAACCCTCTCAGAGAAAAGTACTTTGGGAGGAAGTCTACCTCATATTACAACCCCTTTTTGAACTTTAAAGGGCGAGTGGAGGATTATGGATGAGAGTTCAACTTCCTCTCCAAATATTCTCTCCAGGAAAGTAAAGGATTATGGACGAGATTTAGTCCTCCTTCGCGATTGTTTCATTCAGGGGAGTGGGGGTTTTGGGGGACAGGAATTAAGACTCTTCGAACAATCTTCCCCTGTAAGATGGTGGGGGATTTTTGGCCGAAGATAAACTACTGTGCACAATGGCTCGTGCAGGGGTATCTCCCGATTTTTTTATTATCTGACGATTTTTTTCTGGCATTGCCCTCTTCTTTGGGAATGAGCAATGTTCATTGGATTAAACTGAATTTAAATGCAAAGTAAAGGACAACGACACAGGTTTAACCGCACTCACCTTTCTGGTTCTGCGGCATATTTTTTTCTACAGCTATTTTCTAAATAATATTTTATCACAGGAAGGTGTAAGAGCTTATTGGATTCTAGTCTTTAATTTGCTCTTTGCACCTTCCTTACATCAGCTAAGTTTACTTTCGTTATTTGCGAAAATCGCTATCTTTTTATTCTTCCCTCATACAGACTTGATATTATATATATTCACGTCCGCTTCATTTGTTAATCAACTATATCATCGTAACTTACTATGAGGATCGACAGATTTACGATAAACGGAGTACAGGTGCTTTTCTTAAAGTTTATTTCCAAGTTCAAAGAGAATTTATTTGAAAGTGTTTCTGCATTTGTCTTTTAGCCAGTTGTTCGCTGTGGTGTATCATTGTTCACTTTCTTTACTATTCCTCAGGCTACCTGTTGATCGAATCAAATATTAACAGTTCATCAGAATGTGTCACGCAGAATCAACATGTATTATTATGCGCTGAACTGTCGGAGTGAGGGTGCTGCTGCGATACCCTCCTACTCGTTCTATATTTTCTTTCCAAATAAAGCTTACTGTGCTTACATACATAATGAAATGTTCACAAGGTAACGTTAGCTTTTGGCTTCAGAAAAAAATAAACAAATACTAAGCAAAATAAACTAGTCGTTTAAATATAGAACTCTTACTAAATGATTGCCAATTAAATCTCTACACTTTAAAACGTCACCATAGTGTTATCGAGCGCAGAATGAACTGTCTTTTGAGTCCATCTTTCAGCTTTGTCCGAGCGATTATCTGTTTTTTTTCTAAAATTTCGAGTGCTGTGACAGCAAATGGCCTTGTTTCACTGAGCCTTCTGGAGAATTTGATTATCCATTCAATATTTCTAAATCCTCTTCCGAAACTTCGGCGAGACGAGAAAAAATGTCCCTATTTTGCAGACTATCTTCAACCACTGAATAGTAATGGCTGATCGTACAAGGTATACCTTAGCCAATCAAAATGCAGTATTGCATTAGTATAATCCGGTAGATTTGTACTAATGATAAACAGATTACTGTACCGTTGTCAAGCACAATAACTGTTGGTTATTAATTCTTACATAATGATCAAGAGTGATCACAATAAAACGTTTTCATGAAATCATTATGAAGACTGATTGACTTTGTGAATTCTTTTGTTAGAAAACATTTTTGGACCTAGAAATTTTAAAGTTAAAATTGTAAATTTCATTTTCAAAGTTAAAACTTTAACTTTGCAGCAACTATTTACTTCTGCTGGCATGTTGACACGACCTTGTTTCCTTACTTATGATCAACAACACGCTTTGCCTCCATCTGAACCAGTAGGGAAGAAATGACTTGCATTTAATGTCTTTTTTCAGGTTTTCTGAACTGTACTTAACAAATCTTAAGAAAGAAACTGACATATTCATTTCCACTTGTCTTATTCGCATCCTTGGATGGGCCGTGGCTCAATATTTCTCTGCAAACTGAAGTCGAGTGATACAAAACTTAAGCCCTGCTCCGCTGTGTTAATACTTGGTTGGATTATCGCTTACAGAAAACAGCACCTCTTGTCAAAGATAGTTTTTTATGTTTTTGGTATCCTTAAAGGGACACAGTCGGCTTTGGGACCGCGCTGACCTGGACACTAGTTTTCTCACTTTGAAAAAGTTCACCTCAACCTGAAATCAAAGATACTCGTCGAGTACATCTAGAAATCCGCTTCAATCTTCGCAGTGTTTTGCTTGATTTTCAATCGTTTACTGAAAAACCTGTTTTTGAGTGGGCCTTTGCTCATCCTATGTTTTGTATCATATTTGGTTAAAAACAGTATGGATCGTGTCTCTGTGATATGCAAATTAACTATGAAATCAGATGGTATCTAATGCGCATGTGCTCCAGCTGACTGTGTCCCTTTAACTTTTAATAGGGTACCACTGATTCATGCTTCAAAAGTATTCATATTATTGATAAAAGAACGTAAAACCGAAAAATCAAAAACAAAGCCTCTCCAGTCTTTTCAAGGTACTGGACGTTTTTTTAAGCTTTTCGAAATATATGAACTGATTATGTCCTTCTCAAACCTTTTTATCAGCCTAGCGTTTTTGTCAGTAGTCCGACATCACCAAGTCCAATTACATCCTTTACAGGGACAGGATCCGGTACTTCTTTTTTTATTAGGTTACGTCGGTCCTTGCAAATTGACCTTGTGTTTTCACTGCTTACCAAAGCGTGGCTTATTTAACTATCAGAAACCATAGTACACTCGCCTGCCAAGGAGTTGAAAAACAAATATTGCTTCGGAAACAACATCAAAACTCGATCTGCTATTACCGACCAGCTAAGAAATAGACTGACAAATGCGGGGTAAAAATACAACCTTTATCAGCAATGATGTGAAATGATTTCCTGCTGCAAATTATTAACGACCTGTTAACATGTCCACGACTAAATTTCCTCACGGTTACGTGTTTGATTCTCGGTTCCAGTTTCTTATAGGTCATCGATACAATTTCAAGCATATCCTTAAGACAGTTGCATTTGTTCAAATCATAGTTAACAGAGGGAATGGTTAAGGATCCCAGCAAACATCAAAAAAACAAACAAACAGGCTAAGAGTTATGTTGGAAGGTCTTTGACCCTGTACATCTTTTTGTTTTATGCTCCTAGACTGTGCATGAATTACGTAATCGCAATATTTCTATTGGTTAGCTGTATGAGCACACATAACAACTTTTTGCATTTTTCCAGATTTTGGGCAGGGTCAACCTCCCTCCCCCGCCCCAAACAGCCAACAAAAACATACAACAAAGAAATTTGCCATGATTCATAATCATTTCCCTCTATTAACCATGTTCAAATGTATCGTGTTTAAGTACTTTCTTATCTCACTTTAATTATTAATTGCCAATGCGTCTCGAAACAGTATTTAGGTCAATGCTCTTTCCAGTATCTTGATAAAGTGAAAACATTGGAAACTGACGCAGATCAATATAAATAACTAAACTTGGTAACTCCTTGTTAAAACAATCAGGGAACGTTTTGTTGTGTCAATTAGTTCCCTGCTTTTCTTGACTCTCCTGTGGCAAACAAGCACACTCAAAGGTGTCTTATGAATTTTAGTGTACTTTTCTAAGCTCGAGTCCATGTTTTAGACATTTTTATGGTTTTTACAAAGTCTTAATTAAGAAAAAAAAATTGAATCGCCATATTTTTTAGTATTTTCAAACTTTTTGACATATTTGCAAATTTTGAAATCCAAGATGGAGGTCCTTTTTAAAAGCACGATATCAGTTTTACCTGACAAGTTATTGCACGAAACTTAACATTTCTAGATGATTTATCACCACATACTGCATATATGTTTTATTACTATACCGCATTTATAATTTGATGAACATGGAAAGAGACGCTCTCAGTTAACCTTCACCCTTTGCAGGTTCTAAAATTTGTTTCATTTTTAAGAACTCCATATAAGAGATAAAAAGGATAGACGAATATGATTAAAATTCAAAAGGTTTGTTCAAAAGTTCCAAAGCAAAAATTAAACCTTAATGATAATTATGTCTTGAAACCTTTCCTCAGGAATACTGCTTGTAAATACTTCTTGTAAAATCACGGTTCCTGCACTAAGTGAGACTAGTTTCTAACTTCTGATAATAACGTTTTCCAGTGCAATAACTTTGTACTAATCTTCCTTATGTCGAATCGATGTAAAACTTTTACACTGAGTTGCTAAAATGAGCTTAGATCAGAAGCCATAATCGGGGACGGAGGCCGTAAGCACGCGCCATTTCTAGTATTGGGGCTGTCCCTATGATATGGGACAATTTTTCTATTTTTAGAACAAATTGCGCCATCGTGTGCGGAAAGCGCGCGTACACGCTGCGAGGATTTTTGCGGTTGTAGCGCGGGGGCAATGGCATCCGAAATTCCAGACATGTTTTATGCTTTTGGCCCACAACTCAATACGTTTATGTCTGTTGGAATTTTGCTCAAATATTTTCGTCGTAAGCTGCTCCAATTCGACTGAAGTAAGGCAGTGTCGAATTTAGGTATGTCCCGTTTTATATTACTCAGACCAAGTTGTATTCCGCTGCTTCTTTTACAAGAGTTCCACATTACTCCACTATAAATTTCACATATGCTGAAGATTAACAGCTTTTCCGTAACACAGCAAAAAAACTGGTTGGAAAAATTTGGATATTGCAGCGTTTTAGGACTTCAAAGTTTCCCTCCTCTTGCCACACGCTTGGGGGATTTCGCCAGAGTCTATCGCCACCGAAAAGTAGTAAGCAATTGCAAGTTTGCATTTCGCCCGAATTGTAAGTAACACTTGATATTTCATCAAGGCCCAATAAGTTTACGTCTCTAGACACGGCTAGGCTTTGTTTGTGTAAACATTCAATAAATTGTCTGTTGTCGATGAATAAGAGCGCCCGCCGATCCGTGTTTTTTGCAGTCAGTAAACATGACAAATTGGACTTCCGCAATAATATCTCTAGTTTTTAAATATGTTCAAGGTTGATAAATGTTTGAGAACATATTAAACTGCTTAGCTGAAAATATGTGAATACGGCAGGAATAATCACCAAAGTTACGATGACGTTTTCCTTAATCAACTCGAATAACGATTTCGATTTTGTTGGCTGAGTTATCAAAACTCCTTGTCTATTTTATTTTCGCAGCTCACGTAGGGGCCAAACCACCCCCCTAATGTTTCATGAAGGCTATATTTGCTTGCTTCAGAAAGATTATATCATTGGAAAGGCCTTGCCTTGAGGAGTAAAATGCCGGAAACCGTTTTTTGCTATGATGATTATTTTTTGAGATATGGTAAATTAAATTTTTTTTTGCTTTCCCCCCCGGAATTTGCTTAACCATACTGTCCTTCTTAAGTCAGTCTCTCTGGTTTATTTTTTTCAGTCTTTTTCTAGGAAGGCCAATAATCTAGAAAAATAGAAAGCTTGATGTTGTCAAAAATCGTATGGTTTTAGAAATTTGATTTTCGGCTTTGTTAGGATAGTATTAACAGTAAAAAAACGGGTGACGTCACAGGTTATGACGTAACAAAACGTATTTTAACGCAATAACACTAGAGGGATAATTTTTTATTCCGATTTTCTTCTTTATTTTTGCTTTAGTCATCTGGCACATCACATGTGCAACATAGCTGCATTTGCTGGAACAAAATTACGGCTCCAATTTGGTGATTTTTCTCAAGGGGAGGACTCCATATTTTGCAGAGTTATTTTTCATATTTAAAAATGCCATATTTCATGTAATTTTTGTGATATGGACAAATTTTTTTCAGGTTTCAACTCCCCTTGATGTCCTCTTTCCAACACATTGTACAAAATATGCATATTAAAAACTTCAAAAGTGGCAAGAAACATGACGTCATCACTGTGACGTCACAACTTTGACATTTACTGACATTTTTCACATAAATATAATTGGCAATAGGTCTCCTGCTCTTCTGCCAAGTTTGGTGTAGAAAGAGTTTATATTTTTTAAGTAATGCGAAATAATGTGAAATATCCAAGAACTGATGAAACATTTGGGGGGTGGTTTGGCCCCTAGCTGTGTAAAATTTCACTACGTTGAAGAAACACACATGATATTAGCCTTTTGGCGTTAGTGAAAATTGTTGCAGAATCTCAGCACAAAAGATAACGAAAGAAATCTTTGTCAAGATTTGTTGCCAATTAGCTACAATTGAAAACACAGACTCGGACTTTAAACTGCACGCCCTGGAGCTATTTGTACGCGTCAGACGTTCCTTCCAAAACTTGCCAAACGAGCAGAAATAATAAGAAACTATCAAAAACAGGTTTTGGTTATGATTAAGCACTGTTTGAGAAATTCACAAATTACCTCGATACCAGAGTAGAGAGATTTCTTACATAAACTTTATTCTTTACACAACATCCACGCGAGAACCCATGACATGTGCGTGGATCCGCGCGGATGTATGTCCGAGTCAGGGTGGCGCAATTTGTTCTGAAAATAGCAAAAGTGCCCCATATCATTAGGTGCGCGCAGATCCCGAGACTTACGGTCTCCGTCCCCGGTTATGGCTCTTGCTTAGATCGAGATTGTTTATTTTTTACGGAAAACGACATTCCAAGGAAGCGGGAGACTGCGCGTGCAGTAATTAACATACAATGTAAATTCAAAGCTTTCTAAAGTTTTCGATTCTATTTTATCTATTTTCTATTTCACTATTACATTTCATAAGTGTAAACAGTAGTTTTGATACCTTTTGACCTGTGTACTTGTTTTATTTATCTATTTTTCTCTGGGTCCATTTTTATTTATTTATTTATTTTTATTTATTTATTTTTTTTTTGCTGTTTGTTTCAAAATGTTTCGACCATTACTTCAGTTTATCATTACAGCTACCCTGAGAGACTAGCGTCACATATTTATTCTAGCTGGAATGTTATTTGTTTGCTGTTTGCTTGAATACTGACACAAAACCTTTATTCACAAGCAACAAACTGTTGTTTTCTTGAGAAAAAGAAAATACTCAAACTACACTTTGAAATCTATGTCAGTGAAACATCGCTACATCGAAAACGTGACATTTCTCTAAAGGCTTGAGCCCACTTGTGCCCGGACACATGCAAGTACGTATCGAAACCAAACAACGCTCGTCAATATTTTCAGCCACCTGTTCTCTGTTCTAAACGTTAATTTTCCATGTTAAATGGTGTAGCAAGACACTAATTTGCCCTAGGCGATGATATTTTTTCATTCACCTCCATGTTTAACACTGTACTTATATCAGTTACACAGACGAAAAAGTAGTGCATGTTTATATAGATTGGTCAAGCTTCGAACATTGATGACCGAAAAATGATCGTGTTTGGCAAAGCGCAATTAGAATTGTCATGCCGATAAAGTCATGAGCTCTATCAGTCGTTATAAATTAAGTTGCTGTTCGTTCTTGAATGCCTGACAATACTATTTTAAAACACATTTGATTTTGAGTAATTCCTTCTCTAAATGAATCGCCTTTAAAGTTCATTTGCGGCCTCGTATAAGGAAAGCATTGTTCGCACTGCAAATTATCATTGTACTATTAAACTGGAATTGTTCTCGTAAATTGTCGTACATGCTTCTCTGTCTGCAGCGTAAGTGGATCACTTCCTTAAATCTTCGTTCGCAAAGCCAAGCCGAGAGTAAGCTGAAATGCTACGTTAGAATCTTTGTTTTTCACAATGTTTATATCAAAATAAATTTGTAACAATTTCTAGTACCACCACCACGTTTTTATTCTGTTAAATTTGAATTCAAAATGTTAGGAAAAAGCACTTCAATTTTGCATTGCGGAGAATATTCGGCCGTTTCAAGTTGTCCTTTAAAATAATAAATTGCGATGTTCAACCTTCCACTTCAGTCTCGTACTCAAAATATTCATTTTCCCAATTGATTGTCATACATTTCTTTTGTTGTTAGTTTATGAATTTGGTAACATTGCCTTTGTAACATACTTGACAACGCAACGAGGTACGATGTTATATTTTGATCACTCTTGGACTGAATCCGTTAATGGTAAACGACTAGAGAAACAAGAAAACGACTTATCTGAAGTAAGATATTTCCAGGCCAGGGTCTAAGAGCCAGTACACTGCTATCCAAAATGACTACACATTTCTTTGAAAGGGCATTAAACCTGGAAAGAAAGGAAACATCAACAAAATAGCTGGTTAATATTGATTGTATCACTTAACACTTACTGTTTTCACAATGTTCTTACGAAGGTTATAATAATTAACACCAGCATGTTTTATTCTGTAACTTTGATGCCATTATGTTACTGGACAAGTCTCCAATCTTCAAGTAAAATTCTTCTTACTAGTTACAATATATCCTGATTCCAATATTTTCTCTCCAACTGAAATGCTTATAACAAGGGTCAGGAAGGCATTTATATGGTCAGACTCTGATCACTCTTTGGACTGAAACCGTTCAATGGTAAACAGAGAAGAAAACGACTTACCTGAAAAAAGGTGTTTTTCTGGCTGTCAACTTGAACCAGGCTTCGAGAGCTTACACACTTTGATCCAGCATGGCTACACTTTCTATTGAAACGATGTTTGCATTCAACCTGGTGATAAAAAGAGCAGAAAACAACAAATTAAATTACTTTTCAACGATTATCGGATCTCCAGTTGTGTTAATTTCGAATATTTGCCCCTAAATACACATTTACAGTGCTTTTCTAAAGCTTTACTTTATTGAAATTGATGAACAAATCTCTCGCAATCGTGTACTTTTAAGAATTCGTTCGGACATCAGAACAACTCCTCGTTGCCCAACCGGTACGTAAGAGTTTATGGGTTCGAATCCCGTCACGGACGGAGATGTTCAATTCTTTGTCCCAAACTCACCACACGATCAAAATTTCATCTTTCACTACTCCCGATTAGATTTCTCTACAGGATACTTGGAATGACACAGTTATTAAAGTGGTCGACGACAAATTCAAGTAAAATAAGGAAAGGGTGAACTTATCTGAATTAAGATTTTTCCAATATGTCATATATAGTGCACCAGCGTTCAAGAATTACACACTGCAATCCAAAATGGCCTCACTTTCTCTTCAATATCCGAGTTCACCTGGCAAAAAGGGAGATTAAACATAAAACGAACTATTTTTTTCATCAACAAATTCGAGACGTGTTTATAAATTTAATAACAGGCAATTCTGCAGTGACTTCTTAAAGCAGGTATCAATACTGTACGGTAAAATTATTTAAGAAAACACTAAATTTTTGTTGGCTGGCAAATCTCAAACAAACTTCCTGGTTCTGCCGAGGACATTAAAATAGTTAAAGATTTTCTCTGCAAGATACTTTAAAATGTATTGACATGGAAGGAGATTTTATTAACTTTAGACTGAAACCGAAAAAAAGGGAAAATTTGAGGTGCTGGACTTATTGTAGAGAAAAAGCGTTTCCAGCCATTAGCAAGCAGTGAACTACTGATTGAAACCACCGAGTCCAAGAGCTAACGAAGTTGTTTTTCTTGTATTGGCGAATTTTCAGTCCTTCGTTTCATAAATTTTCCAGAAACCAAGTGAGGCAAGGTGCAAATAAATTTCTAACACCGGCAAAAAATATTTTATGAACGTTACTGCTGAGCTTTGGTGGTACATTTAGACAACATTTCTCAGTTAATGAATAGAAAACTGCGAAGATAATATCTGGTCTATCTGAACCAAGATGTTTGCAATACTTACATTGTACCAAAGAACATTAGAGCCACGCACTGTCGTACAAAATGGACTTGTTTTCTCTCAGCATATCTTTTTTAAAACCTGCATGAAAAAGAAAAGAGGAAGCTTTGATACACTGACTTTTAAAAACTGCGTTAGGCTTAGGAATTTGGTCAAAAAAATGCAGAGCTAGCGGTTCACAGAGACATTTAAAGCATAAATACTATTCAGACAGCGTTTAAACGCACAAAGCAGTATAAACTTATTATTTTTTTGCTACATGAAGACAGTTTATTTGGTTATTTCCCTCGGGATGTACTCTACATAATAAAAGAAAATCAATTATTTTCTTCCTTGGACTGATACTGTAAATGGTATAAGACAGAAGAGTTAAGAAAATGAGAACGAACTTATCTGACTATAAAATCTTTCAGATGTCGTCTACTTGCATCGAAGCGAAAGGTAAAACACTACAATCCAAAATGGCTGCATTTTCTTTCAATGCACGTGCACTCTGTGTTCAACCTTGGAAAAAAGAGAGCAAATGTCAATAAATGAAGTAAATCTCCTTTATTCAATAGAACAGTCTTGTAGTTGTACGATGTTGCTATTTTCAGGCATATTACATTGTATTCGCTAGCCTGAAATCAAGAGACTAGAGAAATGCATTTTATAGTGGTGACTGGCTTTCTTTTCGCTCAGAAAATTTACTGAGTACAAACGTGTTAGGTCTGGGATTCTGGTGGTATATTGTATTTCGATCAATCTTGCTCTGAATTAAATCGTTTACCAGGAAAACGACGAACAAATGACAAAACTACGATGTACTTATCTGGAATCAGTCATTTCCTGTAGTCAACTACCAGGTTGCGCTAGAACCCAAGAACTACAACCTGCAATCCAAAAAGGTTTCTGGTGCATTTTAATTTAAATTACAATACACTAGAACAAAAAAATCATAAAATTGCAGCAAGGGTCAAACTGAACCATAGCAATCAATTTATCGTGATAGCTATCTTAGTCAGAATTTTTAAATCAGACTTTGCAACAAGGTCAGATCATACTTGTAAAATAAAGATAAAGTAAAACCTAGAATTTACCTGAAATTGGAGTTGATCGCAAAATGAAGAGACTGATAAAGAGAGAACGTAGCTTCAAAGCTGAACACGGCTGCTCATAATAGACTACGAGTAGTCCCTCTTTCACTTAGTCCGTCGTGCGTGACGCGAAAGAAATTCGCGAGAGAAAAATGGCCGCACGATATCCTAGGGGCTAGGAGCGCGCGAAAGGAGGGACTACCGCCTAAGCCCAAGGGTTTGCCCTTTCACGGCCGAGTGATTTTTCGGTGTAGGATTTCTCATCTTGACGTCCTCTTATTATCGCCTGTTATCAATAGCCCAGGGAGATCTGAATAAAATTGCTCTACTCTACTCTTCAAGTAGCCAGGCAAAAACATATGCCGTGAGAAGTATATCTTCGTTCAGTGTTCGTTCAGCGAAACTGCCAAAAAAGTTTTAAACAGAAGACGGCGAATGAGGCCTCTTGTAAGGATTTTCGCTGCGTCTAAAAATTATTGCGAAAATTTCAACAGAGTTTCAACCGAGAATTTACATTATACATTATACATTATACATTATACATTATACATAGGAGATCATCCAACTGCGGTGAAATGTTTGCCGATAGCAGCGGAAAATTTCAGGTGAATGTCCGGTTTCAAGTGAGAGTCCGGATCAATCTTTCAAATGGGCGGCAGAAAGGCCAAGTTCAGTGAATTGATATTCGCTGACTTAGACGATGCTGTTGAGCGGCGAAATCACTAACACGCTCGCAGTCGGGTTGGAGGCAGAAAGCTTTGCCAAACAAAACACTGGATGAATTTAAATCTTTCCAAAGCCTGTTGGCAGATTCGCAAGAACATCACGGCTTGCGAAGCGCGATTCCAACGCTTCGATTTGCTCTGGTACCGCTTCGATTTGCTCCGGTTCCAAAACATTCCTGCAAGACGTCACAGGTATCTCGAATGTTGACAACACGTTGTCAACGCGCCTAACATAAGCCAATCATATTTTTGCGTTGTGAGAGCAACGCATATAATTCAAACTCTTGGGCTTAGGCGGTAGTCCCTCCTTTCGCGCTCTCCTCGCCTCCAGGATTTCGCGCGGCCATTTTTTTCTCGCGGTTTTCTTTCGCGTCCCGCACGACGGACTAAGCGAAAGAGGGACTATTCGTAGTCTAGCTCATAATGGTTACATTTCCTTTGGGTTCCCCTCTGTTCGTCTAATGCCAGAAGGAGAGAGGAAACTGTCAAAAATATTTCACCTTTGAGTTTGAGGTCTTATCAGTCGGTCAATCAGTTTGGTAGTTAGAAACCGGCCATATAACATCGGACAATATCGCCTGCATTAACAAATTTCTTAGTGTTCTCTTAGGATTATTTTCTCGCCAGAATTCAACGCAAGTTTGCTCAAAATTGGTTCCATTCGTCAAGTAATTTCTGATTTCACGAAAATGTGAACAATTATGAAAACACGAGGATGAATGAAGAAAAGCCACAATACAATTATAACTCAAATCTGCCTTTATTTCTAAAATTCTAACTAAATATTTTGATATTACTTACCCGAAAATGTATCAGAAATCAATCGTGTGGCGAAGGACAAGGATGGCTGTATAACATCTCAACAAAGTCGCTCTCAAAGTAAAACCGACTAAATTAAACTCCAATTAAAACATTCACGAGCAGTAAGTTCAGCGGTTGTATGGAAACAAACTGTTCCTGCATGAGAAGAGAATTTAAATTCTCAGGGAATATGATTGACGTAACTTTAAAACTGTTCAGTCAGATCTTCATACCCTTAGCAACTCAGAGCATCGGAACAATGGACAACAAGCCGGGTCTAAAACACAGGTCACATTCCACAGGTCAAGAGTAGAAATCCTTACTCTACTGATGAATAACTATGCCAAAAGTTTCCCCTCGATCTAAAACAACATTTACGCAGAGTGCTAGGGTTAATTAGGGCTAGGAGACTGAATCTTGGTGCTGTTTATTTATCTGCAGCACAGTGACTCTGTACTCTGACTTGTGGAATGTGACCTGCAGTTCAGACCCATCGTGGACAACATTAAACAGTTACAAATACGACGAACAAGAGAGCTAGTATTTCTGAAATGTGGTATTCAGTAAGAAACTTTCAAACCTGCTATTCCGATGTGCTTGTCTAAACGAACTTGGTAATTCTTTATTCCCAAAGTTTCACACCCTCCCAGTATTCAACAATTTCTTCACTGTGTGGAGGTAAAAAATTGCTCAACGAACTGGTTATACTAAACCACTAAACTGCGGAAAAGGGCAAGCGTAGCGAAACGAGGCGAAAAGCGAACAAGGTCAAGAAATGCAAAAACGAAAGCGTATACTTATCTGCGAAGGGGAGCACATCGACGAAGATACTGGTCCACCTTCACAACACACGACGCTCTCTGACACTAAAATGAACGGGATGTCCTTTGAGACTTCCTTACATACTTGATTAAAATTCATTCCACCCACTAGAAAAGTGTTTGCTGCATCAGAATATTTCATTGAGATTTCTGTGCGTCAAACAATAGAGCATACAATGATATCAATAAAAAAATATCGAATAAAGCACGCACTCAGTCGCCAGTTATTTTCTTCTACAAAAGCACAGGTATTTCAAATGAAATTCGTTGAATAGTTTTCAAGAAGTTGACTCTTGAAGTCCTTTGTGATATCACTTAAAACCCCAAGGAAAGACTGAACATGTGTCTTCGGGAGCTTGAAATTCATCGCCGCGTTTTAAATGCACAACGTGTCTTATTCTCAATTGTGGTGGCATTTTACAGAGCCAAGCCCTGAAAACTAAAGGTGTCAGGTGTTTACCATGACAGGCACGGAAGGCAGTGCTCGGACTATTCGGTGACAACACTGGGACTCTAAAATTTTGTGAAAGCAAAAAATATAAACATATCGAAAATAATTCTGATAAATGTATTTAACATCAATTCTGTCTTGAATTCCAAACATGATTTGTTACCCACAATGCAAGGATTTGAGTTAGAGACAAAACTAGAGGTCCAGAACAATGCTTTTCTCTGACTTTCCCTTGATAAAAATAACATTTCTCTAACCAAATAAACAACAGACATAGTAACGGTTTCTAGCCTGCCCTCAGGGGCAGCCCTCCTTTCCGCCCATTCATTATGACTGACAAGTTTTTAACAAATCCTTTTTTATAGGGAAAATGTCTTTTTCCTGACCATTTCCTGACCTTTAGCAGGGTGTCTAAAAAAACTCGATTAGCGAATAGTGCAGTGGTGAACAGTCATGGATAGTGGCGAATAGTCGTCAATAGTCACCGCTTTAGTTCAGCACTGATCTGGGTTCGTTGAAACTGATCATGTGAAAAAAAAAAAAAAAAATAAAGTAAAATAAAATAAAATACGAATGTGAGGTAAGTGCTCTGTGATTAGTTTATCAACTGAAAAGACACAAACGAGCTGCTCTGATAACCGGTCATAAAAACAACAACATCTAAGCTACATCTTGCGTTAATTGATTATCCAAACCGGTGGCGAAAGTATATGATTGTCAGCAACTATGTCAGCATACATAGTTTAGGTCAGCGGTTTATTATCAAAAGGCTCGGAGCCATTCCTGTAATTAACGTCATGTTGCAGGCAGGAGTAGGCAAAATTTCCTATTTTCTTGTCAAAAGTTTACACAGTTGTGGAGAATACACATGGCTATACTGCATATGACCTGAATGGAGGGTAAAAGTGTTTCTTCAAGGCTGTCTACGAAAGACGAATGGACATCTCAGGTAGGCTGCCAGGAAGATACATTTTCACTTATAAGCAGCTTTTTTTTTTTTAAAAAAAATAAACTACTTAGTAGCTGAAGCTTATATATGGTATGTATTTTCCTAATATGAGTGTTTTGAATTATATGCAGATTGCAGTGCAGCCGTTGGATGATATTAAGTTAAAGGGCTCGCTACGCGCATTGAAGGATTTAGTTCAGACAGCGCTTGGACCAAATGGAAGGTAATTTTAAGTTCTTACATATAAAATCCCTAACTATATCAATGTAAGCGTAAATTTATTGTAATAAAATAAAACACTCAATTCTGATTGGTCCTCCCCACGTTTTAGTGGTCATTGTATTTAATTTGTTACTTGCATTGTAGCTTAGCCAATAACATGCTGTCAATCATGTTTACTGTAGTGTCGGCTGACACTATAGACCGATATATTGACCGATATGTTGACCGACACTCAGCCAATACAAGGCTGATACAAGGCCGATACCTGGCTGATGTATCGACCGAGTATCAGTCAATATATTGGTCAACAGTATCAACCTGCACCACCTAATTTAAACATGATCCCATTTTGTTAATATCCCAGGTAATGAAGGGTTTAGTCTGCTAGATACCCTGGTCCCTGGGGTTTTCTTTCTTCTTCTTCTTCTTCTATCACAAAAAGCCATCTTTGTGGTGGTCAAAAAGAGTGTAAAAAGACATGTACTTCAGGGCACAAATTCGACCATTAGGATATGAAGAGAGCAAGAAAACCTCTGGAATCAGGGTATCTTCTCCAAAGACCTAGCACTAAATAAAGTTTGCTGATTCATGACCTGTATTTGACTGATTTGATAATGTACATTGATGTCAAACCCAGGAGAGGGGACCCTGGCCATATGTGAGAATTTGACATCTACTACACATCATCCCACCCCTTCAATTATTTTAAATACATGACATTTGTACATGTGGGGTCCGGGCGTGAGGGTCGGGATGCTTGACTTTGTGAGAGGAGTACTGAGCTTGAAGCCTAACCATATGTAATTGTTGGATCATCTTGGGAATAAAACCCATGACAACTGTTGGAAGGGAAGGGTTTGTTTTCCGTTATGCCTCAGTTAATTTATAACTGAAGGTAGATAAATATCCATTCTGCCAGCTAGGTGGCAATGGAATCTAGTGTCACACTGTACAAAGTAATAGCTGTACAGATACAACAATAATTTCATTCAATACTTTTCACTACAATACATTTGTCTTTATTTTGAAAGCATGTGAAGTTTCCCATCTTTATACTCGTCTGATACTCAGGTTGAAGTTCTTCCAGTCATCCTCTGGTGGTCATGTGACTGTAACATCAACATCAGGCAAGATTCTTCACAGCTTGTCTGGCTTGTCACACCCCATACCAAGGTTGATACTATCTGCTGTGAAGGGCCATCTTGAAGGCTACAGTGATGGTGGTTTGAGAACAGCACTTCTCTTACTAAGGTGCCTATTAACCTACATGTAATTGCATTTCATCTATCAACACATACAACACATTGCATCCATCCATGAAGCGTAACAAATTAAGCACACAGTTTTACTTTTCAAACGTTTCAACAACACGCACCATGACTGGTACAAAGGAATTTTAAAAGAAAGATTTGTCGCGTAAGATTTTAAATTTAAATTTATCGATGACATAATTTTTTATAATATCAATGATTAAATTCTTGAATTTATGAATCTACTTCCATTTTCAACAATGTAATATTGTTATATTTTTTATTGTAAAAAAGTCATTTTAATTTTATGTACTTACATTTTAGCTAGGTTGTATTTTCTTTGTTTACTTGTTTATCAATTAATTTATATTTATGTTACTTACTTTAAGAGTGGGCTTCCTGCGAGGTAGGTTTATGGCTAAGCGCAGTTGGTACTATAAATATAGAATTGTCTTTAACCTACATTGAAAGTTTTGTCTGTTATGTAACACATGCAAAAATGTTAAATTATATTTCTCTTTCAAAGATGAAACTAGTAAGATGAAAGCCCCATATTTGGTACAGAACATGTAAAAAAAATGTAATGTAGTTGGAATGATTGCCACAACAACTTGCTCACACCTTGGGTTTAACACCTTAAAAAAGGGTGGAAAGAAACGCTTCGAAAGTAGAGAGTTGTATGAGACCTCATATAATCTTGCAATAATTATAGTCAGGGACCAAATCTTCTAGTTTATCTTTTTTTGTAGAATACTGTTACTGGTAATTGTAGAGGTGTGCATAGATTTATTGATCCTTATTGTTTCTCTGTTATAGTCTGATACAGTCATCCCTTGATCTGCCTGTCCCAAGAGCCTTCATCACTCAGATCAGTCAACATTCACTGCAAGTCATTACCAGTCACCTACAGTCATGTCGATGGAAAATGAACATCGATATTGGTAACATGAAGACCATGCTGTCCATTGTAAATAGCATAATTGGAACAAAGCCTGTTTGTCGTCTTAGTGAATCTGACAAACAGTATTTAAGTGTGCTCGTCATCAAGGTACAGGATTTAATATTTTTTGTGTGTTTATCTGGCGGTGGATACATGTTCAAGGTGCCAATGCACTCACTTAAGTACAAGTTTTTATTAATACCTCAAACATGACTTACACAAGCTAAAGAGATATAACTACCCAGGCCAGTGCTTCAATCATTGAATGTTTGTTAACATGCTATATGGTGGCTTTACTAATAGACTCAAACTTAGAAAGACACATGTTTGATGTGAAATTTGACTCTTATCAGGGATGGTAATAAGAGGACGTAAGTGGTGTTAACTTGTGAGAATCGTTACAAGCTTATTGCATGCAAATTATAAAGAAAATCTAATGACTTTATTTTCTACAAATAAACAAAACCGATTTTAAAGGCCTGTTTATATTTATTCATGTTGCCATGGCAACGGCACATTCGTCAGCTTAACCATCAAAGAACCAAAGTTTGTGTTGTAAACTTGCTTGCTGCCATTTTTGGCGACCGAGGGATCAAGAGTTTTAGAGGAAAAGGTGAATGAAACAAAGGTATCAAAAACTGTGTTCAGCCACCTTAAAGTGCACCTAACCCCAAAATATTTTTTCGCTAAAATGAATCCACTTACTGTTAAAACTAATTCGGCGAAAAAATTTTTGAATTTGGTTGAATCCTGAATTTGCTATGGCCCGCTGAAAACGCGAAAATCGCCCTAAATCGGCGCCATTTTGTTTCACAACCGAGTTCTGGGGGGAATGGGTCCAGCGGCAGTTGTGACGTCTACCCAGGAACGAAACGTGTTTCGCCGCTAGTCATTTCACTGTAGTGGCTGTGTTGCTCGTGAAGAATTTGCAGCTAAAATGCCTACGAGGTGTGTTGCAGGCGGTTGCAGCAACACCCCAGACTTAGAAAATGGAATAGCGCTTCACTGTATTCCATATTTTGGTGACGATCGGCCACAAGCGAAAAAAAGACGAAAAAAGTGGCTGGACTTTGTAAAGCAAGAGAGAGCGAAGTGGGAGCCTTCGAAGAACTCGGCCATCTGTTCAGTGCACTTCAAGCCAGAAGATTTCCACCTCAGGTATGAAGTTTATATCAGAGTCATCTGAATAAAAACTCATCTCTGACTCTGAGGAGGAAGACATCTTGATCTTCTAGCGAAAATTTGGGCGTTTTAGAGCTAAAATATGCAAAAGCGAGTATTCTACACTACGACGTCCAAAGAAAGCAAAGAGAAATGACTGAGGGCTGTTCTATTCGGTACCTGGGTAGACGTCACAACCTTGCTCGACCCAGACTCCCTAAAACGCGGTCGTGAAACATCTCGAGCACGACTTTGGCGGGCCATAGAAAATTGAGGATTCAACCAAATTCAAAAATGTTTTCGCGGAATTAGTTTAAACAGTAAGTGGATTCGTTTTAGCGAAAAAAAAATTTGGGGGTTAGGTGCACTTTAAGCCTCGCGGAGCCAAGTTAGAATTTTAATATATCAAAATTGGCCTATTAACAACAAACATAGCATAGTCGGATCAAAATTCCTTTCAGGTGCGTGTTTTTCACAATTCAAAGCACATAATCTTAACGTGGGATGCATTTCTTTTGTTCAAAGCATAATTCTCGTGGCTGTAATGAATTTTAATGTGGGTATATATAAAGAAGTGTAGAATGACACACCCATTTTAGCGTCGGTTGCCGTTGCATTGAAGGCAAGGGCGAAGACATCTTAGTCGCTGTGCTCCCCTCAGGCAAGTCCATGTTTTCTTTATTTATCGCCGTTGAATTGAAGGCAAGGGCGAAGACATCTTAGTCGATGTGCTTCCTTCAGGTAAGTCCACATTTTCTCTAGCTAGTTACGCGTCCTAGCTGTTTCCCTCGTCTTTCAATTTGATCATTTAATGGTATAATAAAACTTTCCTCAATGCTGTGAAAGCTTCGAGGTGCATGTGTTTTTCCTTGACACCGAAGACTGTATTTAGGCGAAGTTGAAAAACCGAATAGCAAACATTTCTCTTGTGAGTAACTGAATGGATTATTTTTAATAAAATGTTTGTTTACAGCTTGATAATCTGCTTGGTTTGCCGTTTGACTTTGTCATTCGCAATTTGTTTCGTCACCTCGGAGCGCTACCATGTACACTCTTTTTAACTGTTATACAAACAGAAAATTCCAACCGCCTTTGCCTTTGCTCTGATACGAAGAGAACAGTTATGTAGTTATATCAGAACCTGTAACTAATCTTCAGTTCGTTCCCACTGCAGTGCACCACTTTGTTGGTAGTCGTTTAAAAGTGTTATTCCTCATTTTGAGGGAGTTTTGTTACGTGCAAGGCCGATAGACGTCCGTTAACTGATACTAATACTCAATCAAGTCAGTTTTGCTTGAGTTAACACGCGAAAAACTTAACCATGACTTTCCTGTTTGTTCACAAGAATTGACCACAGGCAGCAAAGTTGTATCCAAAGGAATTGAATTGGAGTGACAGGCGTCATTCTCCAATTCAAATCAAGTGTAGCACGACCAGCTATGGACTCCTGGCAAGTTTCATGTTGACGACAACTTCGTTGAAGTTCAGATAAGTGAATCACAGTTGTCGCTAGATTTTATTTAATATAATCCTTTGAAGTTTTGCAGCTAAGTCCAGTTTAGGGGCATTCAGACGTAACATTAGAACCGGTTTGCAATTTAATAAAGAATGTGATCGATTTCAAAATGAGTGCATGTCGCTGGTAATTTTGTATGCCTTGGTGCTGAATGTTTCGTAATTTTAATGGACGAGTCTCGTGTTTGGACGTATTTTTGCTTAAAATTAACCCACAGACAAAAGTGACACGTATTATTTATTTCGTACTATTAAGTTAAAACATTTTTCATTTATCTTACAAATACAGGAAATCGAGTACCGAGTCTAAGATCTTACGATTTGGTGGCACTAAAGTTTTACTGTTTTTTTTTTTGTTTTGTTTTGTTTTTGTTTTGCTTTTTTTTTACATAATCCATTCGTAGAATGCTTCAGTTTATCGTCCTGCGATGGTGTTTTTCTGTTGAAAAAAAGAAGTTTTTGAAATCCATAGCAAGAATCTAAGAACTTCTAACTTATTGACTACACTGGCAAATTCGTTTATTAATTCTAAAAAAAAAAATTGTCTGAGCTGAAGCTAACTGACGAGCCTATAGGCGTAGTTCAATGAGGAAAATGAGCAAAAAATAGCAAAATTCTCAGCGCAGGAAAAGATTTGCAAGCTCGTTAGGCTAGCTATATTGTTATTTGTTCGCCAACATGAGAGCAATTGGCTTTTGAAACAAAGAGCTGTTTGGTTGTACAAAAATTGAATTCAAAACAATTGACGTCAATGTCTGCAAGCAGTGAATATTGCTCTTTATCTCTGATCCGTTGACAGAAAAACATATTGCCAGAATGTTGTCATGGAAATCAAACGTAGATGAATCCGATGGATTGACCACACACTTCCCAAGGTTGCCTAGAGGCGGACACCAACTGGCAACAGCGAACCTGGTTGGCCAAAAACCACCTGGCGCCTGTCATGAGCTCAATGAGGAACAACATATCGTACAAAATAGAGATGTAGATGGATTGTGGCTGCCTTGTGTCCCACAGAGAACGAAGATGATTAATTAAAAAAGTAAGTAAATCTCGTTATCAACCTTACAGCAAGTCTTTTATCGTAAATGGCGGCTGTCCTTCATTATCAACTCATTCTTACGCTACCAAGTTGAATAGAAATACATGAAAGATGAAGAGTTGTTCCAAATCGATTGTCTTAATTTGTGACGGCCATTTATTATGGTTCAACTTTCTGATCACAACATGCGAACAAGTTTTTGGAGTGAGCCAGTTATCTGTCCATGAAATAATCATAAGCAAACCTAGGTGATTAAATAACTAAAGTTGCTGCCGTTTGCTCTGCTATCTCCAGGATGACCAAAGATGTGTTAAAGGACAGTTCACGAGTTTCTGGATTTATTCATCAACCTTAATTAATTGAATTTCATCAACGTTAACTGAATTTTGGATGGCAGTGTGCAGAGCTTCACTTCTAGCGTACGATCGATGACTGTTGGAAAAACGTCTCAGCTCAGATAAGTAGATTATGGTTTTCCTATCTTTACACTCCAAGAGTGTCAAAAATCTTGATTCTGATTGTAAAAATTGATAGGTTTTCAAGTTTCGTACCATTGCTGCATATAAGCGTACGGTTGTCTTGTTGTCCAGAAAATACCATAATTTATATCAGTACAATACACGTACACTGTGTTATGTTCGATAATAGTTATTATCATGAGACTACCGTTTGTTTGGAAGGACTTTGGGTCGAACTTTTGTTGGCTCAGATCATTTTCGCGTGGGGGGTGGAGTTATTATGTGAAGGAACATCTTGCACTTTTCATTTTACGTTCTTGGAATTAAGCGTCTGAAAACGTTTAGGTGAAGAGGAGAATACCACGACGTAAATAGTCATAAAAAAGATTTTTTAATGATCATTAAATCCAATTTTGATAGCTAGCTTATATTATAACCAAGTTAGAAAGCATTATCCTTGATTCTTAGAAGCGCGAACAATACAACCCATCTTGGATTCCATGGGAATTCTATTTCATTTTTGAAGAAAATGTTAAAATTCGAAAACACATCAAAACACTACTGTTTTCTGAAAAGTTACATAGTTATCAATTGAATCTGACACTGCTGTAAATTTATTAGTTGACAAGGTAGTGTTGATTGAATATTCTTTTTTCTCTGTCTCTCTCGCTCCAGGCGGCTGATATATCACTGTTGACAGAAAGGGTAGCCATCTTGGATCGCAATGTACTGTTGGACTCTGGCACAAGTTGACTATTGGAAACATCAAATCTCAGATAAGTACATTATTTCTACTCTCGTTAACTTTTAACAGTTTCGGCGTAAGAATTATGAAAATCTCAGAAACTGATTAACTAGAAGATATTGTCTTGATGAAGAACCAAATTCTTAGAATTAATATTAACAATATGAGCAAATCAGTAACGAGAATACACATTTTGAGCATGGGATGTACTTAAGAGTTACCACTTAGAAAAACTAAATTCTCAGAGTTAACATTTAAAACAATATGAGAAAACCAGTAATGAGAATATACATTTTGAGCATGGAATATGTTAAAAGTTACCACTCAGTTCGTTATGCATTGATGAAGACCATAACCAAAAGTTGTGGAAATTGAGATAAGAGAAAAAAAGTATTTTGCTAAATTGAGAACAATGGTGGTTTCTTTACGAGAAAAATTTAAATGAAGAGGAAGGGGTAGTAAGTAATTAATACATGGCCGCAGCTTATCAATAAAATCATGTCGTGAATGCTCACTAGTATTCCCATTAAGCCGAGATGAATGACACAACGAACTGTCGTTTTGCATGTATATATCCTTTGCATTTGAGTAGTATTCTCAAGAATATAAAGTGAACTATCTCAATTGAAAGTTTTTAATCTGCCAGTTCGTCACTTCTCATACATTGCAAACTTCATGTAAGAGTGCTGTTTGTACAGCCGTATAACTCTTGACGGTATCACAATGAGCCAAATTAAAAGTAAGATTGCTCTAAAAAGGACTTCTTCTGTTTTTTGTTTGTTTGTTTGTTTGTTTGTTTGTTTTTGTCAAGTAAAGAAGGATTTTAAATCTTGAAAAAAATCTTGGAAAGGCACAGCTGGTCAGATAGCCGGACTACAATAGATCGTTTTCACTGTCGTGCAATAGAAAAAAAACAAGGAAATTCGATCTTATTGAAGATAAATAAAGAAGACTCCTCTCCAGGTTTTAGGTCTATGCGCCGTCCCAAACTTCAGTTATTTGCCTAAATGTTTTGCACAAATTTAAAGAGCTCAGTATGGTGCCGCCATATTGGTGTACCTCCGTGGTACACCAATTGGCGAATCTTTGTTTACAATATTTGCCCCATAAGTGATACAGTTTCTGATGGAAATTCTGAATGTTGAAAGGGCATAGCACGATCAACTGTGTCAAGGAATTTGAGCGCGATGTATTGCATAATTTTTGAGCGACGCGGGTTTAAAAACTCAAAATCAGGAGCCATAATCGGGGACGGAGACCGTAAGCGCGCGCCATATCTAGTATTGGGGTTGTCCCCATGATATGGGACAATAATTCTATTTTTAGAACAAATTGCGCCATCGCCTGCGGCACACGCGCGTACATGCTGCGAGGATTTTTGCAGATGTCGCGCGGGGGAAATGGCGTCCGAAATTCCCGACATTTTTCATGTTCTGGCCCACAACTCAACGCGTTTACGTCTGTTGGAATTTTGCTTAAGTATTTTCGTCGTAAGCTGCTCCAGTTTGAGTCAAGTAAGACAGTGTCGAATTTAGGTATGTTCCGCTTTAAGCTTAGATATATATCGCTGACCAAGTTGTGTTCCGACGGATGCTTCTGTTACATGAGCTATACATTACCCCACTTTAAATTTCACATATGTTGAAGATTGACAGCTTTTCCATTACACAGCAAAAAACTAGCTGGATATATTTAGATATAGCAGAGCTTCAGGACTTCATAGTTTCCTAGCTCCTCTTGCCACTCGCTTGCGAGGAATTTGCCAGTCTATCGCGACCGAAAGGTAAAACAAAATTTGCTAGTTTGAGTTTCGCCTGAATTGTAAGCAACGCTTGATGTTTCATCAAGGCCCAATAACTTTACCTCCGTAGATACTGCTGAGTTTTATTCGTGTAAAATCCAGTAAATTCTCTGTTGTCGATGAACGAGAGCGCCCGCCGATGCGTGTTTTGTACAGTCAGTAAACATGACAAATTGTACTTCCGCCGCACTTTCGTGTGAAAGCGTACATCGAACTCGAACAATAACTCTGTAGTTTTGAAATATGTTTAAGATTGATAAGTGTTTGAGAACATATTAAAAGCTAAGCTGAAAATATGCGAATAAGGCAGAAATAATCAGCAAAGTACGAGATGTACGATGACGTTTTCTTTGATCAACTTCGAATAACGATTTCGATTTTGTTGATCGAGTTATCAAAACTCCTTGTCTATTTTCATTTTCGCAGTGTAAAACTTCACTATGCTTATGTTGAAGAAACACACATGATGTTAGTAGCCTTTTTTGCGTTCGTGAAATTTGTTGCAGCATCTCGACACAAAAGATAACGAAAGAAATCTTTGTCAAGATTTGTTGGCAATTGAAAACACCGACTCGGACTTGAAAGTGCACGAGCTGCACTATGCAAATGAGCTAATTGTACGCGTCAGACTTTCCTTTCAAAAACTTTTGCAAACACACCAAACAATAAGAAACCATCAAAACACGTTTTGGTTATGATTCACCATTGTCTGAGAAACTCACAAATTAACTCGATACCAGAGTAGAGAGTTTCTTGCTATATTCTTAAGTCAGAACGAACGAAAAAACATACGCGTAAGCTTTCAACTAGCGCGAGCAGATCTTATTATCCATTCTCAGCGGGAGATTGAAGTCTTGTTTTCGACCCTGAAAAGCCCACCTTTTCCGTTAGCTCAGAGCGTAAAACTACATATAAGCGCCCTGGTTCGTATTCCCTGCCTTATTCCCTACCTACGCTGTGAAAAATACGCAAGATAATCCCCAAAGGTCTTTCAACTCCCACCATTTGATCACGCAACGTGACAACATCCACGCAAGAGCCCTCGACATGTGCGTGGATCCGCGCGGAGATATGACGTCAGGATGGCGCAATTTGCTCTAAAAATAGAAAAATTGTCCCATATCATAGGTGCGCGCGGATCCCAAGACTTACGGTCTCCGTCCCCGATTATGGCTCCTGCTCAAAATTTAACAAAGAATGTAAATGCTCATTAGGGCGTTTGCCACCCAGAAATTTGGCGGTTTTTTAAGGCCAATTTCTCCTGGAATATTACAGCCAAAGAGCCAAAAGTTTCACCAATTACTAAGTTTCACAAGCTCTTTAAATTGTTGTAGTCAATTCGTGTCTAGCGTGATACCTTCTCCGTGCATAGTAGTATGTCAATGAGGAAAAATGTAAAAAATGACCTCAGCAAAGATTCGCCAATATGGCAGCCGGAAAATAGTGTGACAATCTGGATCTTCTTGGTTATCTAGGCCATTGATTGACTATTCTGCACAAACCAACATATTAACACTTAACTGCTACTTTTATTTCACGAAGGGCTAAAAATCATGAGATAAGTATATATTTTTCGACAAACGCGATGTTCCGCACTGCCATAACTCTAAAATTCAAAATGCACTTGTTACCAAACGAAGGACACCATTGCGCTGAAATGCTGTCAAGATGTATAATTTTCGCACCTCTTATGCCTGATGAGGATAGAAACTCTGGTGGTTCTTTACGTTTGGATTTAAACGCTTGATGACGTCACATGAAAACGTTCCACTGAATTGAGCATAGAATAATTAAAGTTGCCTTATTCAGATCTAATCATTAATTAGTTCTACAATAATAATTAAGACAAAATCCGAGAGGAAATCGAGCAATTTCAGTTTTTATTGGACAAAAAGCTCCATCCAGAGTAATTCTAAGTATCTTGCAGTCCTTTCTGCATTTTCTAAAAGGTTACGATATAAATAGTTGCTTGAAATAACACCGAAAACCATTTCCCATGGAAATGTGGGAAAATAAGTTTCAAAGTTTAGAGAAATTGTGCAAGCAAAGGTAAACCTTCATCATCAGTTTCATTTCACCAGTAATTTCAAGTATTTCATATGAACTTCAAAATCTGTTTCAGTCGACATTTGGTGTCGTTAGAAATAATTTCCTTTGAGAAGATGTTTAGAACAGTCGCACAGCCGTTTGCAATACGATGTGAATAATCTCGGTACAAAGTTTTTTTCCACTTGTTACTCAAACGTCTTGTAGATTCCTTCTTAATTGCTCGGAGGAAGATTATTGAATGAACTTGGTGAGCAATTGTAAAAGGAGACCATGAAACAACTTTCATACCGTTACTGGAATTTGTTAACACAGGATTTGGCAATATGACTTCTACCAGTACCAGAGTATACAAGCTTATTGAAGTGCCTTTGCAATTAATTTTCGACTTGTTTTTTTACTTGCATAATGTTTACATTAATGGAGCCCTGAGTAGTTTCTTTTTTCATCACGGCATGCTTATGGAAGCACGTAAGGATACTTTTTTGAATATTTTAACCGACCCACCCCTCCAAAAGAATGAAAAACGGCCTTTCAGAATATATTTAGGTAATTTCAGAATATATTTGCACATTGACCATTCAAAATCTGTGCAATGTATTCTTTGGGGGGTTAAATCTTTCACGGACTCGTAGATAGATCAGAAAGAGAAAATGTTTTTCAAAAAAAATTGCTATGAATTAATTTAGGTCTATGGGTTAAATTTCACGGAGAAAACGTTTTTTCGCAATTTGCGATGAGTTCTCTTTCATCAAATTTTCTCTCATCAAATGTTCGTGATACAATGTTAACCGAAAACTGAAGTTCATTTAAAAATTTAATAAAGCAAAATTGTACTTATTAGAGTGTTTCATGTGAAAAAACGTTTTGAATGACATTCCAATGGGGGAAAGTAGCATTGTTGACTGGCCGTATTATCTATTGGACGAAACTTTGTGCTAAAATATTCAGAAAATACAAATTTTAAAGAAGACTCATGAATTATTATAACTGATCATAAAACGTAAATTGAAACTGTGTTAACACAACAATATTAAAGACATGATACAAGGTCAGCTAGACTTCGAACTGGAAATCCTTGAAAAAAAACGCGGATGATATAATTAATAAATGGAATTTCTGTCGCTTATTTAAATCGACTTGAAAGATTCTACTTCTTGACTGGTTTTAAACTCACTACTTTGTTTTCAATTTCATTGGAAACTGCATGCGAAAACCTCTGTTTTTTATACATGAAAGAATGAATTTTGAGTTGTGGATAAGAAATGAAATAGTTAGCTTAAGCAACGACGATACCTACGGCAGGGACGACTCCTAGAAAGAAAAATGATATTTCTAATCTCCCAACAATCTGGATATCTGCTCCGTACCCCAATCAGTACTTAAAACTTGCTCAAACTAAATATGTAATGCCAGCGATCCATTCCAAAAAGAAATACAAAAAATTTGCCATCCCGACCTACGTTCTTCAAAATGCGCAGAACCTGTTCATGTCACATTACGGCTACAAAATGCACAAAGACTTAAAACGCACGCGCACAGCCATTGTTCTACTCAATAAACTTTTTGCTTGGTGACGTTTTCGTTGCTGTTTTATGTTTTTTTTTTCTTCATTTGGGATTTTTTATTTCCACAATTACATCAATTACAATCCTTTTTTTAACAATTAATTTACAGAAGAACGAATAAAGTTTGGTTTACAGAAGTTAACAATGACACCGTATTGAATTAAGAAAAAAGATTTTGTCAATTCTTATCTTCATACTTATTTAACTTAACGATTTTCCTTAATGATAGCGTTGTCTACTATAATTATTAGTTAAAATTGTTCCTCAAAGATCTTCTATTATTCTTTAAACAATTTAGTTTTATTCGATTTGAAATGTGTTTTTCAGTTTCATATTTAATTACCTAAATTCTTATGAAGTGGCTCAAGGAAGGTAATGTTTCTCTACATCGACAAGTCCACAAGAGAGATTTTCCTAAAATTACTATCTAATTAAATAGATCCATCTCCTCCTCAAAAGACCCAACAATAACATTGCAATATGTAAGCGAGAGGCTTCTGCAACTCTTGATTGTGCTCAAAACCTTTTTCATTAACCTCATGCCAAAAAGAATATGAAAAAGAACAACCGAACAAAATATGGGATATTGTTTCCGTTTGCTGATTACAGATGCAGTTGGGATTAGAAACGTATCCTATTTTACACAGGCGGTCATTAGTAAACAGAACAGAATTCAACACTTTGTACCGAAAGGAGCGTAGATACGGTTCATTAGCAGCCCTCACTGGCAGAAGAAATGCCTCTGAAACTTGCTTGTCATCAAGGCTAAATTCTTTCTTTAGCTTGACCCATTTACTTGGTTTTCCAATTTTTGTTTTATAGGAAAACAATAGTCAAAGTCACATTAGCGTTTGCCTGTACTGTGCTACGCAATGTTAGAAGATTGGAAAAAAATAAGCAATCATTATCAACACAATATTAAGATTAATAAATTTCTACGTGACTGAGACTGCCCTTCCGTCCAAAAAATTTTCGTTGCCGTTGCCGTCGTGGTTTGCTTGAGCTCCTTAATGTCCGGAAAGTTAGAACACACGGGTAACTGGGAGCGTAAGGCGGTGTTTCGTAAGACATTTCCGTAAATTCAAATTTATAATCATATTACCTTTGTGGGATAACTGCTTGCAAATGATTTGTTTCTCCGCCTCTTTTAGCGTAATTCCGAGAGTAGTTAACGCAATTTTCCTGTGTTTATTTTTCTTTGGTGACATCAGACAATAAGTGTTTCTGATTTTCGTGAGTGGATAATTTCCAGCTAGAACTGATACGAAAAGTAAGTGTTCCATGAGTGGTGAATTCAATGTTTGGGCGTTAACAGGGTCTGAAGACAGATGTCAGCGAGGCATCAATTCTAAACCAAACCCGGTTGTTCACTGCATCACATGACTAAAAAAATGTATTATGGTTATGTTTGACAAAGGGAAATTGTGACAGGCGAGAGAGTTTACAAAACTGTTTGGCTATGTATATACCAGCCCAAAGGGAAATAAATAGACGGCTTTCTTGTCAATTTCAAATTAAAAACTGACTCTTCGTATATCACTTGCATAAAAAAGTGACTTGACTCAGCTCGAAAGCTCATTTCAAGGGCACCGCTTTAAATATTGCAAATGAGCCAACGGATAATAAAGTTATAAAATTGACAGTGGATCAGCAATTAAATCTCTTGACTGAATTAAGACATTGCCAACGAGTCAGGTGATTAGAATAAATAGTAAATCAACTATGACATATTGTCTTGATGTCAAAATTTACAATATTTATTGCCAAATTTTCATCTTTCGCATACAAAAATCTACGAGAAAGAATGTAGCAACTAAGTATTGAATGTTTCATACTTTTAAGTGGAAAAAATATCAAACGTAAGATTTATTTTGCCAAATCGCTCCCATTGTGGGCTGAAATAGCGCCACAAAACATCAGCAACAGATTGTTTTCAGTCGTGTGTCGTGACGAAAGCTGACTCTATGCATTGTTAAAGAGGAGGCTAGGTAGAAGAAATGTACAATTTACCATCTCTTTGCGGCGTTCTTATTGGAAAAGGTCAGAGAAAAGAATTGGATTTACGTGTTTGAAAACTTTGTTTAAGTTCAATCTTGACACCAAAATTGCAGTACATATTCAAGAAGGGAAATCGATGCCCCCAGAATAACCATTACGTTTGATTTAGGAATTCTGGCTTTATAAATTACCCACAGACAGGTTGTAAGAACTGTTCCTGTGGCATATTGTGTAGATTTCATCTCGATACAGTCGCATTAAAGAGCATTAAATGAAGCGGCTGCAATTTGTGGCAGCTCGACTTAGCCTGTTTTTTTAAAAAACTAAATCAGTGACGACTAAGATGTTCAACGACAAAATAGGAAAAAAATTCCAAAGTAATACCAGGAGTGCGAATTTAATTCCTTACATGGTACAGTCACATGAAAAATGATAAGGAAAAACAGTACTTTTGTTTTAAGCGTCCTGTCCAAAAAAAGTTAAGGTTGTGAAGTTCTTAACCAGTGATTTGTAGAAGAAAAAGTGAGAAACTTGCTGAACTGTAATTCAGAGGTGGATTGTTTATAAATTCAAGAGAAAGATATCTTTGCCATTTCGGTGCAAACGAAGATGTGATTTTCCAGCATACGCTCCGCTCCAGTTTTCACGTATTGTTCCTAGAAAGCGGTAACAAATTCAAGTTAAAAAGTCGTTCATCACTGAAACGTGTTATGTCGATTATAGAAATGGACTCTATTATTTCTAAGAAATAGTGATCAACAGCTCATTTCTCCTTTCACCAGATGATGAGAATTTCAATTAATTTCAGTTAATTACAATAATATTAATTTCAACAAGATGATGAGAAAAAAGGAAGTCATCAACTTTGGATCATTGTCTTGCTGGAGCAGTGAATTGGCCATTTCCGAGTTTACCTTGTCCTTCTGTTTGAAAACGAGTTCTCGTGCAAAACCACTTTTGCGATGGAAGGCAAATTTCACTCTCGATTTCTGATTTTTTTCTAATTTCTTTGTGTACGATGACAATTAAAAAATAAGATGGTCAATACGCAGACACGTGAGTTAAGTTATAATTATCCATTTCCAACGTTCAATAGTGCTGCCCACTTTGTTGCAAAAGTAAACAAGAAGTAAAGTTATATTATTCCATGATGATGATTAGTTTTCGATTTTCCATTGTTTTATTGTAACCAGAAATAATTTGGCAACACTCTGTTAGAAATGCTGCGGGATAGCTTAAGGCATTTTAAAATTATTCGGTACCTTTAAGATTCCTGGAAGGAATATAGCCTAGAGTAATAAAATATTTCTGTTTGTCGTGAACGGATATTAAATTTTCCAGTTAGTACCGATAAAAAGTGGTAACTCCATACATGTTTGGAGCGTTTCTAGCTACGGTCTTGAGAGAGGTGTCGGCAAGGCATCAAATTCCCCAACAAACCCGTTCTCTGTATAAAATGACTTACTATACACGACAAGTTCAGTGAGAAAATAAAAGCACTCTGTTTAACATTTCCGACAGTGGGAAACTGACAAGCGAGATAGTTTACAAATCTGATTTTGCCATCAGTCTCCAAAACGAAATAGAGCTTTTCGTCTACCAATTTTGAGTTTAAAATATGTTTCTTCACACTTCAGTTACACAAATAAACAGTAATTTGAGGCTCACTTAAAGAATGGCTTGATTTAGCTGGAAAGATCATTTCATGGGCACTTTATAAAATAGTAAATGAGTCGAGTCAAATGCTTTGTCTTACGGATAAAAAGGGTTTAAAATTGACAGGGGAAGAGCAACGTGTTCGTCACGTATAAAATAGCGGCAAGGTAGAACTGAATGAACTTTTCAATTCTCAAGAACTAGAAATCAACATACAATTTCTCCTAGCTGTTTTTAAGGTAGCTGAAGTAGATCTACAGTTCTTATTCATTTTAGCAGAACACGTTGTTAACTTGACTTTCTATAGAATGATAATAGAATCCTGGTTAACGGATTTTGTGATAAAGAAGAACCCAAATATTGATGGCATCCTATCAAACCCAAACGATACGAATAGCTTGTGTATATGAAAAGAAATTAAAGAAAGAAAAAACTTGACATAGAGATTTGAAATTTTTGCGCTCATTCTTGTTAAACCAGTACAGTTGGCAAATTAGCATATAACGTCTCAGTGCACGTATTTTCAATTGTCTAGATAGCACTTACACTTGCCTTCTGACTGATCAATAATGATAATTCTTGTCAACAGGATCACAGATATTAGACGGATCCGTTAAGAAAATGGACTGCAGCACTTATCAATATTACATTCAACCACCTTAAAATAGTGTTAAAAAAGGAGGTCAGCAAGTCTTCGAAAAGAGTTAAACATTACTGACTTTTTGAAAGCTATTTCATCAATAAACAAGACTGGCAAGGTAGCTTTCATCAGCATTTTCTTCTCTGAAACAATGTGAATCAAAGTATAATACTTAAGTGAAATTTCGCAAAGCCTTTCCTGGTGTTAAGAAGGTGTAAGGGCTAATTAAAGGACTCACAAAAAAGAGCTCTTGAAACCTTCTACAACATTAGATCATTAAATAACGAAAACAAGATATATAAACAAGCCGCAAACTAAGTTTCCGGCCAAATCTTGTGTCCTTGTCCATTACTTTAAAACTTAAACGGTGTGTTAATAAATAAAGATCTAACCTCCCCCCCCCCCAATGATCGCAACATGTCAATCCAACATATCATAACATTTTGTGCGTAACATGTTGCACGCGCTTGGCCACCCTCTTGAGACATGTTCAATCATATTACGTGCTGATGGCTAATACTTCACCAAAACACCAAACATGTCACAACAGGGTAGATAAACGCACACAACATGTTGGGAGGAGGTAGTAGGGAGCACGATAACTCTTTTTTCCCTCCTTCCTCCTCCCCAGAGGAGGTAGTAGGGAAAAAGAGTCATCTTGCTCCCTACTACCTCCTCTGGGGAGGACGAAGGAGGGAAAAAGAGTCATCCTGCTCCCTACTACCTCCTCCCAACATGTTGTGTAAGTTTGTCTCGATGACTCTTTTTCCCTCCTTGCTCCTCCCCAGAGGAGGTAGCAGGGAGCAAGATGACTCTTTTTCCCTCCTTGCTCCTCCCCAGAGGAGGTAGCAGGGAGCAAGATGACTCTTTTTCCCTCCTTGCTCCTCCCCAGAGGAGGTAGCAGGGAGCAAGATGACTCTTTTTCCCTCCTTGCTCCTCCCCAGAGGAGGTAGCAGGGAGCAAGATGACTCTTTTTCCCTCCTTGCTCCTCCCCAGAGGAGGTAGCAGGGAGCAAGATGACTCTTTTTCCCTCCTTGCTCCTCCCCAGAGGAGGTAGCAGGGAGCAAGATGACTCTTTTTCCCTCCTTGCTCCTCCCCAGAGGAGGTAGCAGGGAGCAAGATGACTCTTTTTCCCTCCTTGCTCCTCCCCAGAGGAGGTAGCAGGGAGCAAGATGACTCTTTTTCCCTCCTTGCTCCTCCCCAGAGGAGGTAGCAGGGAGCAAGATGACTCTTTTTCCCTCCTTGCTCCTCCCCAGAGGAGGTAGCAGGGAGCAAGATGACTCTTTTTCCCTCCTTGCTCCTCCCCAGAGGAGGTAGCAGGGAGCAAGATGACTCTTTTTCCCTCCTTGCTCCTCCCCAGAGGAGGTAGCAGGGAGCAAGATGACTCTTTTTCCCTCCTTGCTCCTCCCCAGAGGAGGTAGCAGGGAGCAAGATGACTCTTTTTCCCTCCTTGCTCCTCCCCAGAGGAGGTAGCAGGGAGCAAGATGACTCTTTCCATGGTTAATTTATTCATATATTCAATTTAGGTAATGACTCCAGAAATCGTAATAAACAAGGTGGAAATGCTTTTATTATTGTCCTTTACTTTGCTTGGAAGGAGAATTACTTTGCATTTAAATTTAGTTGAATCCAAGATACAGTTTTTATTCCTTAAGCGGAGCGCATTGCCTCAAGAAAATCGTCAGTGAGAGATACCCGTACACGATATTTCGGGCACAGTGGTTCATCTTTTGTCCAAAATTTCCCACTATCTTACCGGGGAATATTGTTAGAAGAGCATTAATTTCTGTTCCTCAAACCTCCACTCCACTGAATGAAACAATCACGCGTGAGGAATAAATTTCTTTTATAATCCTTTACTTTTTTAGGAAGGAGATTTGGAGGGAAGTATATGTCTTAACCATAATCTCTTAATCTTTCCTTTTAAAGTCAAAAGTGGTTACATTTTCAGTAAAACTTCCTCCCAAAGTAATTTTCTTTAAGATGGTCAAGGTTTAGGAAACGGCTGAAAGACTAGACTGCTTATTTATGCCCGTAGTGTCGACACAGTGTAGTTTAGTCTTACCGCTACTTCTTAACCTTTAACCCTCTCAGAGAAAGGTACTTTGGGAGGAAGTCTACCTCATATTACAACCCCTTTTTGAACTTTAAAGGGCGAGTGGAGGATTATGGATGAGAGTTAAACTTCCTCTCCAAATATTCTCTCCAGGAAAGTAAAGGATTATGGACGAGATTTAGTCCTCCTTCGCGATTGTTTCATTCAGGGGAGTGGGGGTTTTGGGGGACAGGAATTAAGACTCTTCGAACAATCTTCCCCTGTAAGATGGTGGGGGATTTTTGGCCGAAGATAAACTACTGTGCACAATGGCTCGTGCAGGGGTATCTCCCGATTTTTTTATTATCTGACGATTTTTTTCTGGCATTGCCCTCTTCTTTGGGAATGAGCAATGTTCATTGGATTAAACTGAATTTAAATGCAAAGTAAAGGACAACGACACAGGTTTAACCGCACTCACCTTTCTGGTTCTGCGGCATATTTTTTTCTACAGCTATTTTCTAAATAATATTTTATCACAGGAAGGTGTAAGAGCTTATTGGATTCTAGTCTTTAATTTGCTCTTTGCACCTTCCTTACATCAGCTAAGTTTACTTTCGTTATTTGCGAAAATCGCTATCTTTTTATTCTTCCCTCATACAGACTTGATATTATATATATTCACGTCCGCTTCATTTGTTAATCAACTATATCATCGTAACTTACTATGAGGATCGACAGATTTACGATAAACGGAGTACAGGTGCTTTTCTTAAAGTTTATTTCCAAGTTCAAAGAGAATTTATTTGAAAGTGTTTCTGCATTTGTCTTTTAGCCAGTTGTTCGCTGTGGTGTATCATTGTTCACTTTCTTTACTATTCCTCAGGCTACCTGTTGATCGAATCAAATATTAACAGTTCATCAGAATGTGTCACGCAGAATCAACATGTATTATTATGCGCTGAACTGTCGGAGTGAGGGTGCTGCTGCGACACCCTCCTACTCGTTCTATATTTTCTTTCCAAATAAAGCTTACTGTGCTTACATACATAATGAAATGTTCACAAGGTAACGTTAGCTTTTGGCTTCAGAAGAAAATAAACAAATACTAAGCAAAATAAACTAGTCGTTTAAAATATAGAACTCTTACTAAATGATTGCCAATTAAATCTCTACACTTTAAAACGTCACCATAGTGTTATCGAGCGCAGAATGAACTGTCTTTTGAGTCCATCTTTCAGCTTTGTCCGAGCGATTATCTGTTTTTTTTTCTAAAATTTCGAGTGCTGTGACAGCAAATGGCCTTGTTTCACTGAGCCTTCTGGAGAATTTGATTATCCATTCAATATTTCTAAATCCTCTTCCGAAACTTCGGCGAGACGAGAAAAAATGTCCCTATTTTGCAGACTATCTTCAACCACTGAATAGTAATGGCTGATCGTACAAGGTATACCTTAGCCAATCAAAATGCAGTATTGCATTAGTATAATCCGGTAGATTTGTACTAATGATAAACAGATTACTGTACCGTTGTCAAGCACAATAACTGTTGGTTATTAATTCTTACATAATGATCAAGAGTGATCACAATAAAACGTTTTCATGAAATCATTATGAAGACTGATTGACTTTGTGAATTCTTTTGTTAGAAAACATTTTTGGACCTAGAAATTTTAAAGTTAAAATTGTAAATTTCATTTTCAAAGTTAAAACTTTAACTTTGCAGCAACTATTTACTTCTGCTGGCATGTTGACACGACCTTGTTTCCTTACTTATGATCAACAACACGCTTTGCCTCCATCTGAACCAGTAGGGAAGAAATGACTTGCATTTAATGTCTTTTTTCAGGTTTTCTGAACTGTACTTAACAAATCTTAAGAAAGAAACTGACATATTCATTTCCACTTGTCTTATTCGCATCCTTGGATGGGCCGTGGCTCAATATTTCTCTGCAAACTGAAGTCGAGTGATACAAAACTTAAGCCCTGCTCCGCTGTGTTAATACTTGGTTGGATTATCGCTTACAGAAAACAGCACCTCTTGTCAAAGATAGTTTTTTATGTTTTTGGTATCCTTAAAGGGACACAGTCGGCTTTGGGACCGCGCTGACCTGGACACTAGTTTTCTCACTTTGAAAAAGTTCACCTCAACCTGAAATCAAAGATACTCGTCGAGTACATCTAGAAATCCGCTTCAATCTTCGCAGTGTTTTGCTTGATTTTCAATCGTTTACTGAAAAACCTGTTTTTGAGTGGGCCTTTGCTCATCCTATGTTTTGTATCATATTTGGTTAAAAACAGTATGGATCGTGTCTCTGTGATATGCAAATTAACTATGAAATCAGATGGTATCTAATGCGCATGTGCTCCAGCTGACTGTGTCCCTTTAACTTTTAATAGGGTACCACTGATTCATGCTTCAAAAGTATTCATATTATTGATAAAAGAACGTAAAACCGAAAAATCAAAAACAAAGCCTCTCCAGTCTTTTCAAGGTACTGGACGTTTTTTTAAGCTTTTCGAAATATATGAACTGATTATGTCCTTCTCAAACCTTTTTATCAGCCTAGCGTTTTTGTCAGTAGTCCGACATCACCAAGTCCAATTACATCCTTTACAGGGACAGGATCCGGTACTTCTTTTTTTATTAGGTTACGTCGGTCCTTGCAAATTGACCTTGTGTTTTCACTGCTTACCAAAGCGTGGCTTATAACTACCATAGTACACTTGCCTGCCAAGGAGTTGAAAAACAAATATTGCTTCGGAAACAACATCAAAACTCGATCTGCTATTACCGACCAGCTAAGAAATAGACTGACAAATGCGGGGTAAAAATACAACCTTTATCAGCAATGATGTGAAATGATTTCCTGCTGCAAATTATTAACGACCTGTTAACATGTCCACGACTAAATTTCCTCACGGTTACGTGTTTGATTCTCGGTTCCAGTTTCTTATAGGTCATCGATACAATTTCAAGCATATCCTTAAGACAGTTGCATTTGTTCAAATCATAGTTAACAGAGGGAATGGTTAAGGATCCCAGCAAACATCAAAAAAGCAAACAAACAGGCTAAGAGTTATGTTGGAAGGTCTTTGACCCTGTACATCTTTTTGTTTTATGCTCCTAGACTGTGCATGAATTACGTAATCGCAATATTTCTATTGGTTAGCTGTATGAGCACACATAACAACTTTTTGTATTTTTCCAGATTTTGGGCAGGGTCAACCTCCCTCCCCCGCCCCAAACAGCCAACAAAAACATACAACAAAGAAATTTGCCATGATTCATAATCATTTCCCTCTATTAACCATGTTCAAATGTATCGTGTTTAAGTACTTTCTTATCTCACTTTAATTATTAATTGCCTTAATTGCCAATGCGTCTCGAAACAGTATTTAGGTCAATGCTCTTTCCAGTATCTTGATAAAGTGAAAACATTGGAAACTGACGCAGATCAATATAAATAACTAAACTTGGTAACTCCTTGTTAAAACAATCAGGGAACGTTTTGTTGTGTCAATTAGTTCACTGCTTTTCTTGACGCTCCTGTGGCAAACAGGCACACTCAAAGGTGTTTAATGAATTTTAGTGTACTTTTCTAAGCTCAAGTCCATGTTTTAGACATTTTTATGGTTTTTACAAAGTCTTAATTAAGAAAAAAAAATTGAATCGCCATATTTTTTAGTATTTTCAAACTTTTTGACATATTTGCAAATTTTGAAATCCAAGATGGAGGTCCTTTTTAAAAGCACGATATCAGTTTTACCTGACAAGTTATTGCACGAAACTTAACATTTCTAGATGATTTATCACCACATACTGCATATATGTTTTATTACTATACCGCATTTATAATTTGATGAACATGGAAAGAGACGCTCTCAGTTAACCTTCACCCTTTGCAGGTTCTAAAATTTGTTTCATTTTTAAGAACTCCATATAAGAGATAAAAAGGATAGACGAATATGATTAAAATTCAAAAGGTTTGTTCAAAAGTTCCAAAGCAAAAATTAAACCTTAATGATAATTATGTCTTGAAACCTTTCCTCAGGAATACTGCTTGTAAATACTTCTTGTAAAATCACGGTTCCTGCACTAAGTGAGACTAGTTTCTAACTTCTGATAATAACGTTTTCCAATGCAATAACTTTGTACTAATCTTCCTTATGTCGAATCGATGTAAAACTTTTACACTGAGTTGCTAAAATGAGCTTAGATCAGGAGCCATAATCGGGGACGGAGGTCGTAAGCACGCGCCATTTCTAGTATTGGGGCTGTCCCTATGATATGGGACAATTTTTCTATTTTTAGAACAAATTGCGCCATCGTGTGCGGAAAGCGCGCGTACACGCTGCGAGGATTTTTGCGGTTGTAGCGCGGGGGCAATGGCATCCGAAATTCCAGACATGTTTTATGCTTTTGGCCCACAACTCAATACGTTTATGTCTGTTGGAATTTTGCTCAAATATTTTCGTGGTAAGCTGCTCCAATTCGACTGAAGTAAGGCAGTGTCGAATTTAGGTATGTCCCGTTTTATATCACTCAGACCAAGTTGTGTTCCGCTGCTTCTTTTACAAGAGTTCCACATTACTCCACTATAAATTTCACATATGCTGAAGATTAACAGCTTTTCCGTAACACAGCAAAAAAACTGGTTGGAAAAATTTGGATATTGCAGCGTTTTAGGACTTCAAAGTTTCCCTCCTCTTGCCACGCGCTTGGGGGATTTCGCCAGAGTCTATCGCCACCGAAAAGTAGTAAGCAATTGCAAGTTTGCATTTCGCCTGAATTGTAAGTAACACTTGATATTTCATCAAGGCCCAATAAGTTTACGTCAGTAGACACGGCTAGGCTTTGTTTGTGTAAACATTCAATAAATTGTCTGTTGTCGATGAATAAGAGCGCCCGCCGATCCGTGTTTTTTGCAGTCAGTAAACATGACAAATTGGACTTCCGCAATAATATCTCTAGTTTTTAAATATGTTCAAGGTTGATAAATGTTTGAGAACATATTAAACTGCTTAGCTGAAAATATGTGAATACGGCAGGAATAATCACCAAAGTTACGATGACGTTTTCCTTAATCAACTCGAATAACGATTTCGATTTTGTTGGCTGAGTTATCAAAACTCCTTGTCTATTTTATTTTCGCAGCTCACGTAGGGGCCAAACCACCCCCCTAATGTTTCATGAAGACTATATTTGCTTGGTTTATATATTTCTGAACCAAGTTTGGCAGATGAACTTTTTTTGTTCTCCAGTTTATTTTAATTTGGAAGTTGTGACAAAATGTCAGATTATGACGTCATAATTGAAGACATCACCAAAACGTGCTATAATTTTTTGTAAAATCTGATGTAAAGATTATATCATTGGAAAGGCCTTGCCTTGAAGAGTAAAATGCCGGAAACCGTTTTTTGCTATGATGATTATTTTTTGAGATATGGTAAATTAAATTTTTTTTGCTTTCCCCCCCGGAATTTGCTTAACCATACTGTCCTTCTTAAGTCAGTCTCTCTGGTTTATTTTTTTCAGTCTTTTTCTAGGAAGGCTAATAATCTAGAAAAATAGAAAGCTTGATGTTGTCAAAAATCGTATGGTTTTAGAAATTTGATTTTCGGCTTTGTTAGGATAGTATTAACAGTAAAAAAACGGGTGACGTCACAGGTTATGACGTAACAAAACTTATTTTAACGCAATAACACTAGAGGGATAATTTTTTATTCCGATTTTCTTCTTTATTTTTGCTTTAGTCATCTGGCACATCACATGTGCAACATAGCTGCATTTGCTGGAACAAAATTACGGCTCCAATTTGGTGATTTTTCTCAAGGGGAGGACTCCATATTTTGCAGAGTTATTTTTCATATTTAAAAATGCCATATTTCATGTAATTTTTGTGATATGGACAAATTTTTTTCAGGTTTCAACTCCCCTTGATGTCCTCTTTCCAACACATTGTACAAAATATGCATATTAAAAACTTCAAAAGTGGCAAGAAACATGACGTCATCACTGTGACGTCACAACTTTAACATTTACTGACATTTTTCACATAAATATAATTGGCAATAGGTCTCCTGCTATTCTGCCAAGTTTGGTGTAGAAAGAGTTTATATTTTTTAAGTAATGCGAAATAATGTGAAATATCCAAGAACTGATGAAACATTTGGGGGGTGGTTTGGCCCCTAGCTGTGTAAAATTTCACTACGTTGAAGAAACACACATGATAGTAGCCTTTTGGCGTTAGTGAAAATTGTTGCAGAATCTCAGCACAAAAGATAACGAAAGAAATCTTTGTCAAGATTTGTTGCCAATTAGCTACAATTGAAAACACAGACTCGGACTTTAAAGTGCACGCCCTGGAGCTACTTGTACGCGTCAGACGTTCCTTCCAAAACTTGCCAAACGAGCAGAAATAATAAGAAACTATCAAAAACAGGTTTTGGTTATGATTAAGCACTGTTTGAGAAATTAACAAATTACCTCGATACCAGAGTAGAGAGATTTCTTACATAAACTTTATTCTTTAGACAACATCCACGCGAGAACCCATGACTTGTGCGTGGATCCGCGCGGATGTATGTCCGAGTCAGGGTGGCGCAATTTGTTCTAAAAGTAGCAAAAGTGCCCCATATCATTAGGTGCGCGCAGATCCCGAGACTTATGGTCTCCGTCCCCGGTTATGGCTCTTGCTTAGATTGAAGATTGTTTATTTTTTACGGAAAACGACATTCCAAGGAAGCGGGAGACTGCGCGTGCAGCAATTAACATACTATGTAAATTCAAAGCTTTCTAAAGTTTTCGATTCTATTTTATCTATTTTCTATTTCACTATTACATTTCATAAGTGTAAACAGTAGTTTTGATACCTTTTGACCCGTGTACTTGTTTTATTTATCTATTTTTCTCTGGGTCCATTTTTATTTATTTATTTATTTATTTATTTTTATTTATTTATTTTTTTTTTGCTGTTTGTTTCAAAATGTTTCGACCATTACTTCAGTTTATCATTACAGCTACCCTGAGAGACTAGCGTCACATATTTATTCTAGCTGGAATGTTATTTGTTTGCTGTTTGCTTGAATACTGACACAAAAACTTTATTCACATGCAACAAACTGTTGTTTTCTTGAGAAAAAGAAAATACTCAAACTACACTTTGAAATCTATGTCAGTGAAACATCGCTACATCGAAAACATGACATTTCTCTAAAGGCTTGAGCCCACTTGTGCCCGGACACATGCAAGTACGTATCGAAACCAAACAACGCTCGTAAATATTTTCAGCCACCTGTTCTCTGTTCTAAACGTTAATTTTCCATGTTAAATGGTGTAGCAAGACACTAATTTGCCCTAGGCGATGATATTTTTTCATTCACCTCCATGTTTAACACTGTACTTATATCAGTTACACAGACAAAAAAGTAGTGCATGTTTATATAGATTGGTCAAGCTTCGAACATTGATGACCGAAAAATGATCGTGTTTGGCAAAGCGCAATTAGAATTGTCATGCCGATAAAGTCATGAGCTCTATCAGTCGTTATAAATTAAGTTGCTGTTCGTTCTTGAATGCCTGACAATACTATTTTAAAACACATTTGATTTTGAGTAATTCCTTCTCTAAATGAATCGCCTTTAAAGTTCATTTGCGGCCTCGTATAAGGAAAGCATTGTTCGCACTGCAAATTATCATTGTACTATTAAACTGGAATTGTTCTCGTAAATTGTCGTACATGCTTCTCTGTCTGCAGCGTAAGTGGATCACTTCCTTAAATCTTCGTTCGCAAAGTCAAGCCGAGAGTAAGCTGAAATGCTACGTTAAAATCTTTGTTTTTCACAATGTTTATATCAAAATAAATTTGTAACAATTTCTAGTACCACCACCACGTTTTTATTCTGTTAAATTTGAATTCAAAATGTTAGGAAAAAGCACTTCAATTTTGCATTGCGGAGAATATTCGGCCGTTTCAAGTTGTCCTTTAAAATAATAAATTGCGATGTTCAACCTTCCACTTCAGTCTCGTACTCAAAATATTAATTTTCCCGATTGATTGTCATACATTTCTTTTGTTGTTAGTTTATGAATTTGGTAACATTGCCTTTGTAACATACTTGACAACGCAACGAGGTACGATGTTATATTTTGATCACTCTTGGACTGAATCCGTTAATGGTAAACGACTAGAGAAACAAGAAAACGACTTATCTGAAGTAAGATATTTCCAGGCCAGGGTCCAAGAGCCAGTACACTGCTATCCAAAATGACTACACATTTCTTTGAAAGGGCATTAAACCTAGAAAGAAAGGAAACATCAACAAAATAGCTGGTTAATATTGATTGTATCACTTAACACTTACTGTTTTCACAATGTTCTTACGAAGGTTATAATAATTAACACCAGCATGTTTTATTCTGTAACTTTGATTCCATTATGTTACTGGACAAGTCTCCAATCTTCAAGTAAAATTCTTCTTACTAGTTACAATATATCCTGATTCCAATATTTTCTCTCCAACTGAAATGCTTATAACAAGGGTCAGGAAGGCATTTATATGATCAGACTCTGATCACTCTTTGGACTGAAACCGTTCAATGGTAAACAGAGAAGAAAACGACTTACCTGAAAAAAGGTGTTTTTCTGGCTGTCGACTTGAACCAGGCTTCGAGAGCTTACACACTTTGATCCAGCATGGCTACACTTTCTATTGAAAGGATGTTTGCATTCAACCTGGTGATAAAAAGAGCAGAAAACAACAAATTAAATTACTTTTCAACGATTATCGGATCTCCAGTTGTGTTAATTTCGAATATTTGCCCCTAAATACACATTTACAGTGCTTTTCTAAAGCTTTACTTTATTGAAATTGATGAACAAATCTCTCGCAATCGTGTACTTTTAAGAATTCGTTCGGACATCAGAACAATTCCTCGTTGCCCAACCGGTATGTAAGAGTTTATGGATTCGAACCCCGTCACGGACGGAGATGTTCAATTCTTTGTCCCAAACTCACCACACGATCAAAATTTCATCTTTCACTACTCCCGATTAGATTTCTCTACAGGATACTTGGAATGACACAGTTATTAAAGTGGTCGACGACAAATTCAAGTAAAATAAGGAAAGGGTGAACTTATCTGAATTAAGATTTTTCCAATATGTCATATATAGTGCACCAGCGTTCAAGAATTACACACTGCAATCCAAAATGGCCTCACTTTCTCTTCAATATCCGAGTTCACCTGGCAAAAAGGGAGATTAAACATAAAACGAACTATTTTTTTCATCAACAAATTCGAGACGTGTTTATAAATTTAATAACAGGCAATTCTGCAGTGACTTCTTAAAGCAGGTATCAATACTGTACGGTAAAATTATTTAAGAAAACACTAAATTTTTGTTGGCTGGCAAATCTCAAACAAACTTCCTGGTTCTGCCGAGGACATTAAAATAGTTAAAGATTTTCTCTGCAAGATACTTTAAAATGTATTGACATGGAAGGAGATTTTATTAACTTTAGACTGAAACCGAAAAAAAAGGAAAATTTGAGGTGCTGGACTTATTGTAGAGAAAAAGCGTTTCCAGCCATTAGCAAGCAATGAACTACTGATTGAAACCACCGAGTCCAAGAGCTAACGAAGTTGTTTTTCTTGCATTGGCGAATTTTCAGTCCTTCGTTTCATAAATTTTCCAGAAACCAAGTGAGGCAAGGTGCAAATAAATTTCTAACACCGGCAAAAAATATTTTATGAACGTTACTGCTGAGCTTTGGTGGTACATTTAGACAACATTTCTCAGTTAATGAATAGAAAACTGCGAGGAAAATATCTGGTCTATCTGAACCAAGATGTTTGCAATACTTACATTGTACCAAAGAACATTAGAGCCACGCACTGTCGTACAAAATGGACTTGTTTTCTCTCAGCATATCTTTTTTAAAACCTGCATGAAAAAGGAAAGAGGAAGCTTTGATACACTGACTTTTAAAAACTGCGTTAGGCTTAGGAATTTGGTCAAAAAAATGCAGAGCTAGCGGTTCACAGAGACATTTAAAGCATAAATACTATTCAGACAGCGTTTAAACGCACAAAGCAGTATAAACTTATTATTTTTTTGCTACATGAAGACAGTTTATTTGGTTATTTCCCTCAGGATGTACCCTACATAATAAAAGAAAATCAATTATTTTCTTCCTTGGACTGATACTGTAAATGGTATAAGACAGAAGAGTTAAGAAAATGAGAACGAACTTATCTGACTATAAAATCTTGCAGATGTCGTCTACTTGCATCGAAGCGAAGGGTAAAACACTACAATCCAAAATGGCTGCATTTTCTTTCAATGCACGTGCACTCTGTGTTCAACCTTGGAAAAAAGAGAGCAAATGTCAATAAATGAAGTAAATCTCCTTTATTCAATAGAACAGTCTTGTAGTTGTACGATGTTGCTATTTTCAGGCATATTACATTGTATTCGCTAGCCTGAAATCAAGAGACTAGAGAAATGCATTTTATAGTGGTGACTGGCTTTCTTTTCGCTCAGAAAATTTACTGAGTACAAACGTGTTAGGTCTGGGATTCTGGTGGTATATTGTATTTCGATCAATCTTGCTCTGAATTAAATCGTTTACCAGGAAAACGACGAACAAATGACAAAACTACGATGTACTTATCTGGAATCAGTCATTTCCTGTAGTCAACTACCAGGTTGCGCTAGAGTCCAAGAACTACAACCTGCAATCCAAAAAGGCTTCTGGTGCATTTTAATTTAAATTACAATACACTAAAACAAAAAAATCATAAAATTGCAGCAAGGGTCAAACTGAACCATAGCAATCAATTTGTCGTGATAGCTATCTTAGTCAGAATTTTTAAATCAGACTTTGCAACAAGGTCAGATCATACTTGTAAAATAAAGATAAAGTAAAACGTTGAATTTACCTGAAATTGGAGTTGATCGCAAAATGAAGAGACTGATAAAGAGAGAACGTAGCTTCAAAGCTGAACACGGCTGCTCATAATAGACTACGAGTAGTCCCTCTTTCACTTAGTCCGTCGTGCGTGACGCGAAAGAAATTCGCGAGAGAAAAGTGGCCGCACGATATCCTAGGGGCTAGGAGTGCGCGAAAGGAGGGACTACCGCCTAAACCCAAGGGATTGCCCTTTCACGGCGGAGTGATTTTTCGGTGTAGGATTTCTCATCTTGACGTCCTCTTATTATCGCCTGTTATCAATAGCCCAGGGAGATCTGAATAAAATTGCTCTACTCTACTCTTCAAGTAGCCAGGCAAAAACATATGCCGTGAGAAGTATATCTTCGTTCAGTGTTCGTTCAGCGAAACTGCCAAAGAAGTTTTAAACAGAAGACGGCGAATGAGGCCTCTTGTAAGGATTTTCGCTGCGTCTAAAAGTTATTGCGAAAATTTCAACAGAGTTTCAACCGAGAATTTACATTATACATTATACATTATACATAGGAGATCATCCAACTGCGGTGAAATGTTTGCCGATAGCAGCGGAAAATTTCAGGTGAATGTCCGGTTTCAAGTGAGAGTCCGGATCAATCTTTCAAATGGGCGGCAGAAAGGCCAAGTTCAGTGAATTGATATTCGCTGACTTAGACGATGCTGTTGAGCGGCGAAATCACTAACACGCTCGCAGTCGGGTTGGAGGCAGAAAGCTTTGCCAAACAAAACACTGGATGAATTTAAATCTTTCCAAAGCCTGTTGGCAGATTCGCAAGAACATCACGGCTTGCGAAGCGCGATTCCAACGCTTCGATTTGCTCTGGTACCGCTTCGATTTGCTCCGGTTCCAAAACATTCCTGCAAGACGTCACAGGTATCTCGAATGTTGACAACACGTTGTCAACGCGCCTAACATAAGCCAATCATATTTTTGCGTTGTGAGAGCAACGCATATAATTCAAACTCTTGGGCTTAGGCGGTAGTCCCTCCTTTCGCGCTCTCCTCGCCTCCAGGATTTCGCGCGGCCATTTTTTTCTCGCGGTTTTCTTTCGCGTCCCGCACGACGGACTAAGCGAAAGAGGGACTATTCGTAGTCTAGCTCATAATGGTTACATTTCCTTTGGGTTCCCCTCTGTTCGTCTAATGCCAGAAGGAGAGAGGAAACTGTCAAAAATATATCACCTTTGAGTTTGAGGTCTTATCAGTCGGTCAATCAGTTTGGTAGTTAGAAACCGGCCATATGACATCGGACAATATCGCCTGCATTAACAAATTTCTTAATGTTCTCTTAGGATTATTTTCTCGCCAGAATTCAACGCAAGTTTGCTCAAAATTGGTTCCATTCGTCAAGTAATTTCTGATTTCACGAAAATGTGAACAATTATGAAAACACGAGGATGAATGAAGAAAAGCCACAATACAATTATAACTCAAATCTGCCTTTATTTCTAAAATTCTAACTAAATATTTTGATATTACTTACCCGAAAATGTATCAGAAATCAATCGTGTGGCGAAGGACAAGGATGGCTGTATAACATCTCAACAAAGTCGCTCTCAAAGTAAAACCGACTAAATTAAACTCCAATTAAAACATTCACGAGCAGTAAGTTCAGCGGTTGTATGGAAACAAACTGTTCCTGCATGAGAAGAGAATTTAAATTCTCAGGGAATATTATTGACGTAACTTTAAAACTGTTCAGTCAGATCTTCATACCCTTAGCAACTCAGAGCATCGGAACAATGGACAACAAGCCGGGTCTAAAACACAGGTCACATTCCACAGGTCAAGAGTAGAAATCCTTACTCTACTGATGAATAACCATGCCAAAAGTTTCCCCTCGATCTAAAACAACATTTACGCAGAGTGCTAGGGTTAATTAGGGCTAGGAGACTGAATCTTGGTGCTGTTTATTTATCTGCAGCACAGTGACTCTGTACTCTGACTTGTGGAATGTGACCTGCAGTTCAGACCCTTCGTGGACAACATTAAACAGTTACAAATACGACGAACAAGAGAGCTAGTATTTCTGAAATGTGGTATTCAGTAAGAAACTTTCAAACCCGCTATTCCGATGTGCTTGTCTAAACGAACTTGGTAATTCTTTATTCCGAAAGTTTCACACCCTCCCAGTATTCAACAATTTCTTCACTGTGTGGAGGTAAAAAATTGCTCAACGAACTGGTTATACTAAACCACTAAACTGCGGAAAAGGGCAAGCGTAGCGAAACGAGGCGAAAAGCGAACAAGGTCAAGAAATGCAAAAACGAAAGCGTATACTTATCTGCGAAGGGGAGCACATCGACGAAGATACTGGTCCACCTTCACAACACACGACGCTCTCTGACACTAAAATGAATGGGATGTCCTTTGAGACTTCCTTACATACTTGATTAAAATTCATTCCACCCACTAGAAAAGTGTTTGCTGCATCAGAATATTTCATTGAGATTTCTGTGCGTCAAACAATACAGCATACAATGATATCAATAAAAAAATATCGAATAAAGCACGCACTCAGTCGCCAGTTATTTTCTTCTACAAAAGCACAGGTATTTCAAATGAAATTCGTTGAATAGTTTTCAAGAAGTTGACTCTTGAAGTCCTTTGTGATATCACTTAAAACCCCAAGGAAAGACTGAACATGTGTCTTCGGGAGCTTGAAATTCATCGCCGCGTTTTAAATGCACAACGTGTCTTATTCTTAATTGTGGTGGCATTTTTACAGAGCCAAGCCCTGAAAACTAAAGGTGTCAGGTGTTTACCATAACAGGCACGGAAGGCAGTGCTCGGACTATTCGGTGACAACACTGGGACTCTAAAATTTTGTGAAAGCAAAAAATATAAACATATCGAAAATAATTCTGATAAATGTATTTAACATCAATTCTGTCTTGAATTCCAAACATGATTTGTTACCCACAATGCAAGGATTTGAGTTAGAGACAAAACTAGAGGTCCAGAACAATGCTTTTCTCTGACTTTCCCTTGATAAAAATAACATTTCTCTAACCAAATAAACAACAGACATGGTAACGGTTTCTAGCCTGCCCTCAGGGGCAGCCCTCCTTTCCGCCCATTCATTATGACTGACAAGTTTTTAACAAATCCTTTTTTATAGGGAAAATGTCTTTTTCCTGACCATTTCCTGACCTTTAGCAGGGTGTCTAAAAAAACTCGATTAGCGAATAGTGCAGTGGTGAACAGTCATGGATAGTGGCGAATAGTCGTCAATAGTCACCGCTTTAGTTCAGCACTGATCTGGGTTCGTTGAAACTGATCATGTGAAAAAAAAAATAAAGTAAAATAAAATAAAATACGAATGTGAGGTAAGTGCTCTGTGATTAGTTTATCAACTGAAAAGACACAAACGAGCTGCTCTGATAACCGGTCATAAAAACAACAACATCTAAGCTACATCTTGCGTTAATTGATTATCCAAACCGGTGGCGAAAGTATATGTTTGTAAGCAACTATGTCAGCATACATAGTTTAGGTCAACGGTTTATTATCAAAAGGCTCGGAGCCATTCCTGTAATTAACGTCATGTTGCAGGCAGGAGTAGGCAAAATTTCCTATTTTCTTGTCAAAAGTTTACGCAGTTGTGGAGAATACACATGGCTATACTGCATATGACCTGAATGGAGGGTAAAAGTGTTTCTTCAAGGCTGTCTACGAAAGACGAATGGACATCTCAGGTAGGCTGCCAGGAAGATACATTTTCACTTATAAGCAGCTTTTTTTTTTTTAAAAAAAAATAAACTACTTAGTAGCTGAAGCTTATATATGGTACGTATTTTCCTAATATGAGTGTTTTGAATTATATGCAGACTGCAGTGCAGCCGTTGGATGATATTAAGTTAAAGGGCTCGCTACGCGCATTGAAGGATTTAGTTCAGACAGCGCTTGGACCAAATGGAAGGTAATTTTAAGTTCTTACATATAAAATCCCTAACTATATCAATGTAAGCGTAAATTTATTGTAATAAAATAACACTCAATTCTGATTGATCCTCCCCACGTTTTAGTGGTCATTGTATTTAATTTGTTACTTGCATTGTAGCTTAGCCAATAACATGCTGTCAATCATGTTTACTGTAGTGTCGGCTGACACTATAGACCGATATATTGACCGATATATTGACCGACAGTCAGCCAATACAAGGCTGATACAAGGCCGATACCTGGCTGATGTATCGACCGAGTATCAGTCAATATATTGGTCAACAGTATCAACCTGCACCACCTAATGTAAACATGATCCCATTTTGTTAATATCCCAGGTAATGAAGGGTTTAGTCTGCTAGATACCCTGGTCCCTGGGGTTTTCTTTCTTCTTCTTCTATCACAAAAAGCCATCTTTGTGGTGGTCAAAAAGAGTGTAAAAAGACATGCACTTCAGGGCACAAATTCGACCATTAGGATATGAAGAGAGCAAGAAAACCTCTGGAATCAGGGTATCTTCTCCAAAGACCTAGCACTAAATAAAGTTTGCTGATCCATGACCTGTATTTGACTGATTTGATAATGTACATTGATGTCAAACCCAGGAGAGGGGACCCTGGCCATATGTGAGAATTTGACATCTACTACACATCATCCCACCCCTTCAATTATTTTAAATACATGACATTTGTACATGTGGGGTCCGGGCGTGAGGGTTGGGACGCTTGACTTTGTGAGAGGAGTACTGAGCTTGAAGCCTAACCATATGTCATTGTTGGATCATCTTGGGAATAAAACCCATGACAACTGTTGGAAGGGAAGGGTTTGTTTTCCGTTATGCCTCAGTTAATTTATAACTGAAGGTAGATAAATATCCATTCTGCCAGCTAGGTGGCAATGGAATCTAGTGTCACACTGTACAAAGTAATAGCTGTACAGATACAACAATAATTTCATTCAATACTTTTCACTACAATACATTTGTCTTTATTTTAAAAGCATGTGAAGTTTCCCATCTTTATACTCGTCTGATACTCAGGTTGAAGTTCTTCCAGTCATCCTCTGGTGGTCATGTGACTGTAACATCAACATCAGGCAAGATTCTTCACAGCTTGTCTGGCTTGTCACACCCCATACCAAGGTTGATACTATCTGCTGTGAAGGGCCATCTTGAAGGCTACAGTGATGGTGGTTTGAGAACAGCACTTCTCTTACTAAGGTGCCTATTAACCTACATGTAATTGCATTTCATCTATCAACACATACAACACATTGCATCCATCCATGAAGCGTAACAAATTAAGCACACAGTTTTACTTTTCAAACGTTTCAACAACACGCACCATGACTGGTACAAAGGAATTTTAAAAGAAAGATTTGTCGCGTAAGATTTTAAATTTAAATTTATCGATGACATAATTTTTTATAATATCAATTATTAAATTCTTGAATTTATGAATTTACTTCCATTTTCAACAATGTAATATTGTTATATTTTTTATTGTAAAAAAATCATTTTAATTTTATGTACTTACATTTTAGCTAGGTTGTATTTTCTTTGTTTACTTGTTATCAATTAATTTATATTTATGTTACTTACTTTAAGAGTGGGCTTCCTGCGAGGTAGGTTTATGGCTAAGCGCAGTTGGTACTATAAATATAGAATTGTCTTTAACCTACATTGAAAGTTTTGTCTGTTATGTAACACATGCAAAAATGTTAAATTATATTTCTCTTTCAAAGATGAAACTAGTAAGATGAAAGCCCCATATTTGGTACAGAACATGTAAAAAAAATGTAATGTAGTTGGAATGATTGCCACAACAACTTGCTCACACCTTGGGTTTAACACCTTAAAAAAAGGTGGAAAGAAACGCTTTGAAAGTAGAGAGTTGTATGAGACCTCATATAATCTTGCAATAATTATAGTCAGGGACCAAATCTTCTAGTTTATCTTTTTTTGTAGAATACTGTTACTGGTAATTGTAGAGGTGTGCATAGATTTATTGATCCTTATTGTTTCTCTGTTATAGTCTGATACAGTCATCCCTTGATCTGCCTGTCCCAAGAGCCCTCATCACTCAGATCAGTCAACATTCACTGCAAGTCATTACCAGTCACCTACAGTCATGTCGATGGAAAATGAACATTGATATTGGTAACATGAAGACCATGCTGTCCATTGTAAACAGCATAATTGGAACAAAGCCTGTTTGTCGTCTTAGTGAATCTGTGAAAGCTTCGAGGTGCATGTGTTTTTCCTTGACACCGAAGACTGTATTTAGGCGAAGTTGAAAAACCGAATAGCAAACATTTCTCTTGTGAGTAACTGAATGGATTATTTTTAATAAAATGTTTGTTTACAGCTTGATAATCTGCTTGCTTTGCCGTTTGACTTTGTCATTCGCAATTTGTTTCGTCACCTCGGAGCGCTACCATGTACACTCTTTTTAACTGTTATACAAACAGAAAATTCCAACCGCCTTTGCCTTTGCTCTGATACGAAGAGAACAGTTATGTAGTTATATCAGAACCTATAACTAATCTTCAGTTCGTTCCCACTGCAGTGCACCACTTTGTTGGTAGTCGTTTAAAAGTGTTATTCCTCATTTTGAGGGAGTTTTGTTACGTGCAAGGCCGATAGACGTCCGTTAACTGATACTAATACTCAATCAAGTCAGTTTTGCTTGAGTTAACACGCGAAAAACTTAACCATGACTTTCCTGTTTGTTCACAAGAATTGACCACAGGCAGCAAAGTTGTATCCAAAGGAATTGAATTGGAGTGACAGGCGTCATTCTCCCATTCAAATCAAGTGTAGCACGACCAGCTATGGACTCCTGGCAAGTTTCATGTTGACGACAACTCCGTTGAAGTTCAGATAAGTGAATCACAGTTGTCGCTAGATTTTATTTAATATAATCCTTTGAAGTTTTGCAGCTAAGTCCAGTTTAGGGGCATTCAGACGTAACATTAGAACCGGTTTGCAATTTAATAAAGAATGTGATCGATTTCAAAATGAGTGCATGTCGCTGGTAATTTTGTATGCCTTGGTGCTGAATGTTTCGTAATTTTAATGGACGAGTCTCTTGTTTGGACGTATTTTTGCTTAAAATTAACCCACAGACAAAAGTGACACGTATTATTTATTTCGTACTATTAAGTTAAAACATTTTTCATTTATCTTACAAATACAGGAAATCGAGTACCGAGTCTAAGATCTTACGATTTGGTGGCACTAAAGTTTTACTGTTTTTTTTTGTTTGTTTGTTTTGTTTTTTTTTTTTTGCTTTTTTTTTTTACATAATCCATTCGTAGAATACTTCAGTTTATCGTCCTGCGATCGTGTTTTTCTGTTTAAAAAAAGAATTTTTTGAAATCCATAGCAAGAATCTAAGAACTTCTAACTTATTGACTACACTGGCAAATTCGTTTATTAATTCTAAAAAAAAAAAAATTATCTGAGCTGAAGCTAACTGACGAGCCTATAGGCGTAGTTCAATGAGGAAAATGAGCAAAAAATAGCAAAATTCTCAGCGCAGGAAAAGATTTGCAAGCTCGTTAGGCTAGCTATATTGTTATTTGTTCGCCAACATGAGAGCAATTGGCTTTTGAAACAAAGAGCTGTTTGGTTGTACAAAAATTGAATTCAAAACAATTGACGTCAATGTCTGCAAGCAGTGAATATTGCTCTTTATCTCTGATCCGTTGACAGAAAAACTTATTGCCAGAATGTTGTCATGGAAATCAAACGCAGATGAATCCGATGGATTGACCACACACTTCCCAAGGTTGCCTAGAGGCGGACACCAACTGGCAACAGCGAACCTGGTTGGCCAAAAACCACCTGGCGCCTGCCATGAGCTCAATGAGGAACAACATATCGTACAAAATAGAGATGTAGATGGATTGTGGCTGCCTTGTGTCCCACAGAGAACGAAGATGATTAATTAAAAAAGTAAGTAAATCTCGTTATCAACCCTACAGCAAGTCTTTTATCGTAAATGGCGGCTGTCCTTCATTATCAACTCATTCTTACGCTACCAAGTTGAATAGAAATACATGAAAGATGAAGAGTTGTTCCAAATCGATTGTCTTAATTTGTGACGGCCATTTATTATGGTTCAACTTTCTGACCACAACATGCGAACAAGTGTTTGGAGTGAGCAAGTTATCTGTCCATGAAATAATCATAAGCAAACCTAGGTGATTAAATAACTAAAGTTGCTGCCGTTTGCTCTGCTATCTCCAGGATGACCAAAGATGTGTTAAAGGACAGTTCACGAGTTTCTGGATTTATTCATCAACCTTAATTAATTGAATTTCATCAACGTTAACTGAATTTTGGATGGCAGTGTGCAGAGCTTCACTTCTAGCGTACGATCGATGACTGTTGGAAAAACATCTCAGCTCAGATAAGTAGATTATGGTTTTCCTATCTTTACACTCCAAGAGTGTCAAAAATCTTGATTCTGATTGTAAAATTGATAGGTTTTCAAGTTTCGTACCATTGCTGCATATAAGCGTACGGTTGTCTTGTTGTCCAGAAAATACCATAATTTATATCAGTACAATACACGTACACTGTGTTATGTTCGATAATAATTATTATAATGAGACTACCGTTTGTTTGGAAGGACTTTGGGTCGAACTTTTGTTGGCTCAGATCATTTTCGCGTGGGGGGTGGAGTTATTATGTGAAGGAACATCTTGCACTTTTCATTTTACGTTCTTGGAATTAAGCGTCTGAAAACGTTTAGGTGAAGAGGAGAGTACCACGACGTAAATAGTCATAAAAAAGATTTTTTAATGATCATTAAATCCAATTTTGATAGCTAGCTTATATTATAACCAAGTTAGAAAGCATTATCCTTGATTCTTAGAAGCGCGAACAATACAACCCATCTTGGATTCCATGGGAATTCTATTTCCTTTTTGAAGAAAATGCTAAAATTCGAAAACACATCAAAACACTACTGTTTTCTGAAAAGTTACATAGTTATCAATTGAATCTAACACTGCTGTAAATTTATTAGTTGACAAGGTAGTGTTGATTGAATATTCTTTTTTCTCTGTCTCTCTCGCTCCAGGCGGCTGATATATCACTGTTGACAGAAAGGGTAGCCATCTTGGATCGCAATGTACTGTTGGACTCTGGCACAAGTTGACTATTGGAAACATCAAATCTCAGATAAGTACATTATTTCTACTCTCGTTAACTTTTAACAGTTTCGGCGTAAGAATTATGAAAATCTCAGAAACTGATTAACTAGAAGATATTGTCTTGATGAAGAACCAAATTCTTAGAATTAATATTAACAATATGAGAAAATCAGTAACGAGAATACACATTTTGAGCATGGGATGTACTTAAGAGTTACCACTTAGAAAAACTAAATTCTCAGAGTTAACATTTAAAACAATATGAGAAAACCAGTAATGAGAATATACATTTTGAGCATGGGATATGTTAAAAGTTACCACTCAGTTCGTTATGCTGAAGGTCAACCTGAAGCTATCGAATATTATATCTCGTAATTCTTGTTTTTTTCAAGGCATTGATGAAGACCATAACCAAAAGTTGTGGAAATTGAGATAAGAGAAAAAAAGTATTTTGCTAAATTGAGAACAATGGTGGTTTCTTTACGAGAAAAATTTAAATGAAGAGGAAGGGGTAGTAAGTAATTAATACATGGCCGCAGCTTATCAATAAAATCATGTCGTGAATGCTCACTAGTATTCCCATTAAGCCGAGATGAATGACACAACGAACTGTCGTTTTGCATGTATATATCCTTTGCATTTGAGTAGTATTCTCAAGAATATAAAGTGAACTATCTCAATTGAAAGTTTTTAATCTGCCAGTTCGTCACTTCTCATACATTGCAAACTTCATGTAAGAGTGCTGTTTGTACAGCCGTATAACTCTTGACGGTATCACAATGAGCCAAATTAAAAGTAAGATTGCTCTAAAAAGGACTTCTTCTGTTTTTTGTTTGTTTGTTTGTTTGTTTGTTTGTTTTTGTCAAGTAAAGAAGGATTTTAAATCTTGAAAAAAATCTTGGAAAGGCACAGCTGGTCAGATAGCCGGACTACAATAGATCGTTTTCACTGTCGTGCAATAGAAAAAAAACAAGGAAATTCGATCTTATTGAAGATAAATAAAGAAGACTCCTCTCCAGGTTTTAGGTCTATGCGCCGTCCCAAACTTCAGTTATTTGCCTAAATGTTTTGCACAAATTTAAAGAGCTCAGTATGGTGCCGCCATATTGGTGTACCTCCGTGGTACACCAATTGGCGAATCTTTGTTTACAATATTTGCCCCATAAGTGATACAGTTTCTGATGGAAATTCTGAATGTTGAAAGGGCATAGCACGATCAACTGTGTCAAGGAATTTGAGCGCGATGTATTGCATAATTTTTGAGCGACGCGGGTTTAAAAACTCAAAATCAGGAGCCATAATCGGGACGGAGACCGTAAGCGCGCGCCATATCTAGTATTGGGGTTGTCCCCATGATATGGGACAATAATTCTATTTTTAGAACAAATTGCGCCATCGCCTGCGGCACACGCGCGTACATGCTGCGAGGATTTTTGCAGATGTCGCGCGGGGGAAATGGCGTCCGAAATTCCCGACATTTTTCATGTTCTGGCCCACAACTCAACGCGTTTACGTCTGTTGGAATTTTGCTTAAGTATTTTCGTCGTAAGCTGCTCCAGTTTGAGTCAAGTAAGACAGTGTCGAATTTAGGTATGTTCCGCTTTAAGCTTAGATATATATCGCTGACCAAGTTGTGTTCCGACGGATGCTTCTGTTACATGAGCTATACATTACCCCACTTTAAATTTCACATATGTTGAAGATTGACAGCTTTTCCATTACCCAGCAAAAAACTAGCTGGATATATTTAGATATAGCAGAGCTTCAGGACTTCATAGTTTCCTAGCTCCCCTTGCCACTCGCTTGCGAGGAATTTGCCAGTCTATCGCGACCGAAAGGTAAAACAAAATTTGCTAGTTTGAGTTTCGCCTGAATTGTGAGCAACGCTTGATGTTTCATCAAGGCCCAATAACTTTACCTCCGTAGATACTGCTCAGTTTTATTCGTGTAAAATCCAGTAAATTCTCTGTTGTCGATGAACGAGAGCGCCCGTCGATGCGTGTTTTGTACAGTCAGTAAACATGACAAATTGTACTTCCGCCGCACTTTCGTGTGAAAGCGTACATCGAACTCGAACAATAACTCTGTAGTTTTGAAATATGTTTAAGATTGATAAGTGTTTGAGAACATATTAAAAGCTAAGCTGAAAATATGCGAATAAGGCAGAAATAATCAGCAAAGTACGAGATGTACGATGACGCTTTCTTTGATCAACTTCGAATAACGATTTCGATTTTGTTGATCGAGTTATCAAAACTCCTTGTCTATTTTCATTTTCGCAGTGTAAAACTTCACTATGCTTATGTTGAAGAAACACACATGATGTTAGTAGCCTTTTTTGCGTTCGTGAAATTTGTTGCAGCATCTCGGCACAAAAGATAACGAAAGAAATCTTTGTCAAGATTTGTTGGCAATTGAAAACACCGACTCGGACTTGAAAGTGCACGAGCTGCACTATGCAAATGAGCTAATTGTACGCGTCAGACTTTCCTTTCAAAAACTTTTGCAAACACACCAAACAATAAGAAACCATCAAAACAGGTTTTGGTTATGATTCACCATTGTCTGAGAAACTCACAAATTAACTCGATACCAGAGTAGAGAGTTTCTTGCTATATTCTTAAGTCAGAACAAACGAAAAAACATACGCGTAAGCTTTCAACTAGCGCGAGCAGATCTTATTATCCATTCTCAGCGGGAGATTGAAGTCTTGTTTTCGACCCTGAAAAGCCCACCTTTTCCGTTAGCTCAGAGCGTAAAACTACATATAAGCGCCCTGGTTCGTATTCCCTGCCTTATTCCCTACCTACGCTGTGAAAAATACGCAAGATAATCCCCAAAGGTCTTTCAACTCCCACCATTTGATCACGCAACGTGACAACATCCACGCAAGAGCCCTCGACATGTGCGTGGATCCGCGCGGATATATGACGTCAGGATGGCGCAATTTGCTCTAAAAATAGAAAAATTGTCCCATATCATAGGTGCGCGCGGATCCCAAGACTTACGGTCTCCGTCTCCGATTATGGCTCCTGCTCAAAATTTAACAAAGAATGTAAATGCTCATTAGGGCGTTTGCCACCCAGAAATTTGGCGGTTTTTTAAGGCCAATTTCTCCTCGAATATTACAGCCAAAGAGCCAAAAGTTTCACCAATTACTAAGTTTCACAAGCTCTTTAAATTGTTGTAGTCAATTCGTGTCTAGCGTGATACCTTCTCCGTGCATAGTAGTATGTCAATGAGGAAAAATGTAAAAAATGACCTCAGCAAAGATTCGCCAATATGGCAGCCGGAAAATAGTGTGACAATCTGGATCTTCTTGGTTATCTAGGCCATTGATTGACTATTCTGCACAAACCAACATATTAACACTTAACTGCTACTTTTATTTCACGAAGGGCTAAAAATCATGAGATAAGTATATATTTTTCGACAAACGCGATGTTCCGCACTGCCATAACTCTAAAATTCAAAATGCACTTGTTACCAAACGAAGGACACCATTGCGCTGAAATGCTGTCAAGATGTATAATTTTCGCACCTCTTATGCCTGATGAGGATAGAAACTCTGGTGGTTCTTTACGTTTGGATTTAAACGCTTGATGACGTCACATGAAAACGTTCCACTGAATTGAGCATAGAATAATTAAAGTTGCCTTATTCAGATCTAATCATTAATTAGTTCTACAATAATAATTAAGACAAAATCCGAGAGGAAATCGAGCAATTTCAGTTTTTATTGGACAAAAAGCTCCATCCAGAGTAATTCTAAGTATCTTGCAGTCCTTTCTGCATTTTCTAAAAGGTTACGATATAAATAGTTGCTTGAAATAACACCGAAAACCATTTCCCATGGAAATGTGGGAAAATAAATTTCAAAGTTTAGAGAAATTGTGCAAGCAAAGGTAAACCTTCATCATCAGTTTCATTTCACCAGTAATTTCAAGTATTTCATATGAACTTCAAAATCTGTTTCAGTCGACATTTGGTGTCGTTAGAAATAATTTCCTTTGAGAAGATGTTTAGAACAGTCGCACAGCCGTTTGCAATACGATGTGAATAATCTCGGTACAAAGTTTTTTTCCACTTGTTACTCAAACGTCTTGTAGATTCCTTCTTAATTGCTCGGAGGAAGATTATTGAATGAACTTGGTGAGCAATTGTAAAAGGAGACCATGAAACAACTTTCATACCGTTACTGGAATTTGTTAACACAGGATTTGGCAATATGACTTCTACCAGTACCAGAGTATACAAGCTTATTGAAGTGTCTTTGCAATTAATTTTCAACTTGTTTTTTTACTTGCATAATGTTTACATTAATGGAGCCCTGAGTAGTTTCTTTTTTCATCACGGCATGCTTATGGAAGCACGTAAGGATACTTTTTTGAATATTTTAACCGACCCACCCCTCCAAAAGAATGAAAAACGGCCAAACTATATAGGGACTTTCAGAATATATTTAGGTAATTTCAGAATATATTTGCACATTGACCATTCAAAATCTGTGCAATGTCTTCTTTGGGGGGTTAAATCTTTCACGGACTCGTAGATAGATCAGAAAGAGAAAATGTTTTTCAAAAAAAATTGCTATGAATTAATTTCGGTCTATGGGTTAAATTTCACGGAGAAAACGTTTTTTCGCAATTTGCGATGAGTTCTCTTTCATCAAATTTTCTCTCATCAAATGTTCGTGATACAATGTCAACCGAAAACTGAAGTTCATTTAAAAATTTAATAAAGCAAAATTGTACTTATTAGAGTGTTTCATGTGAAAAAACGTTTTGAATGACATTCCAATGGGGGAAAGGAGCATTGTTGACTGGCCGTATTATCTATTGGACGAAACTTTGTGCTAAAATATTCAGAAAATACAAATTTTAAAGAAGACTCATGAATTATTATAACTGATCATAAAACGTAAATTGAAACTGTGTTAACACAACAATATTAAAGACATGATACAAGGTCAGCTAGACTTCGAACTGGAAATCCTTGAAAAAAAACGCGGATGATATAATTAATAAATGGAATTTCTGTCGCTTATTTAAATCGACTTGAAAGATTCTACTTCTTGACTGGTTTTAAACTCACTACTTTGTTTTCAATTTCATTGGAAACTGCATGCGAAAACCTCTGTTTTTTATACATGAAAGAATGAATTTTGAGTTGTGGATAAGAAATGAAATAGTTAGCTTAAGCAACGACGATACCTACGCCAGGGACGACTCCTAGAAAGAAAAATGATATTTCTAATCTCCTAACAATCTGGATATCTGCTCCGTACCCCAATCAGTACCTAAAACTCGCTCAAACTAAATATGTAATGCCAGCGATCCATTCCAAAAAGAAATACAAAAAATTTGCCATCCCGACCTACGTTCTTCAAAATGCACAGAACCTGTTCATGTCACATTACGGCTACAAAATGCACAAAGACTTAGAACGCACGCGCACAGCCATTGTTCTACTCAATAAACTTTTTGCTTGGTGACGTTTTCGTTGCTGCTTTGTTTTTTTTTTCTTCATTTGGGATTTTTTATTTCCACAATTACATCAATTACAATCCTTTTTTTAACAATTAATTTACAGAAGAACGAATAAAGTTTGGTTTACAGAAGTTAACAATGACACCATATTGAATTAAGAAAAAAGATTTTGTCAATTCTTATCTTCATACTTATTTAACTTAACGATTTTCCTTAATGATAGCGTTGTCTACTATAATTATTAGTTAAAACTGCTTCCTCAAAGATCTTCTATTATTCTTTAAACAATTTAGTTTTATTCGATTTGAAATGTGTTTTTCAGTTTCATATTTAATTACCTAAATTCTTATGAAGTGGCTCAAGGAAGGTAATGTTTCTCTACATCGACAAGTCCACAAGAGAGATTTTCCTAAAATTACTATCTAATTAAATAGATCCATCTCCTCCTCAAAAGACCCAACAATAACATTGCAATATGTAAGCGAGAGGCTTCTGCAACTCTTGATTGTGCTCAAAACCTTTTTCATTAACCTCATGCCAAAAAGAATATGAAAAAGAACAACCGAACAAAATATGGGATATTGTTTCCGTTTGCTGATTACAGATGCAGTTGGGATTAGAAACGTATCCTATTTTACACAGGCGGTCATTAGTAAACAGAACAGAATTCAACACTTTGTACCGAAAGGAGCGTAGATACGGTTCATTAGCAGCCCTCACTGGCAGAAGAAATGCCTCTGAAACTTGCTTGTCGTCAAGGCTAAATTCTTTCTTTAGCTTGACCCATTTACTTGGTTTTCCAATTTTTGTTTTATAGGAAAACAATAGTCAAAGTCACATTAGCGTTTGCCTTTACTGTGCTACGCAATGTTAGAAGATTGGAAAAAAAATAAGCAATCATTATCAACACAATATTAAGATTAATAAATTTCTACGTGACTGAGACTGCCCTTCCGTCCAAAAAATTTTCGTTGCCGTTGCCGTCGTGGTTTGCTTGAGCTCCTTAATGTCCGGAAAGTTAGAACACACGGGTAACTGGGAGCGTAAGGCGGTGTTTCGTAAGACATTTCCGTAAATTCAAATTTATAATCATATTACCTTTGTGGGATAACTGCTTGCAAATGATTTGTTTCTCCGCCTCTTTTAGCGTAATTCCGAGAGTAGTTAACGCAATTTTCCTGTGTTTATTTTTCTTTGGTGACATCAGACAATAAGTGTTTCTGATTTTCGTGAGTGGATAATTTCCAGCTAGAACTGATACGAAAAGTAGGTATTCCATGAGTGGTGAATTCAATGTTTGGGCGTTAACAGGGTCTGAAGACAGATGTCAGCGAGGCATCAATTCTAAACCAAACCCGGTTGTTCACTGCATCACATGACTAAAAAAATGTATTATGGTTATATTTGACAAAGGGAAATTGTGACAGGCGAGAGAGTTTACAAAACTGTTTGGCTATGTATATACCAGCCCAAAGGGAAATAAATAGACGGCTTTCTTGTCAATTTCAAATTAAAAACTGACTCTTCGTATATCACTTGCACAAAAAAAGTGACTTGACTCAGCTCGAAAGCTCATTTCAAGGGCACCGCTTTAAATATTGCAAATGAGCCAACGGATAATAAAGTTATAAAATTGACAGTGGATCAGCAATTAAATCTCTTGACTGAATTAAGACATTGCCAACGAGTCAGGTGATTAGAATAAATAGTAAATCAACTATGACATATTGTCTTGATGTCAAAAGTTACAATATTTATTGCCAAATTTTCATCTTTCGCCCACAAAAATCTACGAGAAAGAATGTAGCAACTAAGTATTGAATGTTTCATACTTTTAAGTGGAAAAAATATCAAACGTAAGATTTATTTTGCCAAATCGCTCGCATTGTGGGCTGAAATAGCGCCACAAAACACCAGCAACAGATTGTTTTCAGTCGTGTGTCGTGACGAAAGCTGACTCTATGCATTGTTAAAGAGGAGGCTAGGTAGAAGAAATGTACAATTTACCATCTCTTTGCGGCGTTCTTATTGGAAAAGGTCAGAGAAAAGAATTGGATTTACGTGTTTGAAAACTTTCTTTAAGTTCAATCTTGACACCAAAATTGCAGTACATATTCAAGAAGGGAAATCGATGCCCCCAGAATAACCATTACGTTTGATTTAGGAATTCTGGCTTTATAAATTACCCACAGACAGGTTGTAAGAACTGTTCCTGTGGCATATTGTGTAGATTTCATCTCGATACAGTCGCATTAAAGAGCATTAAATGAAGCGGCTGCAATTTGTGGCAGCTCGACTTAGCATGTTTTTTTAAAAAACTAAATCAGTGACGACTAAGATGTTCAACGACAAAATAGGAAAAAAATTCCAAAGTAATACCAGGAGTGCGAATTTAATTCCTTACATGGTACAGTCACATGAAAAATGATAAGGAAAAACAGTACTGTTGTTTTAAGCGTCCTGTACAAAAAAAGTTAAGGTTGTGAAGTTCTTAACCAGTGATTTGTAGAAGAAAAAGTGAGAAACCTGCTGAACTGTAATTCAGAGGTGGATTGTTTATAAATTCAAGAGAAAGATATCTTTGCCATTTCGGTGCAAACGAAGATGTGATTTTCCAGCATACGCTCCGCTCCAGTTTTCACGTATTGTTCCTAGAAAGCGGTAACAAATTCAAGTTAAAAAGTCGTTCATCACTGAAACGTGTTATGTCGATTATAGAAATGGACTCTATTATTTCTAAGAAATAGTGATCAACAGCTCATTTCTCCTTTCACCAGATGATGAGAATTTCAATGATTAATTTCAGTTAATTACAATAATATTAATTTCAACAAGATGATGAGAAAAAAGGAAGTCATCAACTTTGGATCATTGTCTTGCTGGAGCAGTGAATTGGCCATTTCCGAGTTTACCTTGTCCTTCTGTTTGAAAACGAGTTCTCGTGCAAAACCACTTTTGCGATGGAAGGCAAATTTCACTCTCGATTTCTGATTTTTTTCTAATTTCTTTGTGTACGATGACAATTAAAAAATAAGATGGTCAATACGCAGACACGTGAGTTAAGTTATAATTATCCATTTCCAACGTTCAATAGTGCTGCCCACTTTGTTGCAAAAGTAAACAAGAAGTAAAGTTATATTATTCCATGATGATGATTAGTTTTCGATTTTCCATTATTTTATTGTAACCAGAAATAATTTGGCAAGACTCTGTTAGAAATGCTGCGGGATAGCTTAAGGCATTTTAAAATTATTCAGTACCTTTAAGATTCCTGGAAGGAATATAGCCTAGAGTAATAAAATATTTCTGTTTGTCGTGAACGGATATTAAATTTTCCAGTTAGTACCGATAAAAAGTGGTAACTCCATACATGTTTGGAGCGTTTCTAGCTACGGTCTTGAGAGAGGTGTCGGCAAGGCATCAAATTCCCCAACAAACCCGTTCTCGGTATAAAATGACTTACTATACACGACAAGTTCAGTGAGAAAATAAAAGCACTCTGTTTAACATTTCCGACAGTGGGAAACTGACAAGCGAGATAGTTTACAAATCTGATTTTGCCATCAGTCTCCAAAACGAAATAGAGCTTTTCGTCTACCAATTTTGAGTTTAAAATATGTTTCTTCACACTTCAGTTACACAAATAAACAGTAATTTGAGGCTCACTTAAAGAATGGCTTGATTTAGCTCGAAAGATCATTTCATGGGCACTTTATAAAATAGTAAATGAGTCGAGTCAAATGCTTTGTCTTACGGATAAAAAGGGTTTAAAATTGACAGGGGAAGAGCAACGTGTTCGTCACGTATAAAATAGCGGCAAGGTAGAACTGAATGAACTTTTCAATTCTCAAGAACTAGAAATCAACATACAATTTCTCCTAGCTGTTTTTAAGGCAGCTGAAGTAGATCTACAGTTCTTATTCATTTTAGCAGAACACGTTGTTAACTTGACTTTCTATGGAATGATAATAGAATCCTGGTTAACGGATTTTGTGATAAAGAAGAACCCAAATATTGATGGCATCCTATCAAACCCAAACGATACGAATAGCTTGTGTATATGAAAAGAAATTAAAGAAAGAAAAAACTTGACATAGAGATTTGAAATTTTTGCGCTCATTCTTGTTAAACCAGTACAGTTGGCAAATTAGCATATAACGTCTCAGTGCACGTATTTTCAATTGTCTAGATAGCACTTACACTTGCCTTCTGACTGATCAATAATGATAATTCTTGTCAACAGGATCACAGATATTAGACGGATCCGTTAAGAAAATGGACTGCAGCACTTATCAATATTACATTCAACCACCTTAAAATAGTGTTAAAAAAGGAGGTCAGCAAGTCTTCGAAAAGAGTTAAACATTACTGACTTTTTGAAAGCTATTTCATCAATAAACAAGACTGGCAAGGTAGCTTTCATCAGCATTTTCTTCTCTGAAACAATGTGAATCAAAGTATAATACTTAAGTGAAATTTCGCAAAGCCTTTCCTGGTGTTAAGAAGGTGAAAGGGCTAATTAAAGGACTCACAAAAAAGAGCTCTTGAAACTTTCTACAACATTAGATCATTAAATAACGAAAACAAGATATATAAACAAGCCGCAAACTAAGTTTCCGGCCAAATCTTGTGTCCTTGTCCATTACTTTAAAACTTAAACGGTGTGTTAATAAATAAAGATCTAACCTCCCCCCCCCCCCCCCCCCAATGATCGCAACATGTCAATCCAACATATCATAACATTTTGTGCGTAACATGTTGCACGCGCTTGGCCAGCCCCTTGAGACATGTTCAATCATATTACGTGCTGATGGCTAATACTTACCCAAAACACCAAACATGTCGCAACAGGGTAGACAAACGCACACAACATGTTGGGAGGAGGTAGTAGGCGCACGATAACTCTTTTTCCCTCCTTCCTCCTCCCCTGAGGAGGAAGTAGGGAAAAAGAGTCATCTTGCTCCCTACTACCTCCTCTGGGGAGCACGAAGGAGGGAAACAGAGTCATCCTGCTCCCTACTACTCCCTACTACCTCCTCCCAACATGTTGTGTAAGTTTCTCTTGCTCCTCCCCAGAGGAGGTAGCAGAGAGCAAGATGACTCTTTTTCCCTCCTTGCTCCTCCCCAGAGGAGGTAGCAGGGAGCAAGATGACTCTTTTTCCCTCCTTGCTCCTCCCCAGAGGAGGTAGCAGGGAGCAAGATGACTCTTTTTCCCTCCTTGCTCCTCCCCAGAGGAGGTAGCAGGGAGCAAGATGACTCTTTTTCCCTCCTTGCTCCTCCCCAGAGGAGGTAGCAGAGAGCAAGATGACTCTTTTTCCCTCCTTGCTCCTCCCCAGAGGAGGTAGCAGGGAGCAAGATGACTCTTTTTCCCTCCTTGCTCCTCCCCAGAGGAGGTAGCAGGGAGCAAGATGACTCTTTTTCCCTCCTTGCTCCTCCCCAGAGGAGGTAGCAGGGAGCAAGATGACTCTTTTTCCCTCCTTGCTCCTCCCCAGAGGAGGTAGCAGGGAGCAAGATGACTCTTTTTCCCTCCTTGCTCCTCCCCAGAGGAGGTAGCAGGGAGCAAGATGACTCTTTTTCCCTCCTTGCTCCTCCCCAGAGGAGGTAGCAGGGAGCAAGATGACTCTTTTTCCCTCCTTGCTCCTCCCCAGAGGAGGTAGCAGGGAGCAAGATGACTCTTTTTCCCTCCTTGCTCCTCCCCAGAGGAGGTAGCAGGGAGCAAGATGACTCTTTTTCCCTCCTTGCTCCTCCCCAGAGGAGGTAGCAGGGAGCAAGATGACTCTTTCCATGGTTAATTTATTCATATATTCAATTTAGGTAATGACTCCAGAAATCGTAATAAAGAAGGTGGAAATGCTTTTATTATTGTCCTTTACTTTGCTTGGAAGGAGAATTACTTTGCATTTAAATTTAGTTGAATCCAAGATACAGTTTTTATCCCTTAAGCGGAGCGCATTGCCTTAAGAAAATCGTCAGTGAGAGATACCCCTACACGATATTTCGGGCACAGTGGTTTATCTTTTGTCCAAAATTCCCCACTATATTACCGGGGAATATTGTTAGAAGAGCATTAATTTCTGTTCCTCAAACCTCCACTCCACTGAATGAAACAATCACGCGTGAGGAATAAATTTCTTTTATAATCCTTTACTTTTTTAGGAAGGAGATTTGGAGGGAAGTATATGTCTTAACCATAATCTCTTAATCTTTCCTTTTAAAGTCAAAAGTGGTTACATTTTCAGTAAAACTTCCTCCCAAAGTAATTTTCTTTAAGATGGTCAAGGTTTAGGAAACGGCTGAAAGACTAGACTGCTTATTTATGCCCATAGTGTCGACACAGTGTAGTTTAGTCTTACCGCTACTTCTTAACCTTTAACCCTCTCAGAGAAAGGTACTTTGGGAGGAAGTCTACCTCATATTACAACCCCTTTTTGAACTTTAAAGGGCGAGTGGAGGATTATGGATGAGAGTTAAACTTCCTCTCCAAATATTCTCTCCAGGAAAGTAAAGGATTATGGACGAGATTTAGTCCTCCTTCGCGATTGTTTCATTCAGGGGAGTGGGGGTTTTGGGGGACAGGAATTAAGACTCTTCGAACAATCTTCCCCTGTAAGATGGTGGGGGATTTTTGGCCGAAGATAAACTACTGTGCACAATGGCTCGTGTAGGGGTATCTCCCGATTTTTTTATTATCTGACGATTTTTTTCTGGCATTGCCCTCTTCTTTGGGAATGAGCTATGTTCATTGGATTAAACCGAATTTAAATGCAAAGTAAAGGACAACGACACAGGTTTAACCGCACTCACCTTTCTGGTTCTGCGGCATATTTTTTTCTACAGCTATTTTCTAAATAATATTTTATCACAGGAAGGTGTAAGAGCTTATTGGATTCTAGTCTTTAATTTGCTCTTTGCACCTTCCTTACATCAGCTAAGTTTACTTTCGTTATTTGCGAAAATCTCTATCTTTTTATTCTTCCCTCATACAGACTTGATATTATATATATTCACGTCCGCTTCATTTGTTAATCAACTATTCCATCGTAACTTACTATGAGGATCGACAGATTTACGATAAACGGAGTACAGGTGCTTTTCTTAAAGTTTATTTCCAAGTTCAAAGAGAATTTATTTGAAAGTGTTTCTGCATTTGTCTTTTAGCCAGTTGTTCGCTGTGGTGTATCATTGTTCACTTTCTTTACTATTCCTCAGGCTACCTGTTGATCGAATCAAATATTAACAGTTCATCAGAATGTGTCACGCAGAATCAACATGTATTATTATGCGCTGAACTGTCGGAGTGAGGGTGCTGCTGCGACACCCTCCTACTCGTTCTATATTTTCTTTCCAAATAAAGCTTACTGTGCTTACATACATAATGAAATGTTCACAAGATAACGTTAGCTTTTGGCTTCAGAAAAAAATAAACAAATACTAAGCAAAATAAACTAGTCGTTTAAATATAGAACTCTTACTAAATGATTGCCAATTAAATCTCTACACTTTAAAACGTCACCATAGTGTTATCGAGCGCAGAATGAACTGTCTTTTGAGTCCATCTTTCAGCTTTGTCCCAGCGATTATCAGTTTTTTTTCTAAAATTTCGAGTGCTGTGACAGCAAATGGCCTTGTTTCACTGAGCCTTCTGGAGAATTTGATTATCCATTCAATATTTCTAAATCCTCTTCCGAAACTTCGGCGAGACGAGAAAAAATGTCCCTATTTTGCAGACTATCTTCAACCACTGAATAGTAATGGCTGATCGTACAAGGTATACCTTAGCCAATCAAAATGCAGTATTGCATTAGTATAATCCGGTAGATTTGTACTAATGATAAACAGATTACTGTACCGTTGTCAAGCACAATAACTGTTGGTTATTAATTCTTATATAATGATCAAGAGTGATCACAATAAAACGTTTTCATGAAATCATTATGAAGACTGATTGACTTTGTGAATTCTTTTGTTAGAAAACATTTTTGGACCTAGAAATTTTAAAGTTAAAATTGTAAATTTCATTTTCAAAGTTAAAACTTTAACTTTGCAGCAACTATTTACTTCTGCTGGCATGTTGACACGACCTTGTTTCCTTACTTATGATCAACAACACGCTTTGCCTCCATCTGAACCAGTAGGGAAGAAATGACTTGCATTTAATGTCTTTTTTCAGGTTTTCTGAACTGTACTTAACAAATCTTAAGAAAGAAACTGACATATTCATTTCCACTTGTCTTATTCGCATCCTTGGATGGGCCGTGGCTCAATATTTCTCTGCAAACTGAAGTCGAGTGATACAAAACTTAAGCCCTGCTCCGCTGTGTTAATACTTGGTTGGATTATCGCTTACAGAAAACAGCACCTCTTGTCAAAGATAGTTTTTTATGTTTTTGGTATCCTTAAAGGGACACAGTCGGCTTTGGGACCGCGCTGACCTGGACACTAGTTTTCTCACTTTGAAAAAGTTCACCTCAACCTGAAATCAAAGATACTCGTCGAGTACATCTAGAAATCCGCTTCAATCTTCGCAGTGTTTTGCTTGATTTTCAATCGTTTACTGAAAAACCTGTTTTTGAGTGGGCTTTTGCTCATCCTATGTTTTGTATCATATTTGGTTAAAAACAGTATGGATCGTGTCTCTGTGATATGCAAATTAACTATGAAATCAGATGGTATCTAATGCGCATGTGCTCCAGCTGACTGTGTCCCTTTAACTTTTAATAGGGTACCACTGATTCATGCTTCAAAAGTATTCATATTATTGATAAAAGAACGTAAAACCGAAAAATCAAAAACAAAGCCTTTCCAGTCTTTTCAAGGTACTGGACGTTTTTTTAAGCTTTTCGAAATATATGAACTGATTATGTCGTTCTCAAACCTTTTTATCAGCCTAGCGTTTTTGTCAGTAGTCCGACATCACCAAGTCCAATTACATCCTTTACAGGGACAGGATCCGGTACTTCTTTTTTTATTAGGCTACGTCGGTCCTTGCAAATTGACCTTGTGTTTTCACTGCTTACCAAAGCGTGGCTTATAACTACCATAGTACACTTGCCTGCCAAGGAGTTGAAAAACAAATATTGCTTCGGAAACAACATCAAAACTCGATCTGCTATTACCGACCAGCTAAGAAATAGACTGACAAATGCGGGGTAAAAATACAACCTTTATCAGCAATGATGTGAAATGATTTCCTGCTGCAAATTATTAACGACCTGTTAACATGTCCACGACTAAATTTCCTCACGGTTACGTGTTTGATTCTCGGTTCCAGTTTCTTATAGGTCATCGATACAATTTCAAGCATATCCTTAAGACAGTTGCATTTGTTCAAATCATAGTTAACAGAGGGAATGGTTAAGGATCCCAGCAAACATCAAAAAAGCAAACAAACAGGCTAAGAGTTATGTTGGAAGGTCTTTGACCCTGTACATCTTTTTGTTTTATGCTCCTAGACTGTGCATGAATTACGTAATCGCAATATTTCTATTGGTTAGCTGTATGAGCACACATAACAACTTTTTGTATTTTTCCAGATTTTGGGCAGGGTCAACCTCCCTCCCCCGCCCCAAACAGCCAACAAAAACATACAACAAAGAAATTTGCCATGATTCATAATCATTTCCCTCTATTAACCATGTTCAAATGTATCGTGTTTAAGTACTTTCTTATCTCACTTTAATTATTAATTGCCTTAATTGCCAATGCGTCTCGAAACAGTATTTAGGTCAATGCTCTTTCCAGTATCTTGATAAAGTGAAAACATTGGAAACTGACGCAGATCAATATAAATAACTAAACTTGGTAAACTAGATGATTTATCACCACATACTGCATATATGTTTTATTACTATACCGCATTTATAATTTGATGAACATGGAAAGAGACGCTCTCAGTTAACCTTCACCCTTTGCAGGTTCTAAAATTTGTTTCATTTTTAAGAACTCCATATAAGAGATAAAAAGGATAGACGAATATGATTAAAATTCAAAAGGTTTGTTCAAAAGTTCCAAAGCAAAAATTAAACCTTAATGATAATTATGTCTTGAAACCTTTCCTCAGGAATACTGCTTGTAAATACTTCTTGTAAAATCACGGTTCCTGCACTAAGTGAGACTAGTTTCTAACTTCTGATAATAACGTTTTCCAATGCAATAACTTTGTACTAATCTTCCTTATGTCGAATCGATGTAAAACTTTTACACTGAGTTGCTAAAATGAGCTTAGATCAGGAGCCATAATCGGGGACGGAGGCCGTAAGCACGCGCCATTTCTAGTATTGGGGCTGTCCCTATGATATGGGACAATTTTTCTATTTTTAGAACAAATTGCGCCATCGTGTGCGGAAAGCGCGCGTACACGCTGCGAGGATTTTTGCGGTTGTAGCGCGGGGGCAATGGCATCCGAAATTCCAGACATGTTTTATGCTTTTGGCCCACAACTCGATACGTTTATGTCTGTTGGAATTTTGCTCAAATATTTTCGTCGTAAGCTGCTCCAATTCGACTGAAGTAAGGCAGTGTCGAATTTAGGTATGTCCCGTTTTATATCACTCAGACCAAGTTGTGTTCCGCTGCTTCGTTTACAAGAGTTCCACATTACTCCACTATAAATTTCACATATGCTGAAGATTAACAGCTTTTCCGTAACACAGCAAAAAAACTGGTTGGAAAAATTTGGATATTGCAGCGTTTTAGGACTTCAAAGTTTCCCTCCTCTTGCCACACGCTTGGGGGATTTCGCCAGAGTCTATCGCCACCGAAAAGTAGTAAGCAATTGCAAGTTTGCATTTCGCCTGAATTGTAAGTAACACTTGATATTTCATCAAGGCCCAATAAGTTTACGTCTGTAGACACGGCTAGGCTTTGGTTGTGTAAACATTCGATAAATTGTCTGTTGTCGATGAATAAGAGCGCCCGCCGATCCGTGCTTTTTGCAGTCAGTAAACATGACCAATTGGACTTCCGCAATAATATCTCTAGTTTTTAAATATGTTCAAGGTTGATAAATGTTTGAGAACATATTAAACTGCTTAGCTGAAAATATGTGAATACGGCAGGAATAATCACCAAAGTTACGATGACGTTTTCTTTAATCAACTCGAATAACGATTTCGATTTTGTTGGCTGAGTTATCAAAACTCCTTGTCTATTTTATTTTCGCAGCTCACGTAGGGGCCAAACCACCCCCCTAATGTTTCATGAAGGCTATATTTGCTTGGTTTATATATTTCTGAACCAAGTTTGGCAGATGAACTTTCTTTGTTCTCCAGTTTATTTTAATTTGGAAGTTGTGACAAAATGTCAGATTATGACGTCATAATTGATGACGTCACCAAAACGTGCTATAATTTTTTGTAAAATCTGGTGTAAAGATTATATCATTGGAAAGGCTTTGCCTTGAGGAGTAAAATGCTGGAAACCGTTTTTTGCTATGATGATTATTTTTTGAGATATGGTAAATTAATTTTTTTTTGCTTTCCCCCCCCGGAATTTGCTTAACCATACTGTCCTTCTTAAGTCAGTCTCTCTGGTTTATTTTTTTCAGTCTTTTTCTAGGAAGGCTAATAATCTAGAAAAATAGAAAGCTTGATGTTGTCAAAAATCGTATGGTTTTAGAAATTTGATTTTCGGCTTTGTTAGGATAGTATTAACAGTAAAAAAACGGGTGACGTCACAGCATCACGAGCCAGAGCTAACCGGAAGCTAAAAAATTCGCCAGGTCCGGTTGCTATGGGGTGATGTCATTTATCTGTTAGGTTACTGTCATCGCAAGACTTTTGCGGTTCTATTGTGGTTAGCGATAATTGCTTTCAGTGAGAGTAATTGTGTACAAAAGTAACCTGGTTATTTTCAGATATGATCTGGCCACACAATTGATATTTTATAATAAATTTTCATAACGCGGGAATATTGCGCGATCATATATAAAAAAGACTTCGACTTCGAATGAACCCGTCATCGGTCGTTGAAAACGGACACAAAACGAGATGTGCCTCTCAGTTAGAAGATATGGTGTCTCTCTGACGCATTTGTGCGAAATTGAGCCAGTTTCCAATCGAATTTGCCTCGAGGAGTTAAAGGAGGCGCGTGGGTTTTCTTTCACGGGAAGGGAAACAAAGGAGCTGCCCTGACTATACATTTGGATTGGTTTTCGCTTAAACCATAAAACAGTCGTTGAAAACCAAACGAAACCGCCAGCCACGATTGATTTATACATGAATTTATTCGTCCAAGAACGACGGAGAGAACCAGAAAGTGTTTTCAGCTTGCGCTGCCCGTGACCAACCTCCCAGAGCATCGAATCAAGACAACAGCTTCAAAACTCAACAAGCAAACGCACCAAGTTAAGTCTTCCGATTAATATTTCATTTATATCATAACTTACACCCATTGTCATGCTTTTAGATTGTATGGGGACTAGATAGCTACTAAAATGTTAAATCACTATTTTCATTCGTGGGTTAGACCCTAGACTGAAGTCCAGTGCACACCAGTTTTCTGAAAGACGAATCCAGATATATAGTAAAATCACCATGTAGCCACATATTATATATCTGCTCTGGTTTGCCCACGCAAACGTCCTCGTAGTATTTCTACGTTACCGAGTGCTACAGGATATTTTACAAAAACCACATAATTTTTCAGTAATGCGTGACACTATAAGAAACAAAAACAACAACAAAATCGTCATTTTTCCGTCGTGCGTGACATTATAGGAACATGTTACATATCCTTTCTGGTTCATCCAGACTGAAGTCCATGCAATACAGTTGCTGAGTGCTTCGGGATATGTAACAAAATCGTCATAGTTATTTTTTCCGTCGTGCGTGACGTTATAGGAACATGTTACATATCCTTTTTGGTTCACCCAGGCTGAAGTCCATGCAATACAGTTGCTGAGTGCTTCGGGATATGTAACAAAATCGTCATAGCGGCAAAGCGGCATTTATCGTAAAGAAATACATTATGTACTCGAGATTTCTATTGCTGTTGAGAGCTTTGTCATAATTTTTGAGATAATTTCCTGACTGCCATAACATTAACTGATTTTCAAAGTGTCGGCGCACATGATCTTCGAATTCGAATACTAGAAAATTCAGATTATTTTTGGAATCGCTAAGCAACAAACATGTATACAGAGAATACCCTAAACAAGTTTCAATCAGGCTTTCCGGCGGTGGAATATCTGAGAACATTTCTGACTCTCGGGCAATTGTGGGCTGTTGGGCATAGTCACTTCGCTTACTGAATAACAGTGATAACTGAGATTAGCGAAAACGTTTCATCCATACGTGCTCCGTAGCTTTACAAGAGTAAGAAATGTATCAGAAAGTCTAAGTTTTAAACTGGCGTTTGCGACCCAACCTAGAAAACACATTGTTTCAACGTTATTTTTTCTTTTAATCCAAATTTTTCACGTCAGTCGCGCGATTTCCCGAATCGTCGACTACTAAAATGTTTTGTATCTTTCTGACACGATGGAATTGTGTTACAGTAAATATAATTTCACACTTTAGGATTATGACACATTCGTGCAAAACTTGACACGTTTTGTGAAACAAAAACGATCACCGACAGGGATATGATTACACTGGAATGTTGTAAGCCACTGGATATCCCGTGGAGTTGTAGGACTAAAAGTTCTACATCTCCACGGGATCCCAGGTCTGTTTTTTGGTTGCTAAGAGCGTCTGGCTCGTTATGTTATGACGTAACAAAACTTATTTTAGCGCAATAACACTAGAGAGATAATTTTTTATTCCGATTTTCTTCTTTATTTTTGCTTTAGTCATCTGGCACATCACATGTGCAACATAGCTGCATTTGCTGGAACAAAATTACGGCTCCAATTTGGTGATTTTTCTCAAGGGGAGGACTCCATATTTTGCAGAGTTATTTTTCATATTTAAAAATGCCATATTTCATGTAATTTTTGTGATATGGACAAATTTTTTTCAGGTTTCAACTCCCCTTGATGTCCTCTTTCCAACACATTGTACAAAATATGCATATTAAAAACTTCAAAAGTGGCAAGAAACATGACGTCATCACTGTGACGTCACAACTTTGACATTTACTGACATTTTTCACATAAATATAATTGGCAATAGGTCTCCTGCTCTTCTGCCAAGTTTGGTGTAGAAAGAGTTTATATTTTTTAAGTAATGCGAAATAATGTGAAATATCCAAGAACTGATGAAACATTTGGGGGGTGGTTTGGCCCCTAGCTGTGTAAAATTTCACTACGTTGAAGAAACACACATGATAGTAGCCTTTTGGCGTTAGTGAAAATTGTTGCAGAATCTCAGCACAAAAGATAACGAAAGAAATCTTTGTCAAGATTTGTTGCCAATTAGCTACAATTGAAAACACAGACTCGGACTTTAAAGTGCACGCCCTGGAGCTACTTGTACGCGTCAGACGTTCCTTCCAAAACTTGCCAAACGAGCAGAAATAATAAGAAACTATCAAAAACAGGTTTTGGTTATGATTAAGCACTGTTTGAGAAATTCACAAATTACCTCGATACCAGAGTAGAGAGATTTCTTACATAAACTTTATTCTTTAGACAACATCCAGGCGAGAACCCATGACATGTGCGTGGATCCGCGCGGATGTATGTCCGAGTCAGGGTGGCGCAATTTGTTCTAAAAATAGCAAAAGTGCCCCATATCATTAGGTGCGCGCAGATCCCGAGACTTATGGTCTCCGTCCCCGGTTATGGCTCTTGCTTAGATTGAAGATTGTTTATTTTTTACGGAAAACGACATTCCAAGGAAGCGGGAGACTGCGCGTGCAGCAATTAACATACTATGTAAATTCAAAGCTTTCTAAAGTTTTCGATTCTATTTTATCTATTTTCTATTTCACTATTACATTTCATAAGTGTAAACAGTAGTTTTGATACCTTTTGACCTGTGTACTTGTTTTATTTATCTATTTTTCTCTGGGTCCATTTTTATTTATTTATTTATTTATTTATTTTTATTTATTTATTTATTTTTTTTTGCTGTTTGTTTCAAAATGTTTCGACCATTACTTCAGTTTATCATTACAGCTACCCTGAGAGACTAGCGTCACATATTTATTCTAGCTGGAATGTTATTTGTTTGCTGTTTGCTTGAATACTGACACAAAAACTTTATTCACATGCAACAAACTGTTGTTTTCTTGAGAAAAAGAAAATACTCAAACTACACTTTGAAATCTATGTCAGTGAAACATCGCTACATCGAAAACGTGACATTTCTGTAAAGGCTTGAGCCCACTTGTGCCCGGACACATGCAAGTACGTATCGAAACCAAACAACGCTCGTAAATATTTTCAGCCACCTGTTCTCTGTTCTAAACGTTACTTTTCCATGTTAAATGGTGTAGCAAGACACTAATTTGCCCTAGGCGATGATATTTTTTCATTCACCTCCATGTTTAACACTGTACTTATATCAGTTACACAGACGAAAAAGTAGTGCATGTTTATATAGATTGGTCAAGCTTCGAACATTGATGACCGAAAAATGATCGTGTTTGGCAAAGCGCAATTAGAATTGTCATGCCGATAAAGTCATGAGCTCTATCAGTCGTTATAAATTAAGTTGCTGTTCGTTCTTGAATGCCTGACAATACTATTTTAAAACACATTTGATTTTGAGTAATTCCTTCTCTAAATGAATCGCCTTTAAAGTTCATTTGCGGCCTCGTATAAGGAAAGCATTGTTCGCACTGCAAATTATCATTGTACTATTAAACTGGAATTGTTCTCGTAAATTGTCGTACATGCTTCTCTGTCTGCAGCGTAAGTGGATCACTTCCTTAAATCTTCGTTCGCAAAGCCAAGCCGAGAGTAAGCTGAAATGCTACGTTAGAATCTTTGTTTTTCACAATGTTTATATCAAAATAAATTTGTAACAATTTCTAGTACCAGCACCACGTTTTTATTCTGTTAAATTTGAATTCAAAATGTTAGGAAAAAGCACTTCAATTTTGCATTGCGGAGAATATTCGGCCGTTTCAAGTTGTCCTTAAAATAATAAATTGCGATGTTCAACCTTCCACTTCAGTCTCGTACTCAAAATATTAATTTTCCCAATTGATTGTCATACATTTCTTTTGTTGTTAGTTTATGAATTTGGTAACATTGCCTTTGTAACATACTTGACAACGCAACGAGGTACGATGTTATATTTTGATCACTCTTGGACTGAATCCGTTAATGGTAAACGACTAGAGAAACAAGAAAACGACTTATCTGAAGTAAGATATTTCCAGGCCAGGGTCCAAGAGCCAGTACACTGCTATCCAAAATGACTACACATTTCTTTGAAAGGGCATTAAACCTAGAAAGAAAGGAAACATCAACAAAATAGCTGGTTAATATTGATTGTATCACTTAACACTTACTGTTTTCACAATGTTCTTACGAAGGTTATAATAATTAACACCAGCATGTTTTATTCTGTAACTTTGATTCCATTATGTTACTGGACAAGTCTCCAATCTTCAAGTAAAATTCTTCTTACTAGTTACAATATATCCTGATTCCAATATTTTCTCTCCAACTGAAATGCTTATAACAAGGGTCAGGAAGGCATTTATATGGTCAGACTCTGATCACTCTTTGGACTGAAACCGTTCAATGGTAAACAGAGAAGAAAACGACTTACCTGAAAAAAGGTGTTTTTCTGGCTGTCAACTTGAACCAGGCTTCGAGAGCTTACACACTTTGATCCAGCATGGCTACACTTTCTATTGAAACGATGTTTGCATTCAACCTGGTGATAAAAAGAGCAGAAAACAACAAATTAAATTACTTTTCAACGATTATCGGATCTCCAGTTGTGTTAATTTCGAATATTTGCCCCTAAATACACATTTACAGTGCTTTTCTAAAGCTTTACTTTATTGAAATTGATGAACAAATCTCTCGCAATCGTGTACTTTTATGAATTCGTTCGGACATCAGGACAATTCCTCGTTGCCCAACCGGTATGTAAGAGTTTATGGGTTCGAATCCCGTCACGGACGGAGATGTTCAATTCTTTGTCCCAAACTCACCACACGATCAAAATTTCATCTTTCACTACTCCCGATTAGATTTCTCTACAGGATACTTGGAATGACACAGTTATTAAAGTGGTCGACGACAAATTCAAGTAAAATAAGGAAAGGGTGAACTTATCTGAATTAAGATTTTTCCAATATGTCATATATAGTGCACCAGCGTTCAAGAATTACACACTGCAATCCAAAATGGCCTCACTTTCTCTTCAATATCCGAGTTCACCTGGCAAAAAGGGAGATTAAACATAAAACGAACTATTTTTTTCATCAACAAATTCGAGACGTGTTTATAAATTTAATAACAGGCAATTCTGCAGTGACTTCTTAAAGCAGGTATCAATACTGTACGGTAAAATTATTTAAGAAAACACTAAATTTTTGTTGGCTGGCAAATCTCAAACAAACTTCCTGGTTCTGCCGAGGACATTAAAATAGTTAAAGATTTTCTCTGCAAGATACTTTAAAATGTATTGACATGGAAGGAGATTTTATTAACTTTAGACTGAAACCGAAAAAAAAGCAAAATTTGAGGTGCTGGACTTATTGTAGAGAAAAAGCGTTTCCAGCCATTAGCAAGCAATGAACTACTGATTGAAACCACCGAGTCCAAGAGCTAACGAAGTTGTTTTTCTTGCATTGGCGAATTTTCAGTCCTTCGTTTCATAAATTTTCCAGAAACCAAGTGAGGCAAGGTGCAAATAAATTTCTAACACCGGCAAAAAATATTTTATGAACGTTACTGCTGAGCTTTGGTGGTACATTTAGACAACATTTCTCAGTTAATGAATAGAAAACTGCGAAGATAATATCTGGTCTATCTGAACCAAGATGTTTGCAATACTTACATTGTACCAAAGAACATTAGAGCCACGCACTGTCGTACAAAATGGACTTGTTTTCTCTCAGCATATCGTTTTTAAAACCTGCATGAAAAAGAAAAGAGGAAGCTTTGATACACAGACTTTTAAAAACTGCGTTAGGCTTAGGAATTTGGTCAAAAAAATGCAGAGCTAACGGTTCACAGAGACATTTAAAGCATAAATACTACTCAGACAGCGTTTAAACGCACAAAGCAGTATAAACTTATTATTTTTTTGCTACATGAAGACAGTTTATTTGGTTGTTTCCCTCAGGATGTACCCTACATAATAAAAGAAAATCAATTATTTTCTTCCTTGGACTGATACTGTAAATGGTATAAGACAGAGGAGTTAAGAAAATGAGAACGAACTTATCTGACTATAAAATCTTTCAGATGTCGTCTACTTGCATCGAAGCGAAGGGTAAAACACTACAATCCAAAATGGCTGCATTTTCTTTCAATGCACGTGCACTCTGTGTTCAATCTTGGAAAAAAGAGAGCAAGTGTCAATAAATGAAGTAAATCTCCTTTATTCAATAGAACAGTCTTGTAGTTGTACGATGTTGCTATTTTCAGGCATATTACATTGTATTCGCTAGCCTGAAATCAAGAGACTAGAGAAATGCATTTTATAGTGGTGACTGGCTTTCTTTTCGCTCAGAAAATTTACTGAGTACAAACGTGTTAGGTCTGGGATTCTGGTGGTATATTGTATTTCGATCAATCTTGCTCTGAATTAAATCGTTTACCAGGAAAACGACGAACAAATGACAAAACTACGATGTACTTATCTGGAATCAGTCATTTCCTGTAGTCAACTACCAGGTTGCGCTAGAGCCCAAGAACTACAACCTGCAATCCAAAAAGGTTTCTGGTGCATTTTAATTTAAATTACAATACACTAGAACAAAAAAATCATAAAATTGCAGCAAGGGTCAAACTGAACCATAGCAATCAATTTATCGTGATAGCTATCTTAGTCAGAATTTTTAAATCAGACTTTGCAACAAGGTCAGATCATACTTGTAAAATAAAGATAAAGTAAAACGTTGAATTTACCTGAAATTGGAGTTGATCGCAAAATGAAGAGACTGATAAAGAGAGAACGTAGCTTCAAAGCTGAACACGGCTGCTCATAATAGACTACGAGTAGTCCCTCTTTCACTTAGTCCGTCGTGCGTGACGCGAAAGAAATTCGCGAGAGAAAAATGGCCGCACGATATCCTAGGAGCTAGGAGCGCGCGAAAGGAGGGACTACCGCCTAAGCCCAAGGGTTTGCCCTTTCACGGCCGAGTGATTTTTCGGTGTAGGATTTCTCATCTTGACGTCCTCTTATTATCGCCTGTTATCAATAGCCCAGGGAGATCTGAATAAAATTGCTCTACTCTACTCTTCAAGTAGCCAGGCAAAAACATATGCCGTGAGAAGTATATCTTCGTTCAGTGTTCGTTCAGCGAAACTGCCAAAGAAATTTTAAACAGAAGACGGCGAATGAGGCCTCTTGTAAGGATTTTCGCTGCGTCTAAAAGTTATTGCGAAAATTTCAATAGAGTTTCAACCGAGAATTTACATTATACATTATACATTATACATAGGAGATCATCCAACTGCGGTGAAATGTTTGCCGATAGCAGCGGAAAATTTCAGGTGAATGTCCGGTTTCAAGTGAGAGTCCGGATCAATCTTTCAAATGGGCGGCAGAAAGGCCAAGTTCAGTGAATTGATATTCGCTGACTTAGACAATACTGTTGAGCGGCGAAATCACTAACACGCTCGCAGTCGGGTTGGAGGCAGAAAGCTTTGCCAAACAAAACACTGGATGAATTTAAATCTTTCCAAAGCCTGTTGGCAGATTCGCAAGAACATCACGGCTTGCGAAGCGCGATTCCAACGCTTCGATTTGCTCTGGTACCGCTTCGATTTGCTCCGGTTCCAAAACATTCCTGCAAGACGTCACAGGTATCTCGAATGTTGACAACACGTTGTCAACGCGCCTAACATAAGCCAATCATATTTTGGCGTTGTGAGAGCAACGCATATAATTCAAACTCTTGGGCTTAGGCGGTAGTCCCTCCTTTCGCGCTCTCCTCGCCTCCAGGATTTCGCGCGGCCATTTTTTTCTCGCGGTTTTCTTTCGCGTCCCGCACGACGGACTAAGCGAAAGAGGGACTATTCGTAGTCTAGCTCATAATGGTTACATTTCCTTTGGGTTCCCCTCTGTTCGTCTAATGCCAGAAGGAGAGAGGAAACTGTCAAAAATATATCACCTTTGAGTTTGAGGTCTTATCAGTCGGTCAATCAGTTTGGTAGTTAGAAACCGGCCATATAACATCGGACAATATCGCCTGCATTAACAAATTTCTTAACGTTCTCTTAGGATTATTTTCTCGCCAGAATTCAACGCAAGTTTGCTCAAAATTGGTTCCATTCGTCAAGTAATTTCTGATTTCACGAAAATGTGAACAATTATGAAAACACGAGGATGAATGAAGAAAAGCCACAATACAATTATAACTCAAATCTGCCTTTATTTCTAAAATTCTAACTAAATATTTTGATATTACTTACCCGAAAATGTATCAGAAATCAATCGTGTGGCGAAGGACAAGGATGGCTGTATAACATCTCAACAAAGTCGCTCTCAAAGTAAAACCGACTAAATTAAACTCCAATTAAAACATTCACGAGCAGTAAGTTCAGCGGTTGTATGGAAACAAACTGTTCCTGCATGAGAAGAGAATTTAAATTCTCAGGGAATATTATTGACGTAACTTTAAAACTGTTCAGTCAGATCTTCATACCCTTAGCAACTCAGAGCATCGGAACAATGGACAACAAGCCGGGTCTAAAACACAGGTCACATTCCACAGGTCAAGAGTAGAAATCCTTACTCTACTGATGAATAACTATGCCAAAAGTTTCCCCTCGATCTAAAACAACATTTACGCAGAGTGCTAGGGTTAATTAGGGCTAGGAGACTGAATCTTGGTGCTGTTTATTTATCTGCAGCACAGTGACTCTGTACTCTGACTTGTGGAATGTGACCTGCAGTTCAGACCCATCGTGGACAACATTAAACAGTTACAAATACGACGAACAAGAGAGCTAGTATTTCTGAAATGTGGTATTCAGTAAGAAACTTTCAAACCCGCTATTCCGATGTGCTTGTCTAAACGAACTTGGTAATTCTTTATTCCGAAAGTTTCACACCCTCCCAGTATTCAACAATTTCTTCACTGTGTGGAGGTAAAAAATTGCTCAACGAACTGGTTATACTAAACCACTAAACTGCGGAAAAGGGCAAGCGTAGCGAAACGAGGCGAAAAGCGAACAAGGTCAAGAAATGCAAAAACGAAAGCGTATACTTATCTGCGAAGGGGAGCACATCGACGAAGATACTGGTCCACCTTCACAACACACGACGCTCTCTGACACTAAAATGAACGGGATGTCCTTTGAGACTTCCTTACATACTTGATTAAAATTCATTCCACCCACTAGAAAAGTGTTTGCTGCATCAGAATATTTCATTGAGATTTCTGTGCGTCAAACAATACAGCATACAATGATATCAATAAAAAAATATCGAATAAAGCACGCACTCAGTCGCCAGTTATTTTCTTCTACAAAAGCACAGGTATTTCAAATGAAATTCGTTGAATAGTTTTCAAGAAGTTGACTCTTGAAGTCCTTTGTGATATCACTTAAAACCCCAAGGAAAGACTGAACATGTGTCTTCGGGAGCTTGAAATTCATCGCCGCGTTTTAAATGCACAACGTGTCTTATTCTCAATTGTGGTGGCATTTTTACAGAGCCAAGCCCTGAAAACTAAAGGTGTCAGGTGTTTACCATAACAGGCACGGAAGGCAGTGCTCGGACTATTCGGTGACAACACTGGGACTCTAAAATTTTGTGAAAGCAAAAAATATAAACATATCGAAAATAATTCTGATAAATGTATTTAACATCAATTCTGTCTTGAATTCCAAACATGATTTGTTACCCACAATGCAAGGATTTGAGTTAGAGACAAAACTAGAGGTCCAGAACAATGCTTTTCTCTGACTTTCCCTTGATAAAAATAACATTTCTCTAACCAAATAAACAACAGACATGGTAACGGTTTCTAGCCTGCCCTCAGGGGCAGCCCTCCTTTCCGCCCATTCATTATGACTGACAAGTTTTTAACAAATCCTTTTTTATAGGGAAAATGTCTTTTTCCTGACCATTTCCTGACCTTTAGCAGGGTGTCTAAAAAAACTCGATTAGCGAATAGTGCAGTGGTGAACAGTCATGGATAGTGGCGAATAGTCGTCAATAGTCACCGCTTTAGTTCAGCACTGATCTGGGTTCGTTGAAACTGATCATGTGAAAAAAAAAATAAAGTAAAATAAAATAAAATACGAATGTGAGGTAAGTGCTCTGTGATTAGTTTATCAACTGAAAAGACACAAACGAGCTGCTCTGATAACCGGTCATAAAAACAACAACATCTAAGCTACATCTTGCGTTAATTGATTATCCAAACCGGTGGCGAAAGTATATGTTTGTAAGCAACTATGTCAGCATACATAGTTTAGGTCAACGGTTTATTATCAAAAGGCTCGGAGCCATTCCTGTAATTAACGTCATGTTGCAGGCAGGAGTAGGCAAAATTTCCTATTTTCTTGTCAAAAGTTTACGCAGTTGTGGAGAATACACATGGCTATACTGCATATGACCTGAATGGAGGGTAAAAGTGTTTCTTCAAGGCTGTCTACGAAAGACGAATGGACATCTCAGGTAGGCTGCCAGGAAGATACATTTTCACTTATAAGCAGCTTTTTTTTTTTTTAAAAAAAATAAACTACTTAGTAGCTGAAGCTTATATATGGTACGTATTTTCCTAATATGAGTGTTTTGAATTATATGCAGACTGCAGTGCAGCCGTTGGATGATATTAAGTTAAAGGGCTCGCTACGCGCATTGAAGGATTTAGTTCAGACAGCGCTTGGACCAAATGGAAGGTAATTTTAAGTTCTTACATATAAAATCCCTAACTATATCAATGTAAGCGTAAATTTATTGTAATAAAATAACACTCAATTCTGATTGATCCTCCCCACGTTTTAGTGGTCATTGTATTTAATTTGTTACTTGCATTGTAGCTTAGCCAATAACATGCTGTCAATCATGTTTACTGTAGTGTCGGCTGACACTATAGACCGATATATTGACCGATATATTGACCGACAGTCAGCCAATACAAGGCTGATACAAGGCCGATACCTGGCTGATGTATCGACCGAGTATCAGTCAATATATTGGTCAACAGTATCAACCTGCACCACCTAATGTAAACATGATCCCATTTTGTTAATATCCCAGGTAATGAAGGGTTTAGTCTGCTAGATACCCTGGTCCCTGGGGTTTTCTTTCTTCTTCTTCTATCACAAAAAGCCATCTTTGTGGTGGTCAAAAAGAGTGTAAAAAGACATGCACTTCAGGGCACAAATTCGACCATTGGGATATGAAGAGAGCAAGAAAACCTCTGGAATCAGGGTATCTTCTCCAAAGACCTAGCACTAAATAAAGTTTGCTGATCCATGACCTGTATTTGACTGATTTGATAATGTACATTGATGTCAAACCCAGGAGAGGGGACCCTGGCCACATGTGAGAATTTGACATCTACTACACATCATCCCACCCCTTCAATTATTTTAAATACATGACATTTGTACATGTGGGGTCCGGGCGTGAGGGTTGGGATGCTTGACTTTGTGAAAGGAGTACTGAGCTTGAAGCCTAACCATATGTCATTGTTGGATCATCTTGGGAATAAAAACCATGACAACTGTTGGAAGGGAAGGGTTTGTTTTCCGTTATGCCTCAGTTAATTTATAACTGAAGGTAGATAAATATCCATTCTGCCAGCTAGGTGGCAATGGAATCTAGTGTCACACTGTACAAAGTAATAGCTGTACAGATACAACAATAATTTCATTCAATACTTTTCACTACAATACATTTGTCTTTATTTTAAAAGCATGTGAAGTTTCCCATCTTTATACTCGTCTGATACTCAGGTTGAAGTTCTTCCAGTCATCCTCTGGTGGTCATGTGACTGTAACATCAACATCAGGCAAGATTCTTCACAGCTTGTCTGGCTTGTCACACCCCATACCAAGGTTGATACTATCTGCTGTGAAGGGCCATCTTGAAGGCTACAGTGATGGTGGTTTGAGAACAGCACTTCTCTTACTAAGGTGCCTATTAACCTACATGTAATTGCATTTCATCTATCAACACATACAACACATTGCATCCATCCATGAAGCGTAACAAATTAAGCACACAGTTTTACTTTTCAAACGTTTCAACAACACGCACCATGACTGGTACAAAGGAATTTTAAAAGAAAGATTTGTCGCGTAAGATTTTAAATTTAAATTTATCGATGACATAATTTTTTATAATATCAATTATTAAATTCTTGAATTTATGAATTTACTTCCATTTTCAACAATGTAATATTGTTATATTTTTTATTGTAAAAAAATCATTTTAATTTTATGTACTTACATTTTAGCTAGGTTGTATTTTCTTTGTTTACTTGTTTATCAATTAATTTATATTTATGTTACTTACTTTAAGAGTGGGCTTCCTGCGAGGTAGGTTTATGGCTAAGCGCAGTTGGTACTATAAATATAGAATTGTCTTTAACCTACATTGAAAGTTTTGTCTGTTATGTAACACATGCAAAAATGTTAAATTATATTTCTCTTTCAAAGATGAAACTAGTAAGATGAAAGCCCCATATTTGGTACAGAACATGTAAAAAAAATGTAATGTAGTTGGAATGATTGCCACAACAACTTGCTCACACCTTGGGTTTAACACCTTAAAAAAAGGTGGAAAGAAACGCTTTGAAAGTAGAGAGTTGTATGAGACCTCATATAATCTTGCAATAATTATAGTCAGGGACCAAATCTTCTAGTTTATCTTTTTTTGTAGAATACTGTTACTGGTAATTGTAGAGGTGTGCATAGATTTATTGATCCTTATTGTTTCTCTGTTATAGTCTGATACAGTCATCCCTTGATCTGCCTGTCCCAAGAGCCCTCATCACTCAGATCAGTCAACATTCACTGCAAGTCATTACCAGTCACCTACAGTCATGTCGATGGAAAATGAACATTGATATTGGTAACATGAAGACCATGCTGTCCATTGTAAACAGCATAATTGGAACAAAGCCTGTTTGTCGTCTTAGTGAATCTGACAAACAGTATTTAAGTGTGCTCGTCATCAAGGTACAGGATTTAATATTTTTTGTGTGTTTATCTAGCGGTGGATACATGTTCAAGGTGCCAATGCACTCACTTAAGTACAAGTTTTTATTAATACCTCAAACATGACTTACACAAGCTAAAGAGATATAACTACCCAGGCCAGTGCTTCAATCATTGAATGTTTGTTAACATGCTATATGGTGGCTTTACTAATAGACTCAAACTTAGAAAGACACATGTTTGATGTGAAATTTGACTCTGATCAGGGATGGTAATAAGAGGACGTAAGTGGTGTTAACTTGTGAGAATCGTTACAAGCTTATTGCATGCAAATTATAAAGAAAATCTAATGACTTTATTTTCTACAAATAAACAAAACCGATTTTAAAGGCCTGTTTATATTTATTCATGTTGCCATGGCAACGGCACATTCGTCAGCTTAACCATCAAAGAACCAAAGTTTGTGTTGTAAACTTGCTTGCTGCCATTTTTGGCGACCGAGGGATCAAGGGTTTTAGAGAAAAAAGTGAATGAAACAAAGGTATCAAAAACTGTGTTCAGCCACCTTAAAGTGCACCTAACCCCAAAAATATTTTTTCGCTAAAATGAATCCACTTACTGTTAAAACTAATTCGGCGAAAAAATTTTTGAATTTGGTTGAATCCTCAATTTGCTATGGCCCGCCGAAAACGCGAAAATCGCCCTAAATCGGCGCCATTTTGTTTCACGACCGAGTTCTGGGGGGGAATGGGTCCAGCGGCAGTTGTGACGTCTACCCAGGAACGAAACGTGTTTCGCCGCTAGTCATTTCACTGTAGTGGCTGTGTTGCTCGTGAAGAATTTGCAGCTAAAATGCCTACGAGGTGTGTTGCAGGCGGTTGCAGCAACACCCCAGACTTAGAAAATGGAATAGCGCTTCACTGTATTCCATATTTTGGTGACGATCGGCCACAAGCGAAAAAAAGACGAAAAACGTGGGTGGACTTTGTAAAGCAAGAGAGAGCGAAGTGGGAGCCTTCGAAGAACTCGGCCATCTGTTCAGTGCACTTCAAGCCAGAAGATTTCCACCTCAGGTATGAAGTTTATATCAGAGTCATCTGAATAAAAACTCATCTCTGACTCTGAGGAGGAAGACATCTTGATCTTCTAGCGAAAATTTGGGCGTTTTAGAGCTAAAATATGCAAAAGCGAGTATTCTACACTAAGAAGTCCAAAGAAAGCAAAGAGAAATGACTGAGGGCTGTTCTATTCGGTACCTGGGTAGACGTCACAACCTTGCTCGACCCAGACTCCCTAAAACGCGGTCGTGAAACATCTCGAGCACGACTTTGGCGGGCCATAGAAAATTGAGGATTCAACCAAATTCAAAAATGTTTTCGCGGAATTAGTTTAAACAGTAAGTGGATTCGTTTTAGCGAAAAAAAAATTTGGGGGTTAGGTGCACTTTAAGCCTCGCGGAGCCAAGTTAGAATTTTAATATATCAAAATTGGCCTATTAACAACAAACATAGCATAGTCGGATCAAAATTCCTTTCAGGTGCGTGTTTTTCACAATTCAAAGCACATAATCTTAACGTGGGATGCATTTCTTTTGTTCAAAGCATAATTCTCGTGGCTGTAATGAATTTTAATGTGGGTATATATAAAGAAGTGTAGAATGACACACCCATTTTAGCGTCGGTTGCCGTTGCATTGAAGGCAAGGGCGAAGACATCTTAGTCGCTGTGCTCCCCTCAGGCAAGTCCATGTTTTCTTTATTTATCGCCGTTGAATTGAAGGCAAGGGCGAAGACATCTTAGTCGATGTGCTTCCTTCAGGTAAGTCCACATTTTCTCTAGCTAGTTACGCGTCCTAGCTGTTTCCCTCGTCTTTCAATTTGATCATTTAATGGTATAATAAAACTTTCCTCAATGCTGTGAAAGCTTCGAGGTGCATGTGTTTTTCCTTGACACCGAAGACTGTATTTAGGCGAAGTTGAAAAACCGAATAGCAAACATTTCTCTTGTGAGTAACTGAATGGATTATTTTTAATAAAATGTTTGTTTACAGCTTGATAATCTGCTTGGTTTGCCGTTTGACTTTGTCATTCGCAATTTGTTTCGTCACCTCGGAGCGCTACCATGTACACTCTTTTTAACTGTTATACAAACAGAAAATTCCAACCGCCTTTGCCTTTGCTCTGATACGAAGAGAACAGTTATGTAGTTATATCAGAACCTATAACTAATCTTCAGTTCGTTCCCACTGCAGTGCACCACTTTGTTGGTAGTCGTTTAAAAGTGTTATTCCTCATTTTGAGGGAGTTTTGTTACGTGCAAGGCCGATAGACGTCCGTTAACTGATACTAATACTCAATCAAGTCAGTTTTGTTTGAGTTAACACGCGAAAAACTTAACCATGACTTTCCTGTTTGTTCACAAGAATTGACCACAGGCAGCAAAGTTGTATCCAAAGGAATTGAATTGGAGTGACAGGCGTCATTCTCCCATTCAAATCAAGTGTAGCACGACCAGCTATGGACTCCTGGCAAGTTTCATGTTGACGACAACTCCGTTGAAGTTCAGATAAGTGAATCACAGTTGTCGCTAGATTTTATTTAATATAATCCTTTGAAGTTTTGCAGCTAAGTCCAGTTTAGGGGCATTCAGACGTAACATTAGAACCGGTTTGCAATTTAATAAAGAATGTGATCGATTTCAAAATGAGTGCATGTCGCTGGTAATTTTGTATGCCTTGGTGCTGAATGTTTCGTAATTTTAATGGACGAGTCTCGTGTTTGGACGTATTTTTGCTTAAAATTAACCCACAGACAAAAGTGACACGTATTATTTATTTCGTACTATTAAGTTAAAACATTTTTCATTTATCTTACAAATACAGGAAATCGAGTACCGAGTCTAAGATCTTACGATTTGGTGGCACTAAAGTTTTACTGTTTTTTTTTGTTTGTTTGTTTTGTTTTTTTTTTTTTGCTTTTTTTTTTTACATAATCCATTCGTAGAATACTTCAGTTTATCGTCCTGCGATCGTGTTTTTCTGTTTAAAAAAAGAATTTTTTGAAATCCATAGCAAGAATCTAAGAACTTCTAACTTATTGACTACACTGGCAAATTCGTTTATTAATTCTAAAAAAAAAAAAATTATCTGAGCTGAAGCTAACTGACGAGCCTATAGGCGTAGTTCAATGAGGAAAATGAGCAAAAAATAGCAAAATTCTCAGCGCAGGAAAAGATTTGCAAGCTCGTTAGGCTAGCTATATTGTTATTTGTTCGCCAACATGAGAGCAATTGGCTTTTGAAACAAAGAGCTGTTTGGTTGTACAAAAATTGAATTCAAAACAATTGACGTCAATGTCTGCAAGCAGTGAATATTGCTCTTTATCTCTGATCCGTTGACAGAAAAACTTATTGCCAGAATGTTGTCATGGAAATCAAACGCAGATGAATCCGATGGATTGACCACACACTTCCCAAGGTTGCCTAGAGGCGGACACCAACTGGCAACAGCGAACCTGGTTGGCCAAAAACCACCTGGCGCCTGCCATGAGCTCAATGAGGAACAACATATCGTACAAAATAGAGATGTAGATGGATTGTGGCTGCCTTGTGTCCCACAGAGAACGAAGATGATTAATTAAAAAAGTAAGTAAATCTCGTTATCAACCCTACAGCAAGTCTTTTATCGTAAATGGCGGCTGTCCTTCATTATCAACTCATTCTTACGCTACCAAGTTGAATAGAAATACATGAAAGATGAAGAGTTGTTCCAAATCGATTGTCTTAATTTGTGACGGCCATTTATTATGGTTCAACTTTCTGACCACAACATGCGAACAAGTGTTTGGAGTGAGCAAGTTATCTGTCCATGAAATAATCATAAGCAAACCTAGGTGATTAAATAACTAAAGTTGCTGCCGTTTGCTCTGCTATCTCCAGGATGACCAAAGATGTGTTAAAGGACAGTTCACGAGTTTCTGGATTTATTCATCAACCTTAATTAATTGAATTTCATCAACGTTAACTGAATTTTGGATGGCAGTGTGCAGAGCTTCACTTCTAGCGTACGATCGATGACTGTTGGAAAAACATCTCAGCTCAGATAAGTAGATTATGGTTTTCCTATCTTTACACTCCAAGAGTGTCAAAAATCTTGATTCTGATTGTAAAATTGATAGGTTTTCAAGTTTCGTACCATTGCTGCATATAAGCGTACGGTTGTCTTGTTGTCCAGAAAATACCATAATTTATATCAGTACAATACACGTACACTGTGTTATGTTCGATAATAATTATTATAATGAGACTACCGTTTGTTTGGAAGGACTTTGGGTCGAACTTTTGTTGGCTCAGATCATTTTCGCGTGGGGGGTGGAGTTATTATGTGAAGGAACATCTTGCACTTTTCATTTTACGTTCTTGGAATTAAGCGTCTGAAAACGTTTAGGTGAAGAGGAGAGTACCACGACGTAAATAGTCATAAAAAAGATTTTTTAATGATCATTAAATCCAATTTTGATAGCTAGCTTATATTATAACCAAGTTAGAAAGCATTATCCTTGATTCTTAGAAGCGCGAACAATACAACCCATCTTGGATTCCATGGGAATTCTATTTCCTTTTTGAAGAAAATGCTAAAATTCGAAAACACATCAAAACACTACTGTTTTCTGAAAAGTTACATAGTTATCAATTGAATCTAACACTGCTGTAAATTTATTAGTTGACAAGGTAGTGTTGATTGAATATTCTTTTTTCTCTGTCTCTCTCGCTCCAGGCGGCTGATATATCACTGTTGACAGAAAGGGTAGCCATCTTGGATCGCAATGTACTGTTGGACTCTGGCACAAGTTGACTATTGGAAACATCAAATCTCAGATAAGTACATTATTTCTACTCTCGTTAACTTTTAACAGTTTCGGCGTAAGAATTATGAAAATCTCAGAAACTGATTAACTAGAAGATATTGTCTTGATGAAGAACCAAATTCTTAGAATTAATATTAACAATATGAGAAAATCAGTAACGAGAATACACATTTTGAGCATGGGATGTACTTAAGAGTTACCACTTAGAAAAACTAAATTCTCAGAGTTAACATTTAAAACAATATGAGAAAACCAGTAATGAGAATATACATTTTGAGCATGGGATATGTTAAAAGTTACCACTCAGTTCGTTATGCTGAAGGTCAACCTGAAGCTATCGAATATTATATCTCGTAATTCTTGTTTTTTTCAAGGCATTGATGAAGACCATAACCAAAAGTTGTGGAAATTGAGATAAGAGAAAAAAAGTATTTTGCTAAATTGAGAACAATGGTGGTTTCTTTACGAGAAAAATTTAAATGAAGAGGAAGGGGTAGTAAGTAATTAATACATGGCCGCAGCTTATCAATAAAATCATGTCGTGAATGCTCACTAGTATTCCCATTAAGCCGAGATGAATGACACAACGAACTGTCGTTTTGCATGTATATATCCTTTGCATTTGAGTAGTATTCTCAAGAATATAAAGTGAACTATCTCAATTGAAAGTTTTTAATCTGCCAGTTCGTCACTTCTCATACATTGCAAACTTCATGTAAGAGTGCTGTTTGTACAGCCGTATAACTCTTGACGGTATCACAATGAGCCAAATTAAAAGTAAGATTGCTCTAAAAAGGACTTCTTCTGTTTTTTGTTTGTTTGTTTGTTTGTTTGTTTGTTTTTGTCAAGTAAAGAAGGATTTTAAATCTTGAAAAAAATCTTGGAAAGGCACAGCTGGTCAGATAGCCGGACTACAATAGATCGTTTTCACTGTCGTGCAATAGAAAAAAAACAAGGAAATTCGATCTTATTGAAGATAAATAAAGAAGACTCCTCTCCAGGTTTTAGGTCTATGCGCCGTCCCAAACTTCAGTTATTTGCCTAAATGTTTTGCACAAATTTAAAGAGCTCAGTATGGTGCCGCCATATTGGTGTACCTCCGTGGTACACCAATTGGCGAATCTTTGTTTACAATATTTGCCCCATAAGTGATACAGTTTCTGATGGAAATTCTGAATGTTGAAAGGGCATAGCACGATCAACTGTGTCAAGGAATTTGAGCGCGATGTATTGCATAATTTTTGAGCGACGCGGGTTTAAAAACTCAAAATCAGGAGCCATAATCGGGGACGGAGACCGTAAGCGCGCGCCATATCTAGTATTGGGGTTGTCCCCATGATATGGGACAATAATTCTATTTTTAGAACAAATTGCGCCATCGCCTGCGGCACACGCGCGTACATGCTGCGAGGATTTTTGCAGATGTCGCGCGGGGGAAATGGCGTCCGAAATTCCCGACATTTTTCATGTTCTGGCCCACAACTCAACGCGTTTACGTCTGTTGGAATTTTGCTTAAGTATTTTCGTCGTAAGCTGCTCCAGTTTGAGTGAAGTAAGACAGTGTCGAATTTAGGTATGTTCCGCTTTAAGCTTAGATATATATCGCTGACCAAGTTGTGTTCCGACGGATGCTTCTGTTACATGAGCTATACATTACCCCACTTTAAATTTCACATATGTTGAAGATTGACAGCTTTTCCATTACCCAGCAAAAAACTAGCTGGATATATTTAGATATAGCAGAGCTTCAGGACTTCATAGTTTCCTAGCTCCCCTTGCCACTCGCTTGCGAGGAATTTGCCAGTCTATCGCGACCGAAAGGTAAAACAAAATTTGCTAGTTTGAGTTTCGCCTGAATTGTGAGCAACGCTTGATGTTTCATCAAGGCCCAATAACTTTACCTCCGTAGATACTGCTCAGTTTTATTCGTGTAAAATCCAGTAAATTCTCTGTTGTCGATGAACGAGAGCGCCCGTCGATGCGTGTTTTGTACAGTCAGTAAACATGACAAATTGTACTTCCGCCGCACTTTCGTGTGAAAGCGTACATCGAACTCGAACAATAACTCTGTAGTTTTGAAATATGTTTAAGATTGATAAGTGTTTGAGAACATATTAAAAGCTAAGCTGAAAATATGCGAATAAGGCAGAAATAATCAGCAAAGTACGAGATGTACGATGACGCTTTCTTTGATCAACTTCGAATAACGATTTCGATTTTGTTGATCGAGTTATCAAAACTCCTTGTCTATTTTCATTTTCGCAGTGTAAAACTTCACTATGCTTATGTTGAAGAAACACACATGATGTTAGTAGCCTTTTTTGCGTTCGTGAAATTTGTTGCAGCATCTCGGCACAAAAGATAACGAAAGAAATCTTTGTCAAGATTTGTTGGCAATTGAAAACACCGACTCGGACTTGAAAGTGCACGAGCTGCACTATGCAAATGAGCTAATTGTACGCGTCAGACTTTCCTTTCAAAAACTTTTGCAAACACACCAAACAATAAGAAACCATCAAAACAGGTTTTGGTTATGATTCACCATTGTCTGAGAAACTCACAAATTAACTCGATACCAGAGTAGAGAGTTTCTTGCTATATTCTTAAGTCAGAACAAACGAAAAAACATACGCGTAAGCTTTCAACTAGCGCGAGCAGATCTTATTATCCATTCTCAGCGGGAGATTGAAGTCTTGTTTTCGACCCTGAAAAGCCCACCTTTTCCGTTAGCTCAGAGCGTAAAACTACATATAAGCGCCCTGGTTCGTATTCCCTGCCTTATTCCCTACCTACGCTGTGAAAAATACGCAAGATAATCCCCAAAGGTCTTTCAACTCCCACCATTTGATCACGCAACGTGACAACATCCACGCAAGAGCCCTCGACATGTGCGTGGATCCGCGCGGATATATGACGTCAGGATGGCGCAATTTGCTCTAAAAATAGAAAAATTGTCCCATATCATAGGTGCGCGCGGATCCCAAGACTTACGGTCTCCGTCCCCGATTATGGCTCCTGCTCAAAATTTAACAAAGAATGTAAATGCTCATTAGGGCGTTTGCCACCCAGAAATTTGGCGGTTTTTTAAGGCCAATTTCTCCTCGAATATTACAGCCAAAGAGCCAAAAGTTTCACCAATTACTAAGTTTCACAAACTCTTTCAATTGTTGTAGTCAATTCGTGTCTAGCGTGATACCTTCTCCGTGCATAGTAGTATGTCAATGAGGAAAAATGTAAAAAATGACCTCAGCAAAGATTCGCCAATATGGCAGCCGGAAAATAGTGTGACAATCTGGATCTTCTTGGTTATCTAGGCCATTGATTGACTATTCTGCACAAACCAACATATTAACACTTAACTGCTACTTTTATTTCACGAAGGGCTAAAAATCATGAGATAAGTATATATTTTTCGACAAACGCGATGTTCCGCACTGCCATAACTCTAAAATTCAAAATGCACTTGTTACCAAACGAAGGACACCATTGCGCTGAAATGCTGTCAAGATGTATAATTTTCGCACCTCTTATGCCTGATGAGGATAGAAACTCTGGTGGTTCTTTACGTTTGGATTTAAACGCTTGATGACGTCACATGAAAACGTTCCACTGAATTGAGCATAGAATAATTAAAGTTGCCTTATTCAGATCTAATCATTAATTAGTTCTACAATAATAATTAAGACAAAATCCGAGAGGAAATCGAGCAATTTCAGTTTTTATTGGACAAAAAGCTCCATCCAGAGTAATTCTAAGTATCTTGCAGTCCTTTCTGCATTTTCTAAAAGGTTACGATATAAATAGTTGCTTGAAATAACACCGAAAACCATTTCCCATGGAAATGTGGGAAAATAAGTTTCAAAGTTTAGAGAAATTGTGCAAGCAAAGGTAAACCTTCATCATCAGTTTCATTTCACCAGTAATTTCAAGTATTTCATATGAACTTCAAAATCTGTTTCAGTCGACATTTGGTGTCGTTAGAAATAATTTCCTTTGAGAAGATGTTTAGAACAGTCGCACAGCCGTTTGCAATACGATGTGAATAATCTCGGTACAAAGTTTTTTTCCACTTGTTACTCAAACGTCTTGTAGATTCCTTCTTAATTGCTCGGAGGAAGATTATTGAATGAACTTGGTGAGCAATTGTAAAAGGAGACCATGAAACAACTTTCATACCGTTACTGGAATTTGTTAACACAGGATTTGGCAATATGACTTCTACCAGTACCAGAGTATACAAGCTTATTGAAGTGCCTTTGCAATTAATTTTCGACTTGTTTTTTTACTTGCATAATGTTTACATTAATGGAGCCCTGAGTAGTTTCTTTTTTCATCACGGCATGCTTATGGAAGCACGTAAGGATACTTTTTTGAATATTTTAACCGACCCACCCCTCCAAAAGAATGAAAAACGGCCTTTCAGAATATATTTAGGTAATTTCAGAATATATTTGCACATTGACCATTCAAAATCTGTGCAATGTCTTCTTTGGGGGGTTAAATCTTTCACGGACTCGTAGATAGATCAGAAAGAGAAAATGTTTTTCAAAAAAAATTGCTATGAATTAATTTAGGTCTATGGGTTAAATTTCACGGAGAAAACGTTTTTTCGCAATTTGCGATGAGTTCTCTTTCATCAAATTTTCTCTCATCAAATGTTCGTGATACAATGTCAACCGAAAACTGAAGTTCATTTAAAAATTTAATAAAGCAAAATTGTACTTATTAGAGTGTTTCATGTGAAAAAACGTTTTGAATGACATTCCAATGGGGGAAAGGAGCATTGTTGACTGGCCGTATTATCTATTGGACGAAACTTTGTGCTAAAATATTCAGAAAATACAAATTTTAAAGAAGACTCATGAATTATTATAACTGATCATAAAACGTAAATTGAAACTGTGTTAACACAACAATATTAAAGACATGATACAAGGTCAGCTAGACTTCGAACTGGAAATCCTTGAAAAAAAACGCGGATGATATAATTAATAAATGGAATTTCTGTCGCTTATTTAAATCGACTTGAAAGATTCTACTTCTTGACTGGTTTTAAACTCACTACTTTGTTTTCAATTTCATTGGAAACTGCATGCGAAAACCTCTGTTTTTTATACATGAAAGAATGAATTTTGAGTTGTGGATAAGAAATGAAATAGTTAGCTTAAGCAACGACGATACCTACGCCAGGGACGACTCCTAGAAAGAAAAATGATATTTCTAATCTCCTAACAATCTGGATATCTGCTCCGTACCCCAATCAGTACCTAAAACTCGCTCAAACTAAATATGTAATGCCAGCGATCCATTCCAAAAAGAAATACAAAAAATTTGCCATCCCGACCTACGTTCTTCAAAATGCACAGAACCTGTTCATGTCACATTACGGCTACAAAATGCACAAAGACTTAAAACGCACGCGCACAGCCATTGTTCTACTCAATAAACTTTTTGCTTGGTGACGTTTTCGTTGCTGCTTTGTTTTTTTTTTTCTTCATTTGGGATTTTTTATTTCCACAATTACATCAATTACAATCCTTTTTTTAACAATTAATTTACAGAAGAACGAATAAAGTTTGGTTTACAGAAGTTAACAATGACACCATATTGAATTAAGAAAAAAGATTTTGTCAATTCTTATCTTCATACTTATTTAACTTAACGATTTTCCTTAATGATAGCGTTGTCTACTATAATTATTAGTTAAAACTGCTTCCTCAAAGATCTTCTATTATTCTTTAAACAATTTAGTTTTATTCGATTTGAAATGTGTTTTTCAGTTTCATATTTAATTACCTAAATTCTTATGAAGTGGCTCAAGGAAGGTAATGTTTCTCTACATCGACAAGTCCACAAGAGAGATTTTCCTAAAATTACTATCTAATTAAATAGATCCATCTCCTCCTCAAAAGACCCAACAATAACATTGCAATATGTAAGCGAGAGGCTTCTGCAACTCTTGATTGTGCTCAAAACCTTTTTCATTAACCTCATGCCAAAAAGAATATGAAAAAGAACAACCGAACAAAATATGGGATATTGTTTCCGTTTGCTGATTACAGATGCAGTTGGGATTAGAAACGTATCCTATTTTACACAGGCGGTCATTAGTAAACAGAACAGAATTCAACACTTTGTACCGAAAGGAGCGTAGATACGGTTCATTAGCAGCCCTCACTGGCAGAAGAAATGCCTCTGAAACTTGCTTGTCATCAAGGCTAAATTCTTTCTTTAGCTTGACCCATTTACTTGGTTTTCCAATTTTTGTTTTATAGGAAAACAATAGTCAAAGTCACATTAGCGTTTGCCTTTACTGTGCTACGCAATGTTAGAAGATTGGAAAAAAATAAGCAATCATTATCAACACAATATTAAGACTAATAAATTTCTACGTGACTGAGACTGCCCTTCCGTCCAAAAAATTTTCGTTGCCGTTGCCGTCGTGGTTTGCTTGAGCTCCTTAATGTCCGGAAAGTTAGAACACACGGGTAACTGGGAGCGTAAGGCGGTGTTTCGTAAGACATTTCCGTAAATTCAAATTTATAATCATATTACCTTTGTGGGATAACTGCTTGCAAATGATTTGTTTCTCCGCCTCTTTTAGCGTAATTCCGAGAGTAGTTAACGCAATTTTCCTGTGTTTATTTTTCTTTGGTGACATCAGACAATAAGTGTTTCTGATTTTCCTGAGTGGATAATTTCCAGCTAGAACTGATACGAAAAGTAAGTGTTCCATGAGTGGTGAATTCAATGTTTGGGCGTTAACAGGGTCTGAAGACAGATGTCAGCGAGGCATCAATTCTAAACCAAACCCGGTTGTTCACTGCATCACATGACTAAAAAAATGTATTATGGTTATGTTTGACAAAGGGAAATTGTGACAGGCGAGAGAGTTTACTAAACTGTTTGGCTATGTATATACCAGCCCAAAGGGAAATAAATAGACGGCTTTCTTGTCAATTTCAAATTAAAAACTGACTCTTCGTATATCACTTGCACAAAAAAGTGACTTGACTCAGCTCGAAAGCTCATTTCAAGGGCACCACTTTAAATATTGCAAATGAGCCAACGGATAATAAAGTTATAAAATTGACAGTGGATCAGCAATTAAATCTCTTGACTGAATTAAGACATTGCCAACGAGTCAGGTGATTAGAATAAATAGTAAATCAACTATGACATATTGTCTTGATGTCAAAAGTTACAATATTTATTGCCAAATTTTCATCTTTCGCCCACAAAAATCTACGAGAAAGAATGTAGCAACTAAGTATTGAATGTTTCATACTTTTAAGTGGAAAAAATATCAAACGTAAGATTTATTTTGCCAAATCGCTCGCATTGTGGGCTGAAATAGCGCCACAAAACACCAGCAACAGATTGTTTTCAGTCGTGTGTCGTGACGAAAGCTGACTCTATGCATTGTTAAAGAGGAGGCTAGGTAGAAGAAATGTACAATTTACCATCTCTTTGCGGCGTTCTTATTGGAAAAGGTCAGAGAAAAGAATTGGATTTACGTGTTTGAAAACTTTCTTTAAGTTCAATCTTGACACCAAAATTGCAGTACATATTCAAGAAGGGAAATCGATGCCCCCAGAATAACCATTACGTTTGATTTAGGAATTCTGGCTTTATAAATTACCCACAGACAGGTTGTAAGAACTGTTCCTGTGGCATATTGTGTAGATTTCATCTCGATACAGTCGCATTAAAGAGCATTAAATGAAGCGGCTGCAATTTGTGGCAGCTCGACTTAGCCTGTTTTTTTAAAAAACTAAATCAGTGACGACTAAGATGTTCAACGACAAAATAGGAAAAAAATTCCAAAGTAATACCAGGAGTGCGAATTTAATTCCTTACATGGTACAGTCACATGAAAAATGATAAGGAAAAACAGTACTTTTGTTTTAAGCGTCCTGTACAAAAAAAGTTAAGGTTGTGAAGTTCTTAACCAGTGATTTGTAGAAGAAAAAGTGAGAAACTTGCTGAACTGTAATTCAGAGGTGGATTGTTTATAAATTCAAGAGAAAGATATCTTTGCCATTTCGGTGCAAACGAAGATGTGATTTTCCAGCATACGCTCCGCTCCAGTTTTCACGTATTGTTCCTAGAAAGCGGTAACAAATTCAAGTTAAAAAGTCGTTCATCACTGAAACGTGTTATGTCGATTATAGAAATGGACTCTATTATTTCTAAGAAATAGTGATCAACAGCTCATTTCTCCTTTCACCAGATGATGAGAATTTCAATTAATTTCAGTTAATTACAATAATATTAATTTCAACAAGATGATGAGAAAAAAGGAAGTCGTCAACTTTGGATCATTGTCCTTGCTGGAGCAGTGAATTGGCCATTTCCGAGTTTACCTTGTCCTTCTGTTTGAAAACGAGTTCTCGTGCAAAACCACTTTTGCGATGGAAGGCAAATTTCACTCTCGATTTCTGATTTTTTTCTAATTTCTTTGTGTACGATGACAATTAAAAAATAAGATGGTCAATACGCAGACACGTGAGTTAAGTTATAATTATCCATTTCCAACGTTCAATAGTGCTGCCCACTTTGTTGCAAAAGTAAACAAGAAGTAAAGTTATATTATTCCATGATGATGATTAGTTTTCGATTTTCCATTATTTTATTGTAACCAGAAATAATTTGGCAACACTCTGTTAGAAATGCTGCGGGATAGCTGAAGGCATTTTAAAATTATTCAGTACCTTTAAGATTCCTGGAAGGAATATAGCCTAGAGTAATAAAATATTTCTGTTTGTCGTGAACGGATATTAAATTTTCCAGTTAGTACCGATAAAAAGTGGTAACTCCATACATGTTTGGAGCGTTTCTAGCTACGGTCTTGAGAGAGGTGTCGGCAAGGCATCAAATTCCCCAACAAACCCGTTCTCTGTATAAAATGACTTACTATACACGACAAGTTCAGTGAGAAAATAAAAGCACTCTGTTTAACATTTCCGACAGTGGGAAACTGACAAGCGAGATAGTTTACAAATCTGATTTTGCCATCAGTCTCCAAAACGAAATAGAGCTTTTCGTCTACCAATTTTGAGTTTAAAATATGTTTCTTCACACTTCAGTTACACAAATAAACAGTAATTTGAGGCTCACTTAAAGAATGGCTTGATTTAGCTGGAAAGATCATTTCATGGGCACTTTATAAAATAGTAAATGAGTCGAGTCAAATGCTTTGTCTTACGGATAAAAAGGGTTTAAAATTGACAGGGGAAGAGCAACGTGTTCGTCACGTATAAAATAGCGGCAAGGTAGAACTGAATGAACTTTTCAATTCTCAAGAACTAGAAATCAACATACAATTTCTCCTAGCTGTTTTTAAGGTAGCTGAAGTAGATCTACAGTTCTTATTCATTTTAGCAGAACACGTTGTTAACTTGACTTTCTATAGAATGATAATAGAATCCTGGTTAACGGATTTTGTGATAAAGAAGAACCCAAATATTGATGGCATCCTATCAAACCCAAACGATACGAATAGCTTGTGTATATGAAAAGAAATTAAAGAAAGAAAAAACTTGACATAGAGATTTGAAATTTTTGCGCTCATTCTTGTTAAACCAGTACAGTTGGCAAATTAGCATATAACGTCTCAGTGCACGTATTTTCAATTGTCTAGATAGCACTTACACTTGCCTTCTGACTGATCAATAATGATAATTCTTGTCAACAGGATCACAGATATTAGACGGATCCGTTAAGAAAATGGACTGCAGCACTTATCAATATTACATTCAACCACCTTAAAATAGTGTTAAAAAAGGAGGTCAGCAAGTCTTCGAAAAGAGTTAAACATTACTGACTTTTTGAAAGCTATTTCATCAATAAACAAGACTTGCAAGGTAGCTTTCATCAGCATTTTCTTCTCTGAAACAATGTGAATCAAAGTATAATACTTAAGTGAAATTTCGCAAAGCCTTTCCTGGTGTTAAGAAGGTGTAAGGGCTAATTAAAGGACTCACAAAAAAGAGCTCTTGAAACCTTCTACAACATTAGATCATTAAATAACGAGAACAAGATATATAAACAAGCCGCAAACTAAGTTTCCGGCCAAATCTTGTGTCCTTGTCCATTACTTTAAAACTTAAACGGTGTGTTAATAAATAAAGATCTAACCTCCCCCCTCCCCCAATGACCGCAACATGTATATCCAACATATCATAACATTTTGTGCGTAACATGTTGCACGCGCTTGGCCACCCTCTTGAGACATGTTCAATCATATTACGTGCTGATGGCTAATACTTAACCAAAACACCAAACATGTCGCAACAGGGTAGACAAACGCACACAACATGTTGGGAGGAGGTAGTAGGGAGCAAGATGACTCTTTTTCCCTCCTTGCTCCTCCCCAGAGGAGGTAGCAGGGAGCAAGATGACTCTTTTTCCCTCCTTGCTCCTCCCCAGAGGAGGTAGTAGGGAGCAAGATGACTCTTCTTCCCTCCTTGCTCCTCCCCAGAGGAGGTAGTAGGGAGCAAGATGACTCTTCTTCCCTCCTTGCTCCTCCCCAGAGGAGGTAGTAGGGAGCAAGATGACTCTTCTTCCCTCCTTGCTCCTCCCCAGAGGAGGTAGTAGGGAGCGAGATGACTCTTCTTCCCTCCTTGCTCCTCCCCAGAGGAGGTAGTAGGGAGCAAGATGACTCTTCTTCCCTCCTTGCTCCTCCCCAGAGGAGGTAGTAGGGAGCAAGATGACTCTTCTTCCCTCCTTGCTCCTCCCCAGAGGAGGTAGTAGGGAGCAAGATGACTCTTCTTCCCTCCTTGCTCCTCCCCAGAGGAGGTAGTAGGGAGCAAGATGACTCTTCTTCCCTCCTTGCTCCTCCCCAGAGGAGGTAGTAGGGAGCAAGATGACTCTTCTTCCCTCCTTGCTCCTCCCCAGAGGAGGTAGTAGGGAGCAAGATGACTCTTTCCATGGTTAATTTATTCATATATTCAATTTAGGTAATGACTCCAGAAATCGTAATAAACAAGGTGGAAATGCTTTTATTATTGTCCTTTACTTTGCTTGGAAGGAGAATTACTTTGCATTTAAATTTAGTTGAATCCAAGATACAGTTTTTATTCCTTAAGCGGAGCGCATTGCCTCAAGAAAATCGTCAGTGAGAGATATCCCTACACGATATTTCGGGCACAGTGGGTCATCTTTTGTCCAAAATTCCCCACTATCTTACCGGGGAATATTGTTAGAAGAGCATTAATTTCTGTTCCTCAAACCTCCACTCCACTGAATGAAACAATCACGCGTGAGGAATAAATTTCTTTTATAATCCTTTACTTTTTTAGGAAGGAGATTTGGAGGGAAGTATATGTCTTAACCATAATCTCTTAATCTTTCCTTTTAAAGTCAAAAGTGGTTACATTTTCAGTAAAACTTCCTCCCAAAGTAATTTTCTTTAAGATGGTCAAGGTTTAGGAAACGGCTGAAAGACTAGACTGCTTATTTATGCCCATAGTGTCGACACAGTGTAGTTTAGTCTTACCGCTACTTCTTAACCTTTAACCCTCTCAGAGAAAAGTACTTTGGGAGGAAGTCTACCTCATATTACAACCCCTTTTTGAACTTTAAAGGGCGAGTGGAGGATTATGGATGAGAGTTAAACTTCCTCTCCAAATATTCTCTCCAGGAAAGTAAAGGATTATGGACGAGATTTAGTCCTCCTTCGCGATTGTTTCATTCAGGGGAGTGGGGGTTTTGGGGGACAGGAATTAAGACTCTTCGAACAATCTTCCCCTGTAAGATGGTGGGGGATTTTTGGCCGAAGATAAACTACTGTGCACAATGGCTCGTGTAGAGGTATCTCCCGATTTTTTTATTATCTGACGATTTTTTTCTGGCATTGCCCTCTTCTTTGGGAATGAGCAATGTTCATTGGATTAAACTGAATTTAAATGCAAAGTAAAGGACAACGACACAGGTTTAACCGCACTCACCTTTCTGGTTCTGCGGCATATTTTTTTCTACAGCTATTTTCTAAATAATATTTTATCACAGGAAGGTGTAAGAGCTTATTGGATTCTAGTCTTTAATTTGCTCTTTGCACCTTCCTTACATCAGCTAAGTTTACTTTCGTTATTTGCGAAAATCTCTATCTTTTTATTCTTCCCTCATACAGACTTGATATTATATATATTCACGTCCGCTTCATTTGTTAATCAACTATTCCATCGTAACTTACTATGAGGATCGACAGATTTACGATAAACGGAGTACAGGTGCTTTTCTTAAAGTTTATTTCCAAGTTCAAAGAGAATTTATTTGAAAGTGTTTCTGCATTTGTCTTTTAGCCAGTTGTTCGCTGTGGTGTATCATTGTTCACTTTCTTTACTATTCCTCAGGCTACCTGTTGATCGAATCAAATATTAACAGTTCATCAGAATGTGTCACGCAGAATCAACATGTATTATTATGCGCTGAACTGTCGGAGTGAGGGTGCTGCTGCGACACCCTCCTACTCGTTCTATATTTTCTTTCCAAATAAAGCTTACTGTGCTTACATACATAATGAAATGTTCACAAGGTAACGTTAGCTTTTGGCTTCAGAAGAAAAAAAACAAATACTAAGCAAAATAAACTAGTCGTTTAAATATAGAACTCTTACTAAATGATTGCCAATTAAATCTCTACACTTTAAAACGTCACTATAGTGTTATCGAGCGCAGAATGAACTGTCTTTTGAGTCCATCTTTCAGCTTTGTCCGAGCGATTATCAGTTTTTTTTCTAAAATTTCGAGTGCTGTGACAGCAAATGGCCTTGTTTCACTGAGCCTTCTGGAGAATTTGATTATCCATTCAATATTTCTAAATCCTCTTCCGAAACTTCGGCGAGACGAGAAAAAATGTCCCTATTTTGCAGACTATCTTCAACAACTGAATAGTAATGGATGATCGTACAAGGTATACCTTAGCCAATCAAAATGCAGTATTGCATTAGTATAATCCGGTAGATTTGTACTAATGATAAACAGATTACTGTACCGTTGTCAAGCACAATAACTGTTGGTTATTAATTCTTACATAATGATCAAGAGTGATCACAATAAAACGTTTTCATGAAATCATTATGAAGACTGATTGACTTTGTGAATTCTTTTGTTAGAAAACATTTTTGGACCTAGAAATTTTAAAGTTAAAATTGTAAATTTCATTTTCAAAGTTAAAACTTTAACTTTGCAGCAACTATTTACTTCTGCTGGCATGTTGACACGACCTTGTTTCCTTACTTATGATCAACAACACGCTTTGCCTCCATCTGAACCAGTAGGGAAGAAATGACTTGCATTTAATGTCTTTTTTCAGGTTTTCTGAACTGTACTTAACAAATCTTAAGAAAGAAACTGACATATTCATTTCCACTTGTCTTATTCGCATCCTTGGATGGGCCGTGGCTCAATATTTCTCTGCAAACTGAAGTCGAGTGATACAAAACTTAAGCCCTGCTCCGCTGTGTTAATACTTGGTTGGATTATCGCTTACAGAAAACAGCACCTCTTGTCAAAGATAGTTTTTTATGTTTTTGGTATCCTTAAAGGGACACAGTCGGCTTTGGGACCGCGCTGACCTGGACACTAGTTTTCTCACTTTGAAAAAGTTCACCTCAACCTGAAATCAAAGATACTCGTCGAGTACATCTAGAAATCCGCTTCAATCTTCGCAGTGTTTTGCTTGATTTTCAATCGTTTACTGAAAAACCTGTTTTTGAGTGGGCCTTTGCTCATCCTATGTTTTGTATCATATTTGGTTAAAAACAGTATGGATCGTGTCTCTGTGATATGCAAATTAACTATGAAATCAGATGGTATCTAATGCGCATGTGCTCCAGCTGACTGTGTCCCTTTAACTTTTAATAGGGTACCACTGATTCATGCTTCAAAAGTATTCATATTATTGATAAAAGAACGTAAAACCGAAAAATCAAAAACAAAGCCTCTCCAGTCTTTTCAAGGTACTGGACGTTTTTTTAAGCTTTTCGAAATATATGAACTGATTATGTCCTTCTCAAACCTTTTTATCAGCCTAGCGTTTTTGTCAGTAGTCCGACATCACCAAGTCCAATTACATCCTTTACAGGGACAGGATCCGGTACTTCTTTTTTTATTAGGTTACGTCGGTCCTTGCAAATTGACCTTGTGTTTTCACTGCTTACCAAAGCGTGGCTTATAACTACCATAGTACACTTGCCTGCCAAGGAGTTGAAAAACAAATATTGCTTCGGAAACAACATCAAAACTCGATCTGCTATTACCGACCAGCTAAGAAATAGACTGACAAATGCGGGGTAAAAATACAACCTTTATCAGCAATGATGTGAAATGATTTCCTGCTGCAAATTATTAACGACCTGTTAACATGTCCACGACTAAATTTCCTCACGGTTACGTGTTTGATTCTCGGTTCCAGTTTCTTATAGGTCATCGATACAATTTCAAGCATATCCTTAAGACAGTTGCATTTGTTCAAATCATAGTTAACAGAGGGAATGGTTAAGGATCCCAGCAAACATCAAAAAAGCAAACAAACAGGCTAAGAGTTATGTTGGAAGGTCTTTGACCCTGTACATCTTTTTGTTTTATGCTCCTAGACTGTGCATGAATTACGTAATCGCAATATTTCTATTGGTTAGCTGTATGAGCACACATAACAACTTTTTGTATTTTTCCAGATTTTGGGCAGGGTCAACCTCCCTCCCCCGCCCCAAACAGCCAACAAAAACATACAACAAAGAAATTTGCCATGATTCATAATCATTTCCCTCTATTAACCATGTTCAAATGTATCGTGTTTAAGTACTTTCTTATCTCACTTTAATTATTAATTGCCTTAATTGCCAATGCGTCTCGAAACAGTATTTAGGTCAATGCTCTTTCCAGTATCTTGATAAAGTGAAAACATTGGAAACTGACGCAGATCAATATAAATAACTAAACTTGGTAACTCCTTGTTAAAACAATCAGGGAACGTTTTGTTGTGTCAATTAGTTCACTGCTTTTCTTGACGCTCCTGTGGCAAACAGGCACACTCAAAGGTGTTTAATGAATTTTAGTGTACTTTTCTAAGCTCAAGTCCATGTTTTAGACATTTTTATGGTTTTTACAAAGTCTTAATTAAGAAAAAAAAATTGAATCGCCATATTTTTTAGTATTTTCAAACTTTTTGACATATTTGCAAATTTTGAAATCCAAGATGGAGGTCCTTTTTAAAAGCACGATATCAGTTTTACCTGACAAGTTATTGCACGAAACTTAACATTTCTAGATGATTTATCACCACATACTGCATATATGTTTTATTACTATACCGCATTTATAATTTGATGAACATGGAAAGAGACGCTCTCAGTTAACCTTCACCCTTTGCAGGTTCTAAAATTTGTTTCATTTTTAAGAACTCCATATAAGAGATAAAAAGGATAGACGAATATGATTAAAATTCAAAAGGTTTGTTCAAAAGTTCCAAAGCAAAAATTAAACCTTAATGATAATTATGTCTTGAAACCTTTCCTCAGGAATACTGCTTGTAAATACTTCTTGTAAAATCACGGTTCCTGCACTAAGTGAGACTAGTTTCTAACTTCTGATAATAACGTTTTCCAATGCAATAACTTTGTACTAATCTTCCTTATGTCGAATCGATGTAAAACTTTTACACTGAGTTGCTAAAATGAGCTTAGATCAGGAGCCATAATCGGGGACGGAGGTCGTAAGCACGCGCCATTTCTAGTATTGGGGCTGTCCCTATGATATGGGACAATTTTTCTATTTTTAGAACAAATTGCGCCATCGTGTGCGGAAAGCGCGCGTACACGCTGCGAGGATTTTTGCGGTTGTAGCGCGGGGGCAATGGCATCCGAAATTCCAGACATGTTTTATGCTTTTGGCCCACAACTCAATACGTTTATGTCTGTTGGAATTTTGCTCAAATATTTTCGTCGTAAGCTGCTCCAATTCGACTGAAGTAAGGCAGTGTCGAATTTAGGTATGTCCCGTTTTATATCACTCAGACCAAGTTGTGTTCCGCTGCTTCTTTTACAAGAGTTCCACATTACTCCACTATAAATTTCACATATGCTGAAGATTAACAGCTTTTCCGTAACACAGCAAAAAAACTGGTTGGAAAAATTTGGATATTGCAGCGTTTTAGGACTTCAAAGTTTCCCTCCTCTTGCCACACGCTTGGGGGATTTCGCCAGAGTCTATCGCCACCGAAAAGTAGTAAGCAATTGCAAGTTTGCATTTCGCCTGAATTGTAAGTAACACTTGATATTTCATCAAGGCCCAATAAGTTTACGTCTGTAGACACGGCTAGGCTTTGTTTGTGTAAACATTCAATAAATTGTCTGTTGTCGATGAATAAGAGCGCCCGCCGATCCGTGTTTTTTGCAGTCAGTAAACATGACCAATTGGACTTCCGCAATAATATCTCTAGTTTTTAAATATGTTCAAGGTTGATAAATGTTTGAGAACATATTAAACTGCTTAGCTGAAAATATGTGAATACGGCAGGAATAATCACCAAAGTTACGATGACGTTTTCTTTAATCAACTCGAATAACGATTTCGATTTTGTTGGCTGAGTTATCAAAACTCCTTGTCTATTTTATTTTCGCAGCTCACGTAGGGGCCAAACCACCCCCCTAATGTTTCATGAAGGCTATATTTGCTTGGTTTATATATTTCTGAACCAAGTTTGGCAGATGAACTTTCTTTGTTCTCCAGTTTATTTTAATTTGGAAGTTGTGGCAAAATGTCAGATTATGACGTCATAATTGATGACGTCACCAAAACGTGCTATAATTTTTTGTAAAATCTGATGTAAAGATTATATCATTGGAAAGGCCTTGCCTTGAGGAGTAAAATGCCGGAAACCGTTTTTTGCTATGATGATTATTTTTTGAGACATGGTAAATTAAATTTTTTTTGCTTTTCCCCCCGGAATTTGCTTAACCATACTGTCCTTCTTAAGGCAGTCTCTCTGGTTTATTTTTTTCAGTCGTTTTCTAGGAAGGCTAATAATCTAGAAAAATAGAAAGCTTGATGTTGTCAAAAATCGTATGGTTTTAGAAATTTGATTTTCGGCTTTGTTAGGATAGTATTAACAGTAAAAAAACGGGTGACGTCACAGGTTATGACGTAACAAAACTTATTTTAACGCAATAACACTAGAGGGATAATTTTTTATTCCGATTTTCTTCTTTATTTTTGCTTTAGTCATCTGGCACATCACATGTGCAACATAGCTGCATTTGCTGGAACAAAATTACGGCTCCAATTTGGTGATTTTTCTCAAGGGGAGGACTCCATATTTTGCAGAGTTATTTTTCATATTTAAAAATGCCATATTTCATGTAATTTTTGTGATATGGACAAATTTTTTTCAGGTTTCAACTCCCCTTGATGTCCTCTTTCCAACACATTGTACAAAATATGCATATTAAAAACTTCAAAAGTGGCAAGAAACATGACGTCATCACTGTGACGTCACAACTTTGACATTTACTGACATTTTTCACATAAATATAATTGGCAATAGGTCTCCTGCTCTTCTGCCAAGTTTGGTGTAGAAAGAGTTTATATTTTTTAAGTAATGCGAAATAATGTGAAATATCCAAGAACTGATGAAACATTTGGGGGGTGGTTTGGCCCCTAGCTGTGTAAAATTTCACTACGTTGAAGAAACACACATGATAGTAGCCTTTTGGCGTTAGTGAAAATTGTTGCAGAATCTCAGCACAAAAGATAACGAAAGAAATCTTTGTCAAGATTTGTTGCCAATTAGCTACAATTGAAAACACAGACTCGGACTTTAAAGTGCACGCCCTGGAGCTACTTGTACGCGTCAGACGTTCCTTCCAAAACTTGCCAAACGAGCAGAAATATATCAAATAATATCAAAAACAGGTTTTGGTTATGATTAAGCACTGTTTGAGAAATTCACAAATTACCTCGATACCAGAGTAGAGAGATTTCTTACATAAACTTTATTCTTTAGACAACATCCAGGCGAGAACCCATGACATGTGCGTGGATCCGCGCGGATGTATGTCCGAGTCAGGGTGGCGCAATTTGTTCTAAAAATAGCAAAAGTGCCCCATATCATTAGGTGCGCGCAGATCCCGAGACTTACGGTCTCCGTCCCCGGTTATGGCTCTTGCTTAGATTGAAGATTGTTTATTTTTTACGGAAAACGACATTCCAAGGAAGCGGGAGACTGCGCGTGCAGCAATTAACATACTATGTAAATTCAAAGCTTTCTAAAGTTTTCGATTCTATTTTATCTATTTTCTATTTCACTATTACATTTCATAAGTGTAAACAGTAGTTTTGATACCTTTTGACCTGTGTACTTGTTTTATTTATCTATTTTTCTCTGGGTCCATTTTTATTTATTTATTTATTTATTTATTTTTATTTATTTATTTATTTTTTTTTTGCTGTTTGTTTCAAAATGTTTCGACCATTACTTCAGTTTATCATTACAGCTACCCTGAGAGACTAGCGTCACATATTTATTCTAGCTGGAATGTTATTTGTTTGCTGTTTGCTTGAATACTGACACAAAAACTTTATTCACATGCAACAAACTGTTGTTTTCTTGAGAAAAAGAAAATACTCAAACTACACTTTGAAATCTATGTCAGTGAAACATCGCTACATCGAAAACATGACATTTCTCTAAAGGCTTGAGCCCACTTGTGCCCGGACACATGCAAGTACGTATCGAAACCAAACAACGCTCGTAAATATTTTCAGCCACCTGTTCTCTGTTCTAAACGTTAATTTTCCATGTTAAATGGTGTAGCAAGACACTAATTTGCCCTAGGCGATGATATTTTTTCATTCACCTCCATGTTTAACACTGTACTTATATCAGTTACACAGACGAAAAAGTAGTGCATGTTTATATAGATTGGTCAAGCTTCGAACATTGATGACCGAAAAATGATCGTGTTTGGCAAAGCGCAATTAGAATTGTCATGCCGATAAAGTCATGAGCTCTATCAGTCGTTATAAATTAAGTTGCTGTTCGTTCTTGAATGCCTGACAATACTATTTTAAAACACATTTGATTTTGAGTAATTCCTTCTCTAAATGAATCGCCTTTAAAGTTCATTTGCGGCCTCGTATAAGGAAAGCATTGTTCGCACTGCAAATTATCATTGTACTATTAAACTGGAATTGTTCTCGTAAATTGTCGTACATGCTTCTCTGTCTGCAGCGTAAGTGGATCACTTCCTTAAATCTTCGTTCGCAAAGCCAAGCCGAGAGTAAGCTGAAATGCTACGTTAGAATCTTTGTTTTTCACAATGTTTATATCAAAATAAATTTGTAACAATTTCTAGTACCACCACCACGGTTTTATTCTGTTAAATTTGAATTCAAAATGTTAGGAAAAAGCACTTCAATTTTGCATTGCGGAGAATATTCGGCCGTTTCAAGTTGTCCTTTAAAATAATAAATTGCGATGTTCAACCTTCCACTTCAGTCTCGTACTCAAAATATTCATTTTCCCAATTGATTGTCATACATTTCTTTTGTTGTTAGTTTATGAATTTGGTAACATTGCCTTTGTAACATACTTGACAACGCAACGAGGTACGATGTTATATTTTGATCACTCTTGGACTGAATCCGTTAATGGTAAACGACTAGAGAAACAAGAAAACGGCTTATCTGAAGTAAGATATTTCCAGGCCAGGGTCCAAGAGCCAGTACACTGCTATCCAAAATGACTACACATTTCTTTGAAAGGGCATTAAACCTAGAAAGAAAGGAAACATCAACAAAATAGCTGGTTAATATTGATTGTATCACTTAACACTTACTGTTTTCACAATGTTCTTACGAAGGTTATAATAATTAACACCAGCATGTTTTATTCTGTAACTTTGATTCCATTATGTTACTGGACAAGTCTCCAATCTTCAAGTAAAATTCTTCTTACTAGTTACAATATATCCTGATTCCAATATTTTCTCTCCAACTGAAATGCTTATAACAAGGGTCAGGAAGACATTTATATGATCAGACTCTGATCACTCTTTGGACTGAAACCGTTCAATGGTAAACAGAGAAGAAAACGACTTACCTGAAAAAAGGTGTTTTTCTGGCTGTCAACTTGAACCAGGCTTCGAGAGCTTACACACTTTGATCCAGCATGGCTACACTTTCTATTGAAACGATGTTTGCATTCAACCTGGTGATAAAAAGAGCAGAAAACAACAAATTAAATTACTTTTCAACGATTATCGGATCTCCAGTTGTGTTAATTTCGAATATTTGCCCCTAAATACACATTTACAGTGCTTTTCTAAAGCTTTACTTTATTGAAATTGATGAACAAATCTCTCGCAATCGTGTACTTTTAAGAATTCGTTCGGACATCAGAACAATTCCTCGTTGCCCAACCGGTATGTAAGAGTTTATGGGTTCGAATCCCGTCACGGACGGAGATGTTCAATTCTTTGTCCCAAACTCACCACACGATCAAAATTTCATCTTTCACTACTCCCGATTAGATTTCTCTACAGGATACTTGGAATGACACAGTTATTAAAGTGGTCGACGACAAATTCAAGTAAAATAAGGAAAGGGTGAACTTATCTGAATTAAGATTTTTCCAATATGTCATATATAGTGCACCAGCGTTCAAGAATTACACACTGCAATCCAAAATGGCCTCACTTTCTCTTCAATATCCGAGTTCACCTGGCAAAAAGGGAGATTAAACATAAAACGAACTATTTTTTTCATCAACAAATTCGAGACGTGTTTATAAATTTAATAACAGGCAATTCTGCAGTGACTTCTTAAAGCAGGTATCAATACTGTACGGTAAAATTATTTAAGAAAACACTAAATTTTTGTTGGCTGGCAAATCTCAAACAAACTTCCTGGTTCTGCCGAGGACATTAAAATAGTTAAAGATTTTCTCTGCAAGATACTTTAAAATGTATTGACATGGAAGGAGATTTTATTAACTTTAGACTGAAACCGAAAAAAAAGCAAAATTTGAGGTGCTGGACTTATTGTAGAGAAAAAGCGTTTCCAGCCATTAGCAAGCAGTGAACTACTGATTGAAACCACCGAGTCCAAGAGCTAACGAAGTTGTTTTTCTTGCATTGGCGAATTTTCAGTCCTTCGTTTCATAAATTTTCCAGAAACCAAGTGAGGCAAGGTGCAAATAAATTTCTAACACCGGCAAAAAATATTTTATGAACGTTACTGCTGAGCTTTGGTGGTACATTTAGACAACATTTCTCAGTTAATGAATAGAAAACTGCGAAGATAATATCTGGTCTATCTGAACCAAGATGTTTGCAATACTTACATTGTACCAAAGAACATTAGAGCCACGCACTGTCGTACAAAATGGACTTGTTTTCTCTCAGCATATCTTTTTTAAAACCTGCATGAAAAAGAAAAGAGGAAGCTTTGATACACTGACTTTTAAAAACTACGTTAGGCTTAGGAATTTGGTCAAAAAAATGCAGAGCTAGCGGTTCACAGAGACATTTAAAGCATAAATACTATTCAGACAGCGTTTAAACGCACAAAGCAGTATAAACTTATTATTTTTTTGCTACATGAAGACAGTTTATTTGGTGATTTCCCTCGGGATGTACTCTACATAATAAAAGAAAATCAATTATTTTCTTCCTTGGACTGATACTGTAAATGGTATAAGACAGAAGAGTTAAGAAAATGAGAACGAACTTATCTGACTATAAAATCTTTCAGATGTCGTCTACTTGCATCGAAGCGAAGGGTAAAACACTACAATCCAAAATGGCTGCATTTTCTTTCAATGCACGTGCACTCTGTGTTCAACCTTGGAAAAAAGAGAGCAAATGTCAATAAATGAAGTAAATCTCCTTTATTCAATAGAACAGTCTTGTAGTTGTACGATGTTGCTATTTTCAGGCATATTACATTGTATTCGCTAGCCTGAAATCAAGAGACTAGAGAAATGCATTTTATAGTGGTGACTGGCTTTCTTTTCGCTCAGAAAATTTACTGAGTACAAACGTGTTAGGTCTGGGATTCTGGTGGTATATTGTATTTCGATCAATCTTGCTCTGAATTAAATCGTTTACCAGGAAAACGACGAACAAATGACAAAACTACGATGTACTTATCTGGAATCAGTCATTTCCTGTAGTCAACTACCAGGTTGCGCTAGAGCCCAAGAACTACAACCTGCAATCCAAAAAGGTTTCTGGTGCATTTTAATTTAAATTACAATACACTAGAACAAAAAAATCATAAAATTGCAGCAAGGGTCAAACTGAACCATAGCAATCAATTTATCGTGATAGCTATCTTAGTCAGAATTTTTAAATCAGACTTTGCAACAAGGTCAGATCATACTTGTAAAATAAAGATAAAGTAAAACTTAGAATTTACCTGAAATTGGAGTTGATCGCAAAATGAAGAGACTGATAAAGAGAGAACATAGCTTCAAAGCTGAACACAGCTGCTCATAATAGACTACGAGTAGTCCCTCTTTCACTTAGTCCGTCGTGCGTGACGCGAAAGAAATTCGCGAGAGAAAAATGGCCGCACGATATCCTAGGGGCTAGGAGCGCGCGAAAGGAGGGACTACCGCCTAAGCCCAAGGGTTTGCCCTTTCACGGCCGAGTGATTTTTCGGTGTAGGATTTCTCATCTTGACGTCCTCTTATTATCGCCTGTTATCAATAGCCCAGGGAGATCTGAATAAAATTGCTCTACTCTACTCTTCAAGTAGCCAGGCAAAAACATATGCCGTGAGAAGTATATCTTCGTTCAGTGTTCGTTCAGCGAAACTGCCAAAGAAGTTTTAAACAGAAGACGGCGAATGAGGCCTCTTGTAAGGATTTTCGCTGCGTCTAAAAGTTATTGCGAAAATTTCAACAGAGTTTCAACCGAGAATTTACATTATACATTATACATTATACATAGGAGATCATCCAACTGCGGTGAAATGTTTGCCGATAGCAGCGGAAAATTTCAGGTGAATGTCCGGTTTCAAGTGAGAGTCCGGATCAATCTTTCAAATGGGCGGCAGAAAGGCCAAGTTCAGTGAATTGATATTCGCTGACTTAGACGATGCTGTTGAGCGGCGAAATCACTAACACGCTCGCAGTCGGGTTGGAGGCAGAAAGCTTTGCCAAACAAAACACTGGATGAATTTAAATCTTTCCAAAGCCTGTTGGCAGATTCGCAAGAACATCACGGCTTGCGAAGCGCGATTCCAACGCTTCGATTTGCTCTGGTACCGCTTCGATTTGCTCCGGTTCCAAAACATTCCTGCAAGACGTCACAGGTATCTCGAATGTTGACAACACGTTGTCAACGCGCCTAACATAAGCCAATCATATTTTGGCGTTGTGAGAGCAACGCATATAATTCAAACTCTTGGGCTTAGGCGGTAGTCCCTCCTTTCGCGCTCTCCTCGCCTCCAGGATTTCGCGCGGCCATTTTTTTCTCGCGGTTTTCTTTCGCGTCCCGCACGACGGACTAAGCGAAAGAGGGACTATTCATAGTCTAGCTCATAATGGTTACATTTCCTTTGGGTTCCCCTCTGTTCGTCTAATGCCAGAAGGAGAGAGGAAACTGTCAAAAATATATCACCTTTGAGTTTGAGGTCTTATCAGTCGGTCAATCAGTTTGGTAGTTAGAAACCGGCCATATAACATCGGACAATATCGCCTGCATTAACAAATTTCTTAATGTTCTCTTAGGATTATTTTCTCGCCAGAATTCAACGCAAGTTTGCTCAAAATTGGTTCCATTCGTCAAGTAATTTCTGATTTCACGAAAATGTGAACAATTATGAAAACACGAGGATGAATGAAGAAAAGCCACAATACAATTATAACTCAAATCTGCCTTTATTTCTAAAATTCTAACTAAATATTTTAATATTACTTACCCGAAAATGTATCAAATCAATCGTGTGGCGAAGGACAAGGATGGCTGTATAACATCTCAACAAAGTCGCTCTCAAAGTAAAACCGACTAAATTAAACTCCAATTAAAACATTCACGAGCAGTAAGTTCAGCGGTTGTATGGAAACAAACTGTTCCTGCATGAGAAGAGAATTTAAATTCTCAGGGAATATTATTGACGTAACTTTAAAACTGTTCAGTCAGATCTTCATACCCTTAGCAACTCAGAGCATCGGAACAATGGACGACAAGCCGGGTCTAAAACACAGGTCACATTCCACAGGTCAAGAGTAGAAATCCTTACTCTACTGATGAATAACTATGCCAAAAGTTTCCCCTCGATCTAAAACAACATTTACGCAGAGTGCTAGGGTT